>NW_020941065.1:10683792-10690811 GCF_900497805.2 Vombatus ursinus | reverse complement strand
GAGAGGGAAGGAAGAAAGGAGGGAGGAAAGAAGGCAGGAAGAAAGGAGGGAGGAAGGAAAGAAGGAAGGATGGAAGGAAGGGAGGGAGGAAGGAAAGGGGGAAGGAAAGAGGGAGGGAAGGGAGATGAAGGCTGACATTTTGAAACTCTCAGTAACCTGGGCAAATCTGTCTTAATACAGGACTTTGGACCCTATTAAAAACACCAAATGGCAGCAGCCATGATAAAACACGCAGCAAAGAGGCGCCAGAAGATTCATTATTGCCCAGTTGGCCCCATCTGAGTTAGTGGTCTTACTTTTTTGACTTTTGCATTTCAAAAGTCTGGGTCAGTTTCGTGAAATTCCCCTTAAGCCACTGGCCCAGCTCTGAGACCTCTGCTCATTGCTTTGATGTTCATTCATTCATTCATTCATTCATCCAATAAACATTTATGAAGGGTGCCTTGCTTTGCTCCCCCGGCCAGTGGGGGAATGAAGTCGCCACCTCTGTCCAGACTGCCACAAAGCCCCGAGCCAAGCGCTGGATGGAAGCATAGTTAGTTAGGGGCAATCGGAACTGGCTATTGGACCAGACCCAAAGAGAGCTCACTAACGGCCATCTTGAATGGAGACTGGCAGTTGAGTATCCTAGGGCCTATGCTGGTCACTATTTTTATTTAATATTTTGATATTTCTCATTTATTCTGCATAACATGCCTGTCACATCTGCAGAGGACACATGTGGCCGAGGTGGGAGGGAAGCTTATACGTTGGCCTAAAAGTCAGGACCCCCAAAGATTGACGAAAGGAAACAAAAGGAAATGGGATAAAACAGGATAGAGAAAGAGGGTTGGTCCTCCTTTCTTCCCATAGAAAGAAAGTGTTTCTTTCTGCTGACCTTCAATGTGCATCTCTGTCACTTCACCCACGGCTCCTTGGTCTCCCCCTGAACCCAAGAAGGCCCAGCCCAGCCCCACTCCGCACGTGGGGTCTTCAAACCCTGGTGGGGTCTCCCACTATGACTCACCACCCCTCCCCCCCTCCCCACCCCGTTCCTACAATTAGTCTGACGCACTGACCACCCAGCGGCTACTTAAATGGAGGGCAGGCTGGAGATCCCCAAAGCAGCATTTCCTAAACCCGGGGATGCTCTTACAACAGAGGACAAGGTCATGAGTGAAGGAAGCCAGGGCGTGGGCGCTCCAGAGGCCTCTCCAGACCCTTAGGGCAGGCACTTAGCCTGCCTCAATCCTGGACGGCCCCAAAGGGAGGCACGGAGGGGAGGAGGGAGGCAGGGGCCCATCCCGGACGGCCTCCAGCAGAGGTGGCTGGAGAGAGGCTCCCCACTCCCATGCCAGCTGGATTAAGTGGCTTCAAGGGGTGAGGAGCCCTGGGCTGGGTGCTGGAAAGGTCTCTGGGACACACCATTCCAGGGTGAGAGAGATCCCAGGGAGAAGCCCGAATCAAAGTCTAAGGATCCTAAGTCAGTCGCCCAATGGTCATGGCCAATGTTGGTCCAGTGGGGAACAGTTAACAGACAGAATGGTGAAGGAATGGATGCTGGCCTTAGGTTAGCAGCTTTAATGCTCTCTAGTCTCCATAAAAGGTTCTCCTCAAGGCCTAGATATTGCCCTTCCTTTCTCCAGGGCCCTTTCTACTCTTACTAAAGCAGAAACCAGAATCTCCGTATCCAGTGAACAGCATGGGCCTTGCTCACTCCCAGAACTGCTCCTTCGTAAAGTGAGAGGAGGGAGGATGGAAGAAGCAGTGATTTACTACCAGGGGTGATCTGTCACATAGACCTACTTAAAAAAGCGCCTCCTCTAAGGAGAAGCCGAGTACGGGAACGCGGCAGGAACGTGGCTGGACTCCCACAGTCCATACATGGAGGCCAACGCCCCAAAGGGCATCTGGGCAAAAAGCGATGAGAAACAGGACGTGGGATCAAAGCACAAAGCTGACCTGTAAAACTTGTTTAAAAAAACAAGCCACAGAGCTGAGATGGACACGCCTGGGAAGGCTGTGATCTCCCCAGGCCGAGCTGGCTGCTGGGGACCTGGGACCTCTCACTCTGCTTCCATGTTTCCCCTTCAAAACGGGAACTGTACATCCACCCCCCCAGAGCCATGACAGCCGGACACTGTGACTCAAACTCCCAACCTCTGCCTCTTTGTCCCCTCTCCCATCTGCCTACACGCGGAGGCCACGTCATCGGACGTCACACAAGGCAGGAGGTCAATGGCATTTCTGCCAGGCTGTGACTTACTGGAGCAATGCAGCTTAACGGGAGGGAGACACAACTCCTTGGCAATATCGGTATTTTTGATGGTTAAGGCCTCTTCCACCTGAGAGTTGTAAATGAAAAGACACAAACATCAGATGTGGCAAAGGACTCGTCTTCTCTTACAGGCCGTATGAGAAATGGGAAGAAAGGAGGACCAACCCTCTACATAGGGCTCATTTTTTTAATGGATACAGTGTGTTTTCAAATCAACTTCATCTCAACCCCGCCCCCCCCCCCCCCCCAAGCATTGTTCTTTATAACAAGGTTGTGGGATTTTTTGCTTAGTACCAAACCAACCAACCAACCAGGATAGTCCTGAAGGCCTATGAAGGGCTAGGTACAATTTACAAATGTTATGTGTTCCTAGCCTATCTCTTTCATACTCTCTGTCAGAGTTTTTGAATGAGTAAAGGCTTTTTTTGGTCAGCAATTCCAAGTACCAGTGAAGGAAATTAGACAACACAGGTGGAGAACCTGTGGGAACGTCTTACGGATCTCTTTGAATCTAGCATTTTATAAGGACCCAAAGAAGTCAGAACTGGGAGCACTCTTAGAGATTTCTGGTAGTTGTTCAGTCGTTTCAGCTGGGGTCTTCTTGGCAGAGATAGTAGAGCGGTTTGTCATGTCGTCTCCCACTCATCTTACAGATGAGGAAACTGAGGAGAACAGGGTGAAGTGACTTGCTCAGGGTCACCCAGCTAGGAAGTGTCTAAGGCTGGATTTGAACTCAGGAAGATGAGTCTTGCTGACTCCAGGCCTGGTACTCTGTGTACTGCGGCGCCCCCGAGCCACCCACTCTTAGAGATCAGCGTCCAATTTAAATTTTACTTAAGGGAAACTGAGACCCAGGGAGAGGAAGTGATAACAGAGGTCTAGGCCAGAGTCTACCCCAAGTCTTCTGATATTCAGGCAGGTGGATTTCCCACCACATCATGCCAGCTCTCATATGGAACAAGTAACAGCACTTATTAAGCACCTACTATGTGCCAGGCACTATGAGCATTAGCCAAAACCAGATGTCAGAATGTGTTGTGCACACACACTCATGAAACTGTGAGTTTAGGAAAAATCAAGGTTAGGAATCAGCAGCGAGATTTCCAACCTAATTTTAGTAATGTTCGGTGTCTCCTCACTCCTCAGGTGGCACTGCAGAGCTCTCCAAACAGGAGTGCCACTCCCCTACTACACAACACTCAGGGGGTGGGGTCCCAAATCAGACCCATGAAGGTCAGGTGCTGCTGCCTGATAAAAGTCAGCAATCCACAGGCTAAGTAAGGCTTTGGAGGTCAGGCCCGCCCTTGGCTATGGCTGGGACATCTCTGATTCTGGCCTCACCTCTCAGAGGGTCCAAGAGCTTCTGAAGGCAGTGACCATGGCTTCTGCTCGAAACTGGTGGCAGGCCACGGTGCACGTGCCAAGGCCTGGGACCGGCTTCTGATTTCTTTCAGAAGAGATACCAGACTGTTGGCTGCTATGGCGAGTATGTTAAATAGACGTGAAACAAGAAAAATGTTAAAGGCCAAATGGAATAGCTCCTCCCCCACCAAAAAAAAAGCAAATTAAATCTGACAAAAACTCCCAACGAGAGCAGAGCCCACGGGAGGGAGAGCTCATCGCGGGAAGCCTGTCAGTGGCCTTACCGTTTTCCCTTTAACCCATTCGGTGGCCAGGGAGCTCGAAGCGATGGCAGAGCCACAGCCAAATGTCTTAAACCGGGCATCCACAATCTTCCCTTTTTCATCCACTTGAATCTAGAAAAATAAAATGGGTCTGGACTCCTTGGGCCACATCTCAGGGCCCGTATCCCTGGGGTGACTGGGGTCCCCAGGGCCTGTCTGGGAGCACTCATCTGCCTTCTACTACATTTTAGGCATTTAATGACAGACTCAACTTCATTCCAAAGCTATGTGTGAGAAGTTGTCGGCCAACACAGACAGGCCTGCCTGAGAAGGCCGGACCGTTTCTGCTCCACTCTCTAACCCCCCCCCCAGGGCAGTGTCCTCTGCCTGGGGAGGATGCAACACTTAGCTCTGGTTGCAGTTTCAGGTTATGGCTTTTTCCTGTGTCCCGGGGCCTTTTCAGAGGTTCTCTGCCAACTTGTTTCTGTACTCCAAGATAAGACTGAAAACCTCTGGCAGGCAGACAAGCAGCCTCCCTCCCACCATGATGAGGCAATTGGTAATCAAGCTGAACTCAAAAAACAACCACGTGAGGCTGGGCTCTCCACGCCCAATCCTGCCCCTTGACTACTCGGGGGTGGGGGTGGGGGGTGGGGGGGCATCAGCCACAAGGGGATGTCACAATTCTGAAGAGCTCATCCTCACTCAAGGCAGCTAATCTAGGATTAATTTATTCCAACAAAAATACTGTTCAACACCAACTATGTAACACCTAATAATTAATATTAGGCTTATGGGATCCTAGTTTTAGGGGTCTTGTTTAACACCCCCTCCCCCAATTCGGTACACACCTTACCCTCTGCTAATGAACTTGAGTTCACAAATTCAGTGGAAGCAGAATCCTAGCTAATAAAAGAGAGGGGAAATGGCAGCAAGTCACTGTGACTTTTTTTTAATCTTCCCCCAATTTATTTATTTATTTTTAGTTTTCAACATTCACTTCCACAAGATTTTGAGTTCCAAATTTTCTCCCCATCCCTCCCCTCCCCCACCCCATGACAGCCGGTATTCTGATTCCCCCTTCACCCAATCTGTTAACCCTTCTATTTCCCCTCCCCCCTCCCCTCCTATTTTCTTGTAGGGTAAGACAGATTTCTATACTCACTGTGACTTTTTTTGGAAAGACAAAACCCACTCTTACCTGTAATTTCATAACATCTCCACAAGCTGGCGCCCCCACCAATCCAGTGCCAACGTTTTTGGATTTCTTGTCAAGGGACCCTACGTTTCTGGGATTCTCGTAATGGTCAACCACCTAAAATGAGAGAATTGTAAAACAAACATAAATATTCCAGCTATAAAGAAGAATTCCTTCCCTCGTGGGGAGGACAGGGGACCAAGGCCTCCATGAAATCTGCTGCTTATAACTTGGGGCCACACCATGAAGCCAATGCTCCACAAGGAATCCCCCTCCCCCCAATCGAGCAGCGGCATTTTGGACTCTGGTTTCACCAAGGTTCATGTGACTCAGTCCATCAGGTTGGTTACTGTCTTACTTGGGGCACAAAGGTCCATGTGATTCTCAGCACCTTCTGACACCCTCACAGCCCAAGGGTGACGCCATCACTTGTGTCTGATTCACTGGTCACCATAGGGATGGGGACTGGAAATTCGACTTCACTGGTCTAGGGAACTCCCAGTACCAAAACAGGTGAGCACCTTCTCTGCCACTCTGAGAAACTTGCCTAAAGTAGTGGAGTCAATCAGAAATGGCCCTGGCTCACAAAATGCCTTCATTTTAAAGTGGGATATTATCCGTTTGATTGTATTTTTATGGGGATGCTGTGGGCCTGTCTGACACCCTGGCCTAAGGTGCTGAGAGGTTAGGCACTCCACCCCCAGGGCTTCCAGGCTGTCTATCCCTCAAGGGTCGCTTGTAAATAGGACAGAGCACATGGCCAATGGCACCAGAAGCCAGGGAAGCTGGTGGGCACCCCGAATAGATCCCTCTAGTGAAGAAAATAAAGGGACATGAATCACAGGGGATCAGGAGGTGATGACATCATGGGTCCCCTGATGCAGAAAGAGGACTTGTCACTCGGATGCTTCTGACCAGAAGCAGTAAGTTGGCCAAGGCCATTCCCTTGGAGGGCCACAATACTGCAGGTGCATGCACATGCACATGCACATGCAGGGGGTCAAAGAGGAGTTGCCAGCCCTGTTACCTGCACTGGCTCCAATAGCGGCCCATGAGGTGCAATGACAGATTACAGTAACTGAAAACCCCACAAACAAGGGCACGGCCCTGGAGCTGGGCCCCACCTCTACTGTCCACTGAGGTTTTGCCTCTGGGTAATGAGAGCACAGTTGTGCCTGTGAGGTGGGCCCAGGGAGGACACTCTGAGAATCTCCAGGTCAGGAGGCACACGGAGAAAATCATTTCCTCCTCAGTTGTCCGTCACAACTCATTTTAGAGCAAAACCCCATCGTCTAGCCAGCCGAGTCTTCGGGTCCCCAAGATAGCTCAGAACGGCTTCTGGCTGTTCCCCAAGGGCAAACCCACCACCCTGAAAACAAAGCTCTGCTGTCACGGGCTGCCTGGAAGGCATCCATTCATTCCACCAGCTGGTCCCGGCAGGTCTTTCCAAAGAGAAGATCCCTGTAAGAAGGTGCCATGTGAGACTAAGGGTGGAATTTGCTCTAATATCTCTGGCCCACCCTGCACAGGTTACTTACTTTGTCAGACCACTCCCATTCTCTGTGTCACAGGTTGGGGACAGCCCAGAGCATGAGGGACCTCCCTTATCACAGACTCTGGCTGCTGAGCCAGCTCCAGGGTAATGAAAACCACCTTGGGGGTGGGGGAACGAATCTCCAGGCTCAGGAAAAACAGGAAAACTCAGTCACAGACACCCTGCTTCTTATGAGGCAGGAGAAGCAAGGCTGAGGTTGCATCACCACCTGCCAGCAAAGGCTCCAATGGGCCTGCCAAGCAGACTTCCAGGCCTTGTTTGAATTGGTCATGACATATCCTATGTGGCCGGGGAGTAGACACCCTGTGGGTCAGACGTGGGATCAGTTGTGACACAACCCACGTGGCCAGGGAGTGGATATCCAGTGGGCCAGATGTGGGGTCA
>NW_020941065.1:10649950-10683782 GCF_900497805.2 Vombatus ursinus | reverse complement strand
TCAGTTGTGACATAACCCACGTGGCCAGGGAGTGGAAATCCAGTGGGCCAGATGTGGGATCAGTTGTGACATATCCCGTGAGGCTGGGGAGTGGACACCCAGTGGATCAGGCGTTCTTGTGAAGGTCAAACGAGATCAGGGTGGTCAAAAGCTTTGCCAACCTGAACACGCTGCATCAATGCTCACTATCATTCATGAGAACCTGAGAACTGGAAGGTGCCTTAGGGGGTCATCTGGGCCCAACCCTAATATCTGACACTTTTTGATTTCATAGGCATACAGCTTGTTTTCTTAAGAAAAAACAAAATGAGGGTAGCTAGGTGGTACCATAGGGGATAGAGCACCGGCCCTGGAGTCAGGAGGACCTGAGTTCAAATCCAGCCTCAGACACATAACACTCACTAGCTCTGTGACCCTGGGCAAGTCACTTAACCACAACTGCCTCGCAAAAAAAAAAGAAAAAAAAAAAAAAAGAAAAAAAAAGAAAAACCAAAATGATCTTAAGGCAGGGCCTGAAGGGGAGCAGCAGCCTTCCTGCCCACACCGGGGCTGGTCAGTGAGGACTGGGGGTTGTGACTTGCCCCCACTGTTCTGGCTTCTCGCCTGCAGGTTGCCCCCAGGCCCCCAGCACAACATACCAGAGACTGGTAGACTGGAAATGGAAGGAGGAAGTGGGGAGTGAAGAGATCCAGGCTGACAGCAAGTCCCTTCCCGATCTGAGCCTCGGTTTCCTGGCACTGTCCAACATCCCTGGAGACTACAGATTGATTCAGCAGCGCTCATCGCCAGCTGCTGCCCAGCTCTTTGCTCCAAAGCCAAAATGGCCTGTTGGAGGCCGTCCTGACTTGTCTAGACCAGGAGGAAACTTAGGCATGATCTGCTCAGAATCCTTCCTGCTGGTACAGTGACAAGGAGCCTGGGATTTGGAATGGAGAAGCCTGGGTCAAATCCTGGCTCTGGGCCTGGAGCCACGTGACTGCCGGCTCTCAGGGCCCTCCATCGACTTCCATCCCAAGACAATTCTTATTTCTAGATATCAGGTTTCTCATCTGTAAAATGGGAATAGTAATTCTGGTACTGCTGACTTCACAGCAAAGTGCTTTCTAAAGCTGAACTATAATAATTCCTCTGGACATGGTTATGCCAGCAGGTTCTGCCCAGGGTCACACAGCCAGGAAGCCTTCATGAGGTCAGCAGCCTTCAGGGATTAACTCCTCTTGAGAGGAGAAAAACTGGTGCCTCCATGCAGTAGTAGGTGTGGGGGGGGTCATTATCCCCATCTTTCTGACAGTGGAGGAAACTGAGGCTCAGAAAAGTGAAGGGCCACCATGGAAAGGCTTGGAGAAGGAGCCTCTTGCCTGGGGGTCAACCTAGCTAAATGCAAGTCAGCAACTCAACATATATTAAGCACCGACTGTGTGCCAGGCACTGGCACACAGACTCATTACTGCCTTGGACAAAAGTTACCACAACCTTTACCTGTCAAAGACTGTTCATTAAGGCATGAAGGGATTGTCATCTACACTGGGAAAAGGAGTACTTGTGATGTGATGAAACCACAAGGTATCTGAAGTATTGTTACTATTTTCTGTTTCATGTGTATACACCTGGACCCTCAAATTAGACAACAAAGCTTTCTGATTTAACTGGAGGGAAGGGGATGTGAAGACCAGCTCTGACATTTACTTCATGGAAGAACTTGTGTCTCCTCTCTGGCCTCAGTTTCCTCTTTTGTGAAATGAGGGATGGGCTAGATGTTCTCTGAGGTGTCCTCCAGTTTGGATATCCGCCTGTCCTTAGGACGGCGGTATAATGGTAGATAGAGAGTCTAGGAGGACTGGAGTTCAAATTCCACTCCTGAGATTTACTAGCTGGGAGCTGAAGGCGCTGGCAATGGTGCCCCCTAGTCAGGTGATTTTAGCTCTCCAGGTCTATTTCCTCCATTGGAAAATGTGGGTGGGGCTGATCTAGGTCAGTAGGTCTCAAAAGGTATCTGAGGACCCCTGGAAGTCCTAAAGACCTTTTTTCATGGGGTCTGAGGCCAAAATTATTTCTGTAACAGCACCAAGGTGTTATTAAAATACTACAAACATTCTGATTCTCTTCATGTATTGCAACACTTTGCAACAGGCTTCAGAAGCAGTCTTCGATGAAACTGGACACTACAGAGATTAGCAAGCATGTGTAAAACAAGGCTACTTTTTGGCCTAATTCCTTTCGTTTTGGGAAAGTTCTTTTCTTTGTTAAAAAGTTATGTTAAAATGAAATGAGTTTATTATCGTTAAATGAATTTTTAAAACTTATCCACTTTAATTTGCCATACGGCAAACGTTGATATAACCCATGTTAATTTCTGTCAGCTCCAAAAATGGCTTTGGAATCCCTTCACTTTTCCGAGCCTCAGTTTCCTCCACTGTCAGAGAGATGGGGATAACGACCCTCCCCACTACTGCTTGGAGGGAGCAGCTTTTCTCCTCTCCAGGGGGTTAGTGCCCGAAGGCTGCTGCCCTCGTGAAGGCTTCCTGGCTGTGTGACCCTGGGCAGGTGACAAACCTCTCTGTTTCGGGGCAAGGGTGGAGGGAGCTTCCTCACCCGGAGGTCCCCCCAGCTTTGGTTCCCACCCCTTTTCCCTGACATCAGGCCCAAATCTGGCCCTCGCCCATGCCGGGCACGCAGTAGGCGCTTATTAAACGCTGACTGCCTCGACTTGAGCCTTGGGACATACCCCATCCTAGGGCTCGGGATGCTCAGAGGACACACGGGCACCGCTGTACGCGCACGCGCACGTAGAAGGAGAGGGGCGCGCGCAGAAGGGGGAGGGGCGCGCACGCGCAGGAGGGGACGCCGCTTCTTTCTAACGGCGTCACCCAGGGTCTCCAACGTCCCCGCTTCCCCGGCCCAGGCGCTCCGCGGCCCCTACCTTCTTGTGGTACAGCCGGGCCGGAGCCGAGAGCTCCCGGAGGGGCGGCCGCCGAGTGCCTAGGCACATCATCGAGGCCGCCCGCCTCAACCCTGCCAGTCCGGCCTGCGCCGCCGCTGCCATGTTGTGTCGGAAGGCGGAACCGCTGAGGGGGCGGAGCTCAGACCGAGGGGGCGGGGCCCAGGCCGAGTGGGTGGGGCTGAAGGCGAAGGGGTGGGGAGATGGAGGGGGCGGGGCCCAGGACGGCTGGTCTGTGGAGAGAGCGAGGGGGCGGAGCTGAGATGGAGGGGAGGGGGAGGGGAAGGAGGAAGGGAGGGCTCTGAGGCGGGGCCTGAGGAGGGTGACGGGGGCGGCCCAAGCGCGAGCTAGGCGGTGGTGGGCGGGGCCTCGGCGGCGGGGCGGGGTCTTGGGAGCGATGGAGGAAGGGGGGAGGGGAAATTGGGAGGTGAGCGCTTGCGGCCCCGCCCCGCCCAACGCTCCTCACGTGACCGTGCCCTAGACGTAGGCGTTTTGGGTTTTGTCCTTTGCTCAGCATAACACCCCTGTCTCCCCGGGGGCACCCGCGGGAAAGTCCTGAGTGGGGCTCGAATTCTTTCGGGCAGGACCCGTGTGTTGTGATTTTGGGGTCCCAGCACCCCTGAACCCCTAAACCTCAACAGGGGGACTGCCAGCCCCCTGGGGAGAGAGGAGAGAAAAGCTGAGACCTGGGCGATGACCTGTTGAGGTTTAGGGGTGCTGGGACCCCAAAATCAACACGCGGGTCCTGCCCCAAAGAATTCCACCCAAGCCTTCTTTCAGCCAGAGACACGGTTTATTAGAACATCCGTCATATTGGGCAGACTCTTAAGGAGTCTGAACACCAGTGAGCTATTGTCTAGGTCATAAGAATAGGAGCATCTTTTATAGACAAGCTGGACCTTATATACAGAAAGACTGTGGGAGGGATCTGGGATGGCCAAGGAGTCTATGAGGTCATAGAACTCCAGGGACCTGGACCACGTGGCCAAGGGAGAATGGACCCTCTTTATATGAAGCTCTTGTCATCTCACATATATAAAGTGCTTTTCAAACTGAAAAGTGCTATAAATGCTATCTATTATTATGATAATTTATTATAACCTGAGCCATGGATAGATTTCAGGGAGTCCATGAATGTGGTTGGGAAAAACAAGTATATTTTATTTTCACTAACTTCTAACAGAAGTTGTGTTGCAAAAGTAACAGTTATGCCTGCTTTAGGCAAAATTATTCTGAGAAGAGTCTGTGGGCTTTGCCAGATTGCCGAAGGGGTCCAGGCAAGGCTAAGGCTGTCTGATCTACGCCGATTTATAAATCTGTAAACATTTAGTGTCTATGGTGTGCGGGAATTGTGCTCATTAGGTAACGGGGAAAAAGACAAGAAAGCACATTTTATCTGGGCGAAAACCAAGGGATACAAGCTAGCTAGAACACCAACAGTCTTATTTTTTGGATTGCAACGCATGTCCTCTGGCTTTAAAGCCTGAGGTCTTGCCCCTCACCTCACATCACACCCAACACTGATTTTACAGAGAAGGATAATGAGGCTGATCAAAGCCAGATGCCTCTCAGAGTGGGGAGGTGACCTTGGCTTCTCATAGGAATCGCAGCTCTGGCAGGCTCCACAAGGCCTTAGCCTTGACTAAAGGCTGCCCATTGACAGACCAGCCTGTCATTGTGCTGTCACAAGAAGGCCTTCCACCAAGAGAAGCACTTTTTTTTTTGGCTGCAGCAAATTACAAAGAAAATCTGTTAAATTTAGAGGGGTTGTGGATCACAATAATGGTGATAACTCAAGTTTCTACAAGACTCCAAGGTTTGCAGAGTGCTTACCTCTGCTTACCTACCATGACTCTGTGAGATAGGTCATTTATGACCTTGTGTCTGCCTTGGGGATGACCCTCTGGGTCTGCCCTACAACATCACATCCATTACTTGGCATTTTCATAACTTGTGTTCTCCTGGTCCAGCCCAGGCCACAGTGGGTCTCTGTGAAGGCCTAAGATGGCAGACTTAAAAATTAAGGTTGTAACCCCTTTTGTAATAGGCCTTCCCTTTATGGATATTACATTCCCTTCATTAGGAACAAAACTGTGTGACTGAGAAGCAAAAAGGTGTGCATGAGAGGTGTGAATTCATGTGTGCATGAATAATGGTATCAATATTTGCAACCCAGGGACCCCTGGTCCTTGCCATCGGCCCTACATCTGGACTCTCTTCTGTGTGGGCTCCTTCCTTAGAATGGGAGCTCTTTAACAAGAGCTACTGTCTCCCCCCCCCCCCCCCAGGGATTAGCACAGTACTTGGCACATAAGATTTGCATTGTAAAGCTTTTTCATTTTTTCAAATGATCTTGCAGTGAATAATCACAGATGGATTTTATTGATATTTGTTCTTAATGAATGACGATTCATTGAATGACAGTGTTGTCCCTTTGTGTATGATGAGCCTGTGATAGGATGGAGAGTACCTGCCTGTCTGGGAGTAAGTAGCTGTGGACAAGAGGCTTCCCCTGTTAGAATGTAAGTGCTTTGAGGGCAGGGACTGTCTAGCTTGAACTTTTCTTCCCAGCCTTTAGCACAAAGCCTGGTACATGGTAAACCCTTTAAATGCTCGACCTCATTTTGCTATCTTATCTATCTACCTATTTCATCCATCTAGCTATCTCACGCGTCATCTATATCTCACCTCTATCAATCTGTTTATCCCGTCTAATCGATCTCTCCTATCTGTCTATAGCTATCTGCCTATCTCATCTATTTCTCATCTATCTATGTCTGTCTATCATTTCTATGCACATGTATGTATTGTGTCAATCAGCCAGGGGTGGGGAACCACATGTGGCCTGAAGGCCGAAGGTTCCCTACCCCTCAATCTAATATATCAATCTATATCTATCTACGTATCTGATCTATTCATCCATCTAGCAATCTCATCTATATCTCACCTATCTATCAGTATCATCTCTATCTATCTACCTATCTTGTCTGTCTGTCTATCTATCTATCTGTCTGTCTATCTATCTATCTACCCATCCATCCACCCACCCACCCACCCATCCATCCATCCATCTAAGTATGTCATGTATCCACCTCTCTCTGTCTCTCCATCCATTCATCCCTTTCTCTTCCCTTACATGGCCATCACCTTGATTCAGGCTCTCATCACCTTTTGCCTTGATGATGATTGTGACAGCAGCTTAGAGTGGCCTTGTGGCCAGAACACTGGGCTTGGTGTCTAGAAGATCCAGTCCTGCCTCAGCTGCCTGTGACTCTGGAGCAAGTCATTTAGTCTGTCATCCTCCACGTCCTCACGCGTATGGTGAAGTGATAATAGCTGTGGCATTGACCTCCCAGAATTGTTGGGAAGAGCAAATGAGCTAATGCATATAAAGCACTATCTGAAAGACCTTTTATTGTGGCAGAATTCTGATCGTGTTTAAAAATCGATCTTACTGATGTCTTTTGTTTTTACATCCCCTTCATTTCTGCAGTGATCCCTGGCCCTGCCTCACCTCATCGTGCTCCCCAGACGAGCTTTCCCTGGTAAAAGAGAGAGGATCCCCAACTAACCCATCATCAACTTCTCTGATAGAGGTTTGTTCTTTTAAAAAGCAGGTTTCCCCAAACCTTAAATGATCCCCATTGCCTGTAGGATCAATCACATATTCCTTAGCCTGGCATCCAAGGTCTTCACAAGCAGCTCTCTCCCCTCCCACTTTTCCAGCTTCCTTCCAAACTACTCCCTGTCGTGAGCTTTTATTCCTCACATAAGCTATTCCCCTAGTCCAGAATGCTCAGCACTAATGTCATTTCTTCAAAGACGCCTTCCCTGATTTGCTCAGGTGTTAATTTTCTCTTTTTCCTCAAATGACCTTGTGCTGCTTTATTTGTGAAGGTAGAATGTAAACTCCAGAGGTCAGGGACAATTTGGGTTTTTAGCTCCAGCACTGCACTTTGTTGCTTAATTTACTTGTCTGTTGAATTGAATTGGAGGACATTTCCCTTCTGGAGAATGTGACCTGTGACCTCTGTAACCCTCAGGGGTAAGAAATAGAATGTGGTCAGGTAAAAGCATCATTACCTTCAGGGAGAAGGCCTTAATAAGTCCCTGATAGTATTTTTTCTTTTGTTGGGAGCAGAGCAGTCGTCATTAAGATGAAGAGAGTAAGAGAGCCTTTTATTGAGTGAGCCAAAGGAGAGGAAAATGGGATGGAAGCCAGTCTTACTCTTGGGACACTTCTGCAATTTATGCACAGTGGAACTTTTAGGAGCTTCTAGTCCAATCTTCCCGGGGTCAGTTCACTTCAATAACCGCTTAAGTGCCAAAGAAAGTTTAGTAACAACTGGAGTGATTAAGAAAGGCTGGGGGCTGAGGTGCCCTTTGAGCTGGGTTTGGAAGGAAGCTAAGAATTCTAGGAGGTGGTGAGGAGGGAGTGCATTCTAGGCATTCCTATGCAAGGCATGGAGGTGGGAGATCAGAAAGTCTTAGGCCTGGAGCTGGAAGGACCTTAGAAGCTCATCTCCTTCAGCCCCCACCCCCATTTTCCAGTCAAGGAAACTGAGGGTCCAAGAAATGAAATGACTTGTTCAAAGTGTCAAGCCCTGAAATAACTCAAAGCCATGAGTTGAGGAATAAAGCATCTTTAATTGAGATAACAGGGTAGCAAACCTACCCCCCTGGGGGATGTCCAGTGGATTTCCCAAACTAGAGGCCTATGGAAAAGTCTTTTATATTGTTAGGAAGTAAAAAGGAGGAGGCTGCATGAGGTAGCAAGGCCCAGTCATGACATCCCAGCTGCCCACGGCAATCTGGGCAAGAACCACTTCATTCTGGCTGTTTTGCCCTTCATGCCATGAATTCAAAGGCCTTGATCCCACTTGACCCCCATAAGGCAAGATCTCAGGATAGGACTTAAAAGTCTTGACTCACACAAGCTCATCTCTTTATCTTAAGTTTGGGAATGGAAGGACGTTACTGGAATTTTGACATCATCAGGGTGACTAGGAAGTCGTGGCTGTCCATAGTACAGTGAGTATTAACCAGTTTCTGAACAATTTTGTCAAAAGTAATAAATGGCAAAATTGGGATTTGATTTCAGGGCCAGTTCCGCGTTCATCACTCCCCTGCACCACACGACCTTCCCATGGAACTTGGTGCTCAGGGAAGAGTTGGTATTTCCATCTAAGTGGAACAGAGCATGCAGAGGAGGAGAGCCATGTGAAATAAAGTGGGAAGAGATGTGGGAGCTCACCTGGTGCTGCAGACATTGAAGGGCACAGCAGTTCCATCAGGTCTGTCGTCTCATTTCTACACTTGCTTACCATAAGACTTCAGAAAGTGGCTGTATTTCCTTTTGTCACAGAGCTAGAGATGTAAGGGACTTGAGTGTCCACCATTCCACCTCTTCCTTTTATAGATGAGGAGACTTGAGGCTGAAGGGTGATGAGTGACCTTCCCAAGGTCACGTTTTGGTAGTAAATGTCTACGCTAAGTCTAATGCCTCCTTAGGGTGTAAAGGTGATCCTAGATTCTCAAACAAGCTGCTGTAGGTCTTAACCAAGCTGTCAAGAATTTGGGTATAGGCCCAGGCATAGGATATATCTCTGTCCAAGGACCCGCCAGAGTTCATTAGGGTCACTACTGGGCAATGAACCTTCCACTCAAAAGCCACATACTAAGACACAGAGATAACATGGTCTGTATTGTTAGAATGCTGGATTTGGAGTCAAGGACACCTGGGTTCAAATCCTGCTTCAGAAACGTTCTAGCTGGGTGATCTAGAACATGGGAGGGGACCTCTCTGGGTCTCGGTTTCCTTACCTCTAAAATGAGGGAGTTGGACTTTGACCTTCAAGGTCCCTTCCAGCTCTGTGTCTGTGGTGTAACTTACCACTGGGTCATCTGTCCACATCAGTGAAATCCCAGATCTTTGAAGCTATAACATCGTAACAATAGCATTTAACTCATTTCTGTGGACAACAGAAGGTTAGCTGAGCTTTTCCTCAAAACCACTGTCTGAGGCAGATAGCAATGTAATTGTTACAGATGTGGTAAGTTCCTTAATAAACCTAGAGTGGGCTGTTATTTATTTATTTATTTATTTTTTCCCTATTACATTTTTATTTATTTATTGGTTTTCAGCATTCACTTTTCTAAGATTTTGAGTTCTAAATTTTTCCTCCCCCCTCCCCAAGATGGCATGCAATCTGATATAGGCTATACATGTACAACCATATTAAACATATTTCCACATTAGTCATTTTCTTTTTTGTGAGGCAGTTGGAGTTAAGTGATTTGCCCAGGGTCACATAGTAAGTGTTATGTGTCTGAGGCTGGATTTGAACTCAGGTCCTCCAGACTCCAGGGCAGGTGCTCTATCTACTGGGCCACTTAGCTGCTAAAGGACAATTAGAACCAAAGGGAAAAACCATGAGAAAGAAACAAAAAAGAGAGAGAGAAAATAGTCTGCTTCTATCTGCATTCAGACTCCATACAGATATGGATAGCACTTTCCATCATTGGTCTTTTAGAGTTGTCTTAGATCATTGCACATATCACACAGCGTGGCTGTTACTATGTTTAACATTCTCCTGGTTCTGCTCACTTTATTCAGCATCAGTCCATACAAGTCTTTCCAGGTTTTTCTGGTCTGCCCATTGATCATTTCTTACAGCACGATAGTATTCCATTACATTCATATACCATAACTTGTTCAGCCATTCCCCAATTGATGGGCATCCCCTCAATTCCCAATTCTTTGCCACCACAAAAAAAAGCTGCTGTAAATATTTTTGTTAATGTGGGTCCTTTTCCCTTTTTTAATGATCTCTTTGGGATATAGATCTAGTAGTATTATTGCTGGGTCAAAGAGTATGCACAGTTTTATAGTCCTTTGGGCATAGTTCCAAATTGCTCTCCAGAATGGTTGGATCAGTTCACAACTCTACCAACAATGCATTAGTGTTCCAATTTTCCTACATCTTCTCCAACATTTGTCATTTTCCTTTTTTATCATGTTAGCCAATTTGATAGGTGTGAGGTGGTATCTCAGAGTTGTTTCAATTTGCATTTCTCTAATCAATAGTGATTTAGGGCATTTTTTCACATGACTAGAAATACCTTTAATGTCTTCATCTGAAAACAGCCTGTTCATATCCTTTGACCATTTCTCAATTGGGGCATGACTTGTATTATAAATTTGACTCAGTTCTCAATATATTTTAAAAATGAGGCCTTTATCAGAAATATTGGCTGTGAAGATTGTTTCCCATTATTCTGCTTCCCTTCTAATCTTGGTTGCATTGGCTTTGTTTGTGTAAAACCTTTTTTAACTTAATGTAATCAAAATTATCCATTTTGCATTTCATGATCTTCTCTATCTCTTGTTTGGGCATAAATTTTTCCCTTCACCATAGATCTGACAAGTAAACTATTCTTGTTCTCCTATTTGCTTATGGTATCATCTTTTATGTCTATATCATGTACACATTTTGACCTTATCTTGGTATAGAGTGTGAGGTGTTAGTTTATACTTAATTTCTGCCATACTATTTTCTAGTTTTCTCAGTACTTTCTAAAATAGTGAGTTCTTATCCTGGAAGCTGTGGTCTTTGGGTTTATCAAACAGTAGATTACTATAGTCATTTACTACTGTGTCGTGTGTACCTAACCTATTCCACTGATCCACCACTCTATTTCTTAGCCCGTCCCACATAGTTTTGATGATTGCTGCTTTATAATACAATTTAAGATCTGGAATGGCTAGGCTACCTTCCTTTGCATTTTTTTTCCCATCAGTTCCCTTGATATTCTGGACCTTTTGTTCTTCCACATGAATTTGATTATTTTTTCTAGCTCTGTAAAATAATTTTTTTGTAGTTGGATTGATCTGGCACTGAATAAGTGAATTAATTTAGGTGGAATTGTCATTTTTATCATATTAGCTTGGCCTACGCAAGAGCAAGTGATATTTTTCCAAGTATTCAGATCTGACTTTGTGTGAAGTGTTTTATAATTGTGTTCATATAGTTCTTGGGTTGGTCTTGGCATTTCTTCATCTATAAAATTAGGGGCTAGACTTGGCCTCTAAGGGGCCTTTGAGCTCTGACTGTAGCACATAATCCTGCTCACTGCTCCCCTACACCACCACCACCACCACTGCTACATTCATACAACAGAATTTCCTCCAAAAGAATAGAAGTTTCTTGAGGACAAGAACTGTTTGTTTTGGTTTCCCTCCCCGGTCTCCAGCACAGTGCCTGGCACATGGCAAGTACGTAATATATGCTTATTGATTGATTGATTGGACTTAGAGATCAAACAGTCCAGGGGTTCTTAACCTGAGGTTCCCAAACTTTTATATATGTATGTATATGTATATATATATACATGTATATACACAAACATATACATACATATTTCAATATAATTGGCTTCCTTTGTATTAGGAATGTGTTACGCATTTAAAACATTAGTGATTTAGAGCATTCTTTCATGCAGTTATTAATAGTTTGCAGTTCTTCTTTTGAGAACTCTTCCTATCATTTCATCACTTTTCTATTGGGGAGTGGTCATATACAGGTTATACCACAAATCTTAGTGCAGTTTTAAGCTTTAATATCTCTGTATTTTGTTTAGGGTTAGAAGCTTTAACAGACTAGGATTTGTGGATTACTATATTATATATATATATATATTATATATATATGTATGTGTACGTGTTCATGTATATGTATGTGTCTATCTTAGAAACCTTAGATATCCCTTATCTGAGAAATTTTAGAGATTTTTTTTTGACCACTTCTCTTAACTTAGATGTATTATTTTGTTCGTGCAGAAGTTTTTCAATTTCACATAATATTAACGTACAGTCCCATGACTGAGAAGACATATAGCCATAGCTGGGAAAGGTATTTGATCTGCTTTTCTTCTAATTACTTTCTGATATGATCTTTTTTATTAAAGTCATACTTCCATTTTAAACTTGTGAAATATGGTACGTCGGTCTAAGTTTATGCCTGACAGTTTTGCAGTTTTTGTCAAATAGGGAGTTTTTTCCTAAGTCATTGATATTTTCCAGTTTATGGAATCCTGGGTTCTCAAGTTCCATTGTTTCTGATTTTCCTTTGTCTAGGAGACTGTTCCAGATCCATTTTTTCTTCAATACCGATGGCTTTGATGACTGCTGCTTTATAAAATAGTTTGGCTCTTTATCCTTAACTTTTTTGATGATTTCCCTTGATGTTACAGATCTTTTATTTTTCCAAATGAATTGTCATTTTTATTAGGTTCTGTAAAGTGTCCTTTGGAGAATTTGATTAACATTAAAAGTGTAAATTAATTTTGGTAGTATTGTCATTTTTATTATATTGACATGGTCCAGCCATGAGCACTGAATATTTCTCTAGCTATTTGTTTTTATTTCTTTAAGGAGCAATTTGTATTTGAAGCTATCTATACCAAGTCTTTTAGGTGCTTTGGTAAAATGGTGCCTAAATATTCTGTGCATTTTGTAGCTTTCCATGGCTGTCATGGAACTGGAGTTCCTCTTCCATTGATAGACAGGCCTGGTGGATTCTTTCTTTTAAGGGCTTGGCCTAGTTTCCTGTAGTCAATGCCAAGCTTCCTTTCCAATTCAACTAGGGAAACTTTTTTACACTTTATAAAGTGATAACAGAGCAGTGGACAGGTTTTTTGCATTTAGTTTAAATTAATATTAACACCTCAGTTATCTGCCCTTTACTTGCCTTGACTAACATCACCCGAGTTTGGGGAAGGGAAACCATCAGGAAATGTCCTGACCAATCCCTCTTACACATATACATGTATATATATACACACACGTACATACATACATATATGGCGTGTGTGTGTGTGTGCCCTGATTGATTTTTTTTGCCAAAAAAAAAAAAAAAAGACTTAGTGAGGCTAGCTGATAAACTGGTAGAGTATGGTTAGTCACCTTTATGGTCTCGGCCTTCAATTTTTTTTTTGTGAGAGGAACGGTCCTTTACCTAGTTATTTTAGAGTGGCCTTTTATTTTTAGAGGGGCTAGAAGATGTGGCCCAAGAGTCAGGGGATGCTTTTGGTTAGGGTCACTGAATGAAATGCCCATTGTCACTCTATCACCTGACCTGGCAGATGCCATTTTTATAGTTTAGTAGTGATTCTAGGCATCAAAAGGGAACAACCATCACTTGGACCAGACAAACATAAAATTAAATAGAAATAACAGCAAGTGGCACTTGTACTACACTTTTAAGGAAGAAGTGAGACCCGAAGGCATTCCAGGCATGGAGATGGGCGACACAGCCCTTCTTTGTGACAAGGTGGCCACTTCCAGCTCCGAATCCTGTGATTCAGAATGGTGGGAAGTCTCTTAAGAATAAGGCATTTTAATTAATGAGGACAAAGGGAAGTGACTTGTTCAAGGTCACAGGGCAAGGTAAAGGGAGGCCCCGAGTCCAGTTCAGTTTCTCCCGCATCTGCTTTTGATCAGCACCAGTACTACCCGGGGATGCGGAGCACAGGCTAGCTCCGGGCTAGCTGGGGGCGGGGGAGTGAGTCACAACTAAGCAGAGCCCACGGGACGAGGAAGGTCCGGCCCAAGCAGGTCGGAGCCGGTGGAATAGTGGCCTAGTAAGCCGCGGTAGATTCTTACGCAACTGTCTGCATCTAAGTAAAGCTGAGCCAGGGCGCGCACACGTGGCCGGAGCTGCAGCCCGGGCTTGGGCGCTTGGGTGCATCGGGCGCTAGGGTGCACCTGCCGCAGCGCGCACCCTGCGCGCACACACACACACACAGGGACCAGTAGGTAAACCGCCCTTGTCCTTCCCAAGATGGCGCCAAGCCCCGCACGGCCCGCCCCCTGCGGCGCCTTGACCTCCTCTATGGCCCCCACTTCCTGTCCAAAGGACCCGGAAGCCTGTCCTTCGTCACGCCTGGACGGAAGCGGCAAGCAGGGGTCCCTTCTCGGCCGAGAGGAGGCTGGCTGAGGGAAGAGCCTCCTGAGACCACACTGCGGCCTCGCAGCCATTCCGCTTCCAAAGCGCCCCGGGCAGCTTCACAGCCCGGCTCGGAGAGATTTTGAACTGGCGCGGCAAGGGCAGCCCCGGCGTCAGCGCTGACGTCACAGCGGCGTCGGCGTCGAGCTCGCGGAGAAGAGACGCGGGCGGCGCAAGATGGCGGCGGCAGCAGCAGCGGCGGCCGCTTCTGGGCCCCGCGCGAAGGCGCCGGCGGCGGGGGCGGGGGCCGTGGCGGCGGAGGAAGCGGAGGACGAGGAGACGGCGGCGGCCTTGGCTGTGACGGCGGCGCGCGGGCGCCCCGAGCACGAGGTGCAGTCGGAGGACTCGGGCGGGGGCGGCGACGGCGGCGACGAGGACGAGGATGAGGACGAGGACCTCGGCTGTTCTTCGGCGGAGGAAGACGACGACGACGACGAGGAGAAGGAGAACGAGGCGGAGATCCAGCGCCTGGAGGAGCAGGTGCGCCGCGGGGGAGGGGCGGGGGCCGGGGAGGGGGCGGTGCGGCGCGGCGGCCGTTGCTGGGACTGTTGCCCCGGAGCCTCGCGCACGCGCAGTGAGCCCCGCGCGCTCCAGACCCACGTGGGGCTGGGCCGGGCCCGGCCCGCGACGCGAAGGACGTGGGGCCGCCGGAGGGACCGGCAGACGCGGGGGTCCCTGCCCTCGGGGACCCCCCCCTCCAGTGGGAGGGGTACAAACCGGATATGCCTAGAGCGCCGCGGGGAAGGCACTAGCATAAAGGGGCCCGGGGAGGGGGATTTTATCAGAGGCGGGATGGAAGAAGGCAGGGAACCCTCGAGGAGGAGGTGGGAGGGCAGGCGTGGCGGGGGCACGGCCAGAGAAAACATCCGGAGTCGGGAGGGGGGTGTTGTGGGAATACTCAGTTGGGGTATAAGAAGAATGCAAAGATACGGAGGGGCCAGGTTTACCAGCCTTGGGGGGTCGGTAGAGTCCGAGGTTCAAATTCTACCAGCCTCCCACCCACGTTGGCTCATATTGGATTTAAAACTGTGCAGTTGCGCAGACTGGACCGTGGCTGTGTGAGCCACTCATCTCTTTTAAAATCCCTGCCACCGGGAAGGCAGGTGGTGTGTGGTGGGAAGAGTGCAGAATTTGGGGTCAGGAAAGACCTGGGTTCCAACTTTGTCTCCTTTTAGCCAGTGCTAGTTAGGGGATACCTGGGTTCAGATCCTGCCTCCAGGGTTGACTCTTCTGAGTCCCGTTCTCCACGACTGAGTCACTGTCCTGAGGAGGCCACACTGAATGCCTTGTAGTTAAGTCACCTAGGTATCCCCTATTCACATCTGCTATCTGCAGATGTAGGGGGTGGGGTGGGGATGAAGGGTGAAGAACAGGAGAGAAAGCTGGAAGGGGGCTAATTTGGAGTTGGAGTCAGATTATGGGAAGCTTTATGGACAGGGAGTTCATCCTTGGTCTCGTTTTTGAGGGAGTGATGAGGTCGGAGCTGTATATTGTGAATTTAGGGTGCTTGTAGCTTACCCAACCCCATGAAGCCACAAGCCACTGGAAGGCTTGTACTGCATATCCCCTTCAGCATCTGTCATTGGGTTTTAAAAAAAAAATTTTTGCTTGCTCTTTGGCTTTTATATCCCATTTGTTTCTGAACATATTCCTCTCCTCTCCTCTGTGAGCCGTCCCTCATAATGCAGACTAAAAAGTAATAAGGGAAGAAAGCAGTTCAGTGGAACTAGCCTCACAGAACGACAGTATCTGACAGCAGTGTGGGATTGCACCTCGGTAAGGGAGGTGAGGTGCGTTTTCTCAGCTCTTTTCCAGGGTCAAACTTGGTCGTTATAATTACTTATAACTATTGGATTACTGGTCTTGGACCAGTAGATTTACAATACAATTTATTGGTTTGAATTGAAGTGAGTTAAGTCGATCAGTACCTGGCTCTGAATGGGAACTACTTCAGATCCAAAGCCATTGGCCCATAGAGGGTTCTCCCGATGTCCTAGGCCTGATGTTACCCACTTTTTATTTAATCTAAGTAGCCTTGGGCCTCTAGTTTCTGCCTATGTGAATGGGGCTTTGCCTCAAGGGAAGGCATTCCTTTATAGTTCCTTCCTTTTGTGGTTCTTCCAGTCTCCTAAAGATGCTGAAGGGGATATGCAGTGCTCTTTCCCATAGACAGGAGATAGTGATCAGGAGCTTTCAGGCAGGCTTTCTGATAGACTCATGGAGCTGGGTTTTCAAGTTCCAGTTCTCATTGCAGAGTGTACTTGATGAGATCTCATAATTCATCTCTGTTCTCATCCATTTGTCACATGTTACAGAAGAAAAAATGTTATACTTGAACACATTTGTATTTGTGGGTATTAATTAAAGTAGCATCCCAGAGAACCTTGCAGTATTCCAGAGACCTGAGGTTCCCAGCCAAGATCAGTTAGCATCCTTATTTCCTTTGGCTGTCGGGCCACCCCCTCCTTTTGATGAGATGGTTGGGCCAGTGAAATGTTTAGTTCCTAGAGTTCCAGGATACTGTCCCTCTCCTCTCAGGCATGACATGATGGTCTCCTCCAGATAATTGTGCCACAGTTTTGGGGTTAAACAGGAACTAACTTGGGCAGAATTCCCTCAGTGCATGAATTTAACCCATTTGGCTAATTCTTACCTTCCTGTGGTGCATCACTTTGGCTGTTGACATGGCATGAAGTCCAAGGAGAGTGTACGTGTGCTACTAGTTAGATATTGATGTGTGTATGATGGTAACAGTACCTCATTTTAAATGAATCTCAAGGTGGGAATCTCTCATCCACACACATCACACAGCATCCCGGATGTAGAACCAGAGAGATCTCCAAGGGACTGCAGTCCGGCCAACCTTCTTATTTTACAGATGAAGGAACAGGCCCAGGGGAGGAAGGTCATTGCTTGGCCCAAGGTCACACAAGGAGGAAATAGTGGAGCTGTGGGGTGAACTAATGGCTAATGCCACTGCACCGTATCGCTCCTTGTTACGTACATCTATACATGGATAACTTTCTTACTCCGAAATAGCCACAGATCTTGTAATTTAAAGAAACCTGCAATTTTAGGGATGAGAAAAATTGAGTCCAGATTGGTAATTTTCCTAAGGCTATACATATGTACATACATACATAGCAAGGTGGTGATAGATCCAGGGACCTCGCCCGTCATACAGTTGTGTGCCTTATACACTACCTCCCCATCCCATCCCTACCCCTGTTTATAGTGAGATGAAAATGAGTGTGGACCAGACACTGAGCTGGTGAGTCTCCTTACCCCTATCGGATCTGAAACTGCTGGAGCTTGCTTTGATGCATAGTGGAGCCTGCAGAAGCTCAGGATTTTTGAGCCTGAGCATCTGGGTTCAGATCTCAGCTCTGCTCTTAGTATCCGTGCAGCCATGTCTAAAGCATGTAACTGCTCTGGGCCGCAGCTTTCTCTGCAGAATGAGAAGATTGCACTGACTGAATGACCTCCAGAGGGCTCTGATTGTAACTAGCTCTGAAGTCTTATTTTAGTTTTATTTCGAAGTTTTTATGTATCACATCAGGAGAAAATAAAGTAGAGATGTGATAAAAAAAAATTATTACTTTATAAAAACACTTAGAATTTTTTTCTTATGAGTCATGGCTTTGTTGCTGTGTTTTTCAGAGTGAGGATCATCACTTTATGTTTGTATGGTACTTTAAAAAACCCTGTTGTATTTTTATCCCTCTAAATTGTGGAGCTTTAAACACTTGAGAGGTTCCGTAATCTGACCGGTGGCACGAGGTCAGGCCAAGCTGGTCTTTCCTCATCCTCCTGCTGTAGCCTCTCTGACAACTAGGCTGCTTTTTTAGGTTCAACAAGCTCAGGCTGGGTAGGGCTCATTTTTCGCTAATGTTATCATATGGTCATTATAATGAATTCCTTGGTATGTTGATTTTCCCCCTGGCTGCAAAGTGCTTTTTTATTATAATAGGGATAGTATGATTCTTCATCTGAAGTTAAAAACTACCCCCCCCCCAACTGTTTTCCCTGATGCTTGTTATTCTGAAAACCTGTGCTTTTGTCCTTTGTAAGGGAACTCTGGTTAGTTCCAGGCCAATTGTTTTTTACTCCAGGGTTTTTTGTTTTTAAGTTTGGCTAATAGAACTTGTACTGTCACTTGTGTATGGAAGTGGGTTGTTGAAATGAATCAGGTCTCGATAACCTGGATGTAGGTCAGTGAACCTTGTGAGACAGGCATGGCTAGCCTTCTTGGTTTGTTGATAACTCTTTCCCTTGACAGGCCTGGGTAATTTGCTTGTTTTAGGAAAGGGGAACAGAAGTTGGTTTGAATAGATATTGACATTTTATGTTTATACAAGATATTTCCCCGGGTTCCTTTTTATCATGCTCCTTCCCTGTTGCTGAGGGACAGCATTGAAAAATGTTGCATTATTATTCAATGAGTTTTCCCCCCCCCTTTGAAAATAGTCTATCGATGCCTTTTATTTTTTTCCATCACTGTTATTTTCCAATGCACCTGTTATCCAGTAGAACTGTCCCTTGTAACAAATAAGTACAGTTCAGTAAAGCCTCAGTGTCTTGGCCATGTGGGTAGCGTGAGTCCTCAGAAGTCAGGAGAGATTACCATAATGGTCAGAGGACAAATGCTTCTTAGGGTTGCTTTCCTTTGCATTATTGTGCTTGTAGACACTGCTCTCCTGGTTCTGCATTAGTTTATGCAAATGTGATTTATTTTGCTTGTACGTAAAGATGAACTCTTTTTTTTTTTTTGGTGAGGCAGTTGGGGTTAAGTGACTTGCTCAGGCTTACACAGCTAGTAAGTATCAAGTGTCTGAGGTCGAATTTGAACTCGGGTCCTCCTGACTCCAAGGCCGGAGCTCTATCCACTTCACCACCTAGCTACCCCAAAAGATGAACTTTTTAAAATACAGTGATGAAAGCCACCAATTGGTTTTCTGCCTTTTTTTTCAGATTACGTTTAAATTAACTTTTAAAATATTTTCCTGTTAAAGCTTTCCATCAATGCCTTTGACTACAATTGCCACGTGGACCTGATAAAGCTGCTTCGGCAAGAAGGGGAACTAATCAAGCTGAGACGGGCTCGCCAGAAAATGAGTGAACTTTTTCCTCTCACTGAAGGTAAACCTGGGACTCCTGTTCTCAGAATTTAAACTGGAAATGTGTTTTAGGCCTCCAGAGTCCTTTTTAATGTGCAGGGCGGATCAGACAGCAAGTGTAGGAAGCTCTCAGCTCTCCCTCAGAGGAAACATGTGCTGTGAGTAATCAGTTAAGTGCTTCATTCTAGCAAGAATTTGTCTGGTATGAAAGTTGAATGGTCAGGTTTTTCAGCTTTTGGGCCGAGTGTCTTGTGAAAACAGATGTCCTCTTAATGGAGGGACCTTCTCTCTGCTCATTGTCTGCAGTCTGTATTTTGTGAGTCTCAAGTTGTTGCCGTATCTCCCTCGTTAGACTGGGAGCTTCTTGAGAGCAGGGACTGTTTTGCCTTTTTTTGTATCCCCCTAGTGCTTGGCACTTAGTAGGTGCTTAATTAGTGCTAGTTGACTGATGGTAGTAGTCATAGTATTAATGATAATGCCTCACTAATAAGACACACATTTAAAACACTAATTCCATTGGAAAAACCCAAGAACCTCTTAATGTCTGTGTATGTCTTTGTACACTCCAAACAATGATCACTACCAGCATCATTATTCTATACAAAAGACATTCATGTTAGCGAACCTTCTTATTGGAGATTGAAGCTTTGGCCAGCATCACGAAGTTGTGTAGTGGTCCAGCTGCTGGTCCGTGAGCTTCTGAAGTGTCTGGCAGTACTCTAATGTGGAATTCAGTAAAAATGAAAATAATTCCCTGGACTAGTTTTAATTAAATTTCCCATCTGTTCTAGGGATTATCCTATGGATTTCAGTGATCCCTAGGAGGCCGCAGGCCCAGTTTGGGGATGTTCTCGGGTCATCCTCTTTTCTTTTTCTCTTTTCTCTTTCTTTGAGTTTTACATAAATCTGTATAAATAATGGATCGTTGTTCTCTTAAATTTTCCGTTTTATACTATTTTAAGCATCCTGGGTTTTCCTCACTAATCCCCCCCCCTCAGCCTTTCCATTCCCTGCCTCCTTTTCTGTTTGTTGCTTGTTCAGCTGCATTGTGTTGTTTCAGAACTGTTTGACTTGTTTTTGCTTCCTTCTGAATTTCCTTATATATTTTTCTGTGCATTTTAAAAAAATATTACAACGGTTATCTCTTTTTGGGCATCACTGTTTGTTGACAGCCCCAATTCCAATTAAAAAATTGAGAGAAAGAACACCCCCTTCCCCCCTTTACATCAAATAAGCATAGGCTAAGATGTCTACACACTGACTGTTAAAAAATGTATGTATCTTTCAGCACCTTCTACCCATCACCTCTCTGAGAAGGTGGGTAAATGTGCTTCATCACAGGTTCCCTGGAGATGGGGTTGGTCATTGCATTGATTGGAGCTAAGCCTTTATTCTTCATCATTAACTGGAGACTTCTGATGGTTAGCCTACCATGTTAGGATTAAGAGAAATGGATGCTGAAGCATCTTGCAAAATATAAAAATGCTTTACATGTATGAGGTGTTAGTATTTTTAAATTATTTGTTTTTCAGATGTATAAGGCTATAAATGGATTTAGCTTAGTAATTTAAAAAATTTACTGTTTTAAATCCTATCAGATTGTTAGAGATCGGAGATCGTTTACATACATCCCATAGCAAAATTTTAGTCTTAAGAGTGTTTGTTCAGCACCTTTACATTTTGTCCTTGGTAATGATTCCCCCATCCTGAAAAAAACCCTCATTTGATCTTTCCATCTCAGCTAATATCATCCTGTATCTATTGGGGCGGCTCCACGGTGGATAGAGCACTGGGCTTCATGAGTTCAAATCCTGCCTCAGACACTTCCTAACTGTGTGACCCTGGGCAGGTCACTTCACCCTGTTTGCCTCAGTTTCCTCATCTATAAAATGAGCTGGAGAAGGCAGTATCTCTGCCAAGAAATGGGCTCACAGAGAGTTGAACATGACTGAAACAACTCAACCACAACAAAATATCTCTTCTGGCCTTGATGTCTAATTTCTTTGAAAAGGCCGTCTACAGTAGCTGCCTCCATTTTCTCTCACTTTCTTCTTAGTCCCTTACAATCTGACTTCTCACCTTATTTCATTGGAACTGCTCTCTTCAGAGCTACTAGTTATCTTGTAGTTGTCAAATCCGGGGGCCTTTTCTTAATCCTTATTCTCCTTGACCTCTCTGCATCGTTTGACGCTGTTGATCACTCCCTTCTTCTTGATAGTCTCTTTGCTAGATTTTCATGACAGTGCTTGCTCTTTCTCTCTCTCTCTCCCCCCTTCTCTCCCCCTCCCTCCCTCCCTCTATCCCTCCCTCCCTCTGTCCCTCTCTCCCCCCCATCTTAACTGCCTTTTACACGTCTTGAATTTGCTGTCTACTAGACATATTAAACTGAACATGTCCAAAAAAAGGAACTCATTCTTTTCTCCCAACTCCTCACCTCTTTTGAATATGCCCCCTTTTCTCCTTGGACACTGCACCCACCCTGGTGCAGCCCTAACCACCTCACACCTGGACTATTGCAATAGCTACTGATGGCTGCCTGCTTCAGGTCTCTCCCCATCCAGTCCATCCTGTATTCAGCCACTAAAGTGAATTTCTTAAAGCATAGGTCTGATCATGTCACACTTATCCCCCCCCCCCCCCCAATTGCCTCCCAGGGTCAAATGCACACTTATCTGCTTGGTATTCAAAGCCATTCATAACCTAGCCCTCTTCTACCTTTCCAGTCTTTTTATACCGCACCTCCTACAACATACTCTTCTATATAGTGACACTGGCCTCCTGGCTGTTCCACAAACAGCCATCTCCTTACACTGACATTCTCTCTGACCGTCCCTCACACCTGCAGTGATCTTCCTTATGTCTCCCTTCTGGCTTTCCTGGCTTTCTTTAAGTCCCAACTAAAATCCTGTCTTCTACATGAAGCCTTCTGTGGCCTCTTTTCATTCTAGTATCTAGTGATTCCCTCTTTTAATTATTTCCTATTCTTCCTGAATATAGCTTGTTTGTATCTGTTTATTTACTTGTTTCTCACATTAGGTTATGAACTCCTTGAAGGCAGGCATTGTCTTTTGTCCCCAGGCCTTAGCACAGTGCCTAACATATAGTAGGTGCTTAATAAATGTTTGTTGATTGAAGATAATCCAAAGAGGGACTTTTCTTTCAGAAATCTGGCTGGATTGGTTGAAGGATGAGATCAAGATTGCATCAGATGGCTCAGATCGGGAGAAAGTATATGAACTCTTTGAGCGAGCTGTAAAGGACTATATTTGTAAGTGTCTAAACCTTATTTCTGTATACGTTTAAAAATCCTTGTAAGACAGTATAGTAAAACACTCTCTCTCCTGTGAAACAGCTACTGCAGTTGAGATACCAGATTAACAATGTTAGACTTGAATTCAGTGTCTCAGTTTATACGATTGATTTGGTGACCTTGATTAGAGAAGGAATTTCAAAATCAGAACAGAAGCAGTTTTTTGTAGAGAAGAAATTAATTCAGTGTGACTTAAAATTTTGTGTATTGATCTCCATGTCATTTTTCGAGGAGTGAATTTTCCGGGTAATTCAGGCACATTTAAGTGCCAGCATTTTTAAAAAGTTGCTTTAGATGAAGAACTTTCTAAAACGTGCTTTTCTGTTTTCTTAGAGTATACCGAATTGATCAGTAACTTTTTTTTTTTATGATTCAAAATTAACCTTTTGACTTACAAGGCTTCCCCTCATGTTCGTTGCCGTGCCCTGTGGTGGCCTGGCAATGGCCTGTGCTTGCTCAGCTGGGTAGTCTTCTAGGATGGGCCAAGCAACAGATTGTCTCCCTTCTGAGGACCAGCTGAGCTCACTTCAGAGCGGTCTGGTTGGTGAGACTTTTTGTTTGTTTTTTTTGTTACTTCAACTCAGGAAGAGCCGAGGCAGAGAGCAGCAGTGATCTGTACCAGTTAAGGAAAAAAGAATTGACGCTGATGGAGAACTCTTAGCACTCTGGAATTCTTTAATCAATACGCTCACCCTCTCTGGGGCTGTCGAGACCGTGAGGTGTTGTAGAGGGACGTTCTTTGCCCCCTGTGTTCAGTGCCCCAGACTGACGCGCATCTCCACTCAGATTGTCATTGTCACTTCTTCACGACTGTCGTTGTATCATTGTGCATGTTCTTTTTTTTTTTTAATTTGTTGTGTCTGCTCTGCTGTTTGCTGGAAGAGTAGGGAGCTAAGCTGGTAAGTAAGCCTGTTTAGATGAGGGCCAGTCTCGTGAGATAAAGAGCACGGGCTTTGTGACGTCCCTTCTGACTACCCCTCTCTTAAATCCTTTTCCAGTGTCTCATTGTGGAATAGAAGCAATCCTGGGGCCTTGAAGGCTATTCTAGGATAGAGCTTCTTTACCTTTGTAGTGTCACCAACTCTTTGTCAGTCTAGTGAAACCTATGGACCTCCACTTAGAATAATGCTTTTAAATACCTAAAAGAAAATATACATAGGATTACAAGGGAACTTACTTTATTAAAATAGTTATTTAAAATACTTTAAAAAGCCAAGTTCATGGACTCCAGGGGAATCTAAGCTTTAGCAGGCCCATTAAGCTGGAAGAGTTCTAAGGATGGACCTGTGTGCCTCTCATTCAAGGACTTCTCACTTGGGGAGAGCCAGCCTCCATGCCAGCCTTTGCCAAAGTAGACCAGGCAGCAGATGTAGATTGTGGATGGAATAGTAGCCATTGAATGATTTGGGCTAGGTGCCCTGAAATATATTTCCCAATCAGAACTTTGTTTCTTAAAATGTCTTTTGTCTTTTCTTTTTCAAGGTGTAGTTTCTAAGTTTTAGAAATTATTTTCTGTGGCTGGAGGCAGAGAAAAGGGAGAGAGCAGGCCCAAAAGAGCAGAAGCAGAAATGGCCTCGTCTACCATTCTGAGGCAGTGGCACGTGCTTGGGCAGGGCAGGAAAGGAGCAATGCTTTGTCAAAACTTGCGTCTCTTAAAAATTGCTACTGTGGAAGCAGAGGTAAGACACATTTCACAGGAAAGGATCGAAAGACACCATAAGGAGAAAACAGATTTAAAAAGGGCAGTGATTCTGACTTTTCAAAGAAGGTGCCGAACAAGGGTGACGAAGGAAGTGGCCCTAAATTCAGCTCTGAGAAGTTTGAGGAAAGTATCACAAAGCCTGGGAAAACTGGCCTGAAACAGCTCAAGAATAAAGAAGAAGGAAACATGTTGGAGATGAAAAGGCAGTTCCAACCTGACGGCAGAAGTGAGGAGACAGTGCCCGAGAAACCCGGGAGGGATGACCTGAAAAAGAAAGAGCCAAGGCAGAGCAGACAGCTCTGTGATAAAGCAAATTTGGGAATACTTAAGAAGAAAAAATTGCAACCAGAAAAAAGAACAGAGTTGATGAGTGAAGTACAGAAGTTGATTCAGGATAAGATTAAAAGTATTTCATTTGCACGTGATTATCAACCATGTTACCCATTGTTCCATTCCGTATGGTAATGAGGGACAAAGGAAAGAGGCATTTGAAGAATTGAAAGAGAAATGGGCTGATGAATTGAGTAAGGCCAGATATTCCAGAAATGTTGTTAAGAAATTTCTCATGGGCAGCAACAAATCACAAATTACAGAAATAACGCAAAGTTTTAAAAGCCAGATGTGAAGCAGTGGGATGTGCTTATAGATGACAGAGCGATTTTGGAACAGCAGTACACGCTGGTAGAACAGCTCTGTGGGGTCCAGTCCAGCTTTACGAGCCTGCAGTTCACCCAGCTCTGGAAAAAGCGTTAGAAGCAGAGCCTGATAAGCAGGAGGCAATTGGGGATGAAATGAAACAGATTCTCACACCATTGGCTCAGAAAGAAACTGTGGTTAAGCATTCACTGGCATATGAAACATTCTTGGACTTTTTCACCTGTGTCCCCCCCAAACTAAGATCAGAAATGATCGAAGCAATCAGAGAAGCTGTAACGTACCTTGCAATACACATGACCGATAGCATACCGAAGGACAGAAATGTTACTATTAAAACAATGAAGACTTCATGTTAAAAAAGTAGCCAGTGGTAAGTATTCTCATTTAGTTTTGTTGGCGGCATTTGATTGTTTCAAAGAGGACCAGCGACTTCATGGGGTGAGGTCTTGACTTGTGGGTGGGTGGAATCTAAGTGAGGCAGAGTTGCTCCAAGTCGTCAGCCTCCCTCTCTGTTCCAGTCATCAGAGTCCACTGTGTTGATGCTACTGAGCTTGTGAAGCAAATACTCATGTTGGAGATCACCATTTCCCTGCTGAATATGGTGAACGATAAATACGGAAGTAATGTTCTTCTTGTATAAACCCTAGGAATCCTGCACATCTTGTACCTGAAAACACTGAAGTGCGACGGAAGGCTGGTGGAAATGTGCATAGTAAGAAAGACAGTATAATCCACATAAGGAGCTCTTGGGAGGCTGTTTGTTAAGTAATGCGCAGGAGCATATCTAGAAATTGGTGACAGACAAGTTGACATGGATATTTGTGGGTGATGCTGCTCCTGAAGTGATTTCTGGCGGCAAGGATGGAGAGCTCCACGTGGCAGAATATTCAGCCAGACATCTAATTCTGAAATGGATATTAGAACAAGATGAAAAAAAAATGAAAGAAAATGGAAAAGAAGTCTTCTCCAAAGCCCTGATACAGAAGTCGCAAATAAAGTTAAATCTGGACTGAAGGAAAACACCAGCAAAGGTATTGCTTCTTTACATGGGAAACTAAGAGCAGAGGAAGAAAATAATAATGGAGAGTGAGAATGAAGTACTTTTCCTGGTGTTTCAGGTGAAGGGCATCATCACGTTGGTCTTTGGGGGGAGCTTTTTATGTAATAGATTATACATATCATGTAATGTAATTTATGCATGTAAATATTTTGTGTAGAAGTGGCTTTCTAAAATAAATAGTTTAAAAAAAAAGATTTTTTTTCTACTTCTGTGGGATGACATTTGTTATCAATCCCCATCCTCAACCAGCAAAACCTTTTCACTGTGAGAATCAGATCCCTAAAAATAACTGTTCTTTCTTAAAATATCCTATAACATTCATTAGCCAGCTTATTCCATATTTCACTTTGTAGCTGTGAGTGGAAGGTGGGTACATTGAAGGTTAAAGTGATTATAGAATAACAGTAAAGAGACGCAAGCATCTCTCTTTCTGGTAAGTCATTAAATCAGAAACTCTTGCTTTTAAAAGCCCCTTTTGACCAACAAAGAATTGTTGGGCTCTTTCTCACCCCTGTATTTCTCACTGGATTCTCTTGTTCTAGCATATCTTGAAATTAACTCTAGGATCAGCAGAAATCTTGAAATGAGTCAGCACTTTGAAAGGATGAAAGTTGCCAGGCTTCTCTCATTCAGCAGTACATTTTTTTAAAAGTTGAACTTGAGAAATTTATATGTTGACTTTGAAATTCTTCAGGCCCAGTGACCATTAGTCTCAAATGAGATAATGTGTGTGAAAGTGTTTCAAAAGCCACGAATGTTGCATTTATGATAATCAGGTTAATCTTAGATGTTAATAGCCCTTGGATGAGGTGTCAGAAGACCCAGGTTCTGGTCCTGTATCTGCCATTACAATCATCTATGTGACTTTGGTCAGAAATCTTCCTGTCAGGGTGGTTGTCATAATAGTTTTATTTATGTAGTGATTTATGGGTATAAGAACACTTTCAAATGCATCATCTCAATCCTTTGAACAAGTCTGTGAGTGCTTGTCAGCTGCTGGACTAAAGGACCTTTTAGAGTCCTTTAAACCAGTACGAATCTGTGTTCTTGTGTTCTGTAGTCCTAATACAGTATCTTCTGCCCCGAGAATATTAACTGATGGAAATTCTGTCATATTCCTTTAAACGATAGACTTTGAAGAGTGTTACGAGTGGGTGGGTGGGTTCTGATATTCTGAACTTTTTCTCAAGAGCAGTTTTGCTGATGCTGCTTAGGTTGTTACCTAATTTGTGAATTCGGTGTTGTGTAGGGTGAAGGAAGAAGTGAATTTTTTTTTGACTAGGAATTAACACCATCTTTAAACTTATTTACTTTGAGTACTTTCTGTCCACAACTAAGTAGAATTTTCTTTATTTTAGGTCCTGAAATTTGGCTGGAATATGCTCAGTATTCAATTGGTGGGATTGGTCAGGAAGGTGGGATCGAGAAGGTCCGTTCCATATTTGAAAGAGCCCTGACCGCTGTTGGCTTACATGTGACCAAAGGCGCAGCCATGTGGGAGGCGTATCGTGAATTTGAGAATGCGGTTCTGAAAACAGCCCAGGTGAGCACTGGCTCCCCGCAGGCATGCGCGGTCTGTCAGTTTTTCTTGAGGACATGGGACGTTAGTGTGGTCTTGGTGACCACACAGGTCACAGTGTTACATTTGCCACCATGCAGCCTGAGGGGAAGCAGGGTCAGGGTGAAGGCCTCGGAGTCAGGGGGTCTCGGTTTAGGCAGACAGCCGTGGGCCCCACAATCACTGAACTGTTTGGAGCCTTGGTTTCCTCGCTGTAGGTGAATAGTTTGACCTAGGTCACCTTGAAGATTGCTTTCAGCTCCAAGTGTGTAACCCTTTGGTGACCTCCAGCATCTTTGTCAGCCTAGGAAAGGCCTCGACACCATCTTCTCTAGGTTCCTTTAGCAGTTTCTGAAGCTTGAGAGTAATGCTGTTTGGTAAGGTTTTCTTTTCAAATTATATATATCATAGTAAGCCTTTGAGAGGGAAGTAAATTTGTTGCCATTTCCTTGTATTTTTACATATTCCTTCTGTTATGTTACCTTGTATCACATTCTAATCGATATATTCCTTACTATTAAAGAGTGTATGACTTGTGGCTTTTACGACAAGAGGGGATGCATTGAGGTTACAGCTGGCAGTCATGGTTGATACTTATATAGTGGTTTAAGGTTTATAAAGCATTTTCGTCCACTGTCTCATTTGAACCTAACAATAGTCTTTCCCCCCATTTTGCAACTGAGAAAATTGAAGCCTTGAGTGGGGAGCTGACGTGTTTGAGGTTGCCCTGCTCGTGGGGAGCAGAGTTGGAGGCATCCTTGGGTTTCTAACTGCAGATACAATGCCTTCTCCGCCCTTCGGACGAGGTGGTCGGGTGGGAGCTTGGTTTTCAGCATTTCTTTTCTTGGGGGGAGGAGATAAAATTTATGTGGAATTAGGTTGAGATGGACTCTGCGTGTGGGGGTGAAAACAGGAATCTCTGTTGGAAACAATGAGAGGAGTTCACGTATTGGTCCTGCTCTGCTCTTGCAGCCTGCTCCCGGCAGCGTCCCGACGCCCGAACAGCAGCAGGCGCTGGCTCTGCAGCTTGAGAGGGTCCACGCGCTCTTCCGCCGCCAGCTGGGGGTCCCACTTCTAGGTGAGGAGTCTGGGATACCATTGTGCCCTCTGGCTTAAGAGATGGAGGGCTTACCCCACTCAAGGTCACATGGCCAGTGTGTGTTAAAGCTGAATCTAGAATTCTACCCAGGGCTTCTGAATGCCTGATTCATAGAAGGGGCAAGCTCACCTGGAGTGGGGCATGAGGTGGAAGGCAGAAATACATAAATTGTGCTTTCACTGGGGGAGGGGGGGTGTCTTGGGAGGGAGGAGCATGAGACTGAGAGATTTTTAATTGGAAGTATTTCCTTTTGGGAGTATTATTACTCTAGACTTTGGGTTGTTTTTCCCAATTTGCAAAGTTTTGGCAAGTTATATTGTGTTTTTAGTGAAGGAAAGAAGCAATAGTGGTGAACGGAATTCTTAAAAGAATACTTAGTCTGGGAATTTTGACTCTATTCTTTTTGCTTTTTATTTTCCCCATAGAATTAGAGATTAGAGCTAGAAAGAAGCTGGAGATCATCTAGTCAACTTCCGTGTTTTATAAATGGGGAAAATGAGGTTTGTTCTTTGGACCTGGGCTCACGTTGTCCCTCTCTCCTTCTGGTTCTTGTGCCTGGCCTTTACAGAATTCCTTTGGCAGGCATTTTCTAGGGGCCTTTCTATGCCCACAGTTTGAGGTGGTTAGTGCCCAGGGATGTTGAGAACAAGATGTGGGAGAGGCCCTGCCAGAACACTGGTACTGGGACTGAGAGGCGTCGGCTTCAGACTGGGCTGTCCCGCCGTCTCCCTCTACTTTCCTTCTTGGTGGCCCTCTGTCTAAGTTAATGTTTTCTAGTCCCAAGTTGATTTCAATGCCATACAGAGGCAGTGAGGTTCAGTGGAAGGAGCTTGGAAATTGGGATATAGGGATCCAGGTGTGAATCCTGGCTTAACTGCTTTTTCTTTTCTTTCCTTTTTTTAATTAATTTATTTTGAATTGTCAACAGTCACTTCCATATATTTGAGTTTAAAATTTTTCTGTCCCTTCCCACCTCCCTCCCCTAGACAGCATGCAATCTGATATAGGCTATACATGTACATTCCTGTGAAACACATTTTCACATTAGTGATGTTGTAAGTAAGAATTCGAACCAAGAGGAGGAACTTAACGACTTTTTCTAGGTATAACTTTAGATAAGTCACCTTACCTCTCTGATGCCTCAGTTTCCTCATCTGTAAAATGAGAGGGTTGGTCTGGATGGGTGCTCAGACCCTTCTGGCTCCAACACTCTGATCCTCATGACCCACTTTTCAGTTTGAGATATGCAGTTAAGCATGTGGAGTTCAGTGAAGGTTGAGAGTGTATGTGGAGTTTGGAGTAGTTTGGAAACTGGCAGCTAGATCATGGAACTGAATTTATCCATTCCCAGATATGGAAGCCACCTATGCTGAATATGAGGAGTGGTCAGACGACCCAATACCGGAAGCTGTCACGCAGAGCTATAAGAAAGCATTACAGCAAATGGAGAAATGTAAACCCTATGAGGAGGCCCTGGTGAGTGCTTACTTCCTCTTTGCCCCAGAGGTAAAGGATGCTCTTGGAAGTTTTGTCCTTTCCCCATAATCACTCGAGGAAGTTGGTGCTGCAAGGACTATCCTGTGGTACAGAGGAGGAGATTGAGGGTCAGAGGTCAGGTGGCTTGTCCCCACTTCTGTGGGTAGGATAGTGTTGGTGACGCAAACTGAGGTGGTGGTGTGGTTGGGCAGAGAATGAGGAGTATTGGAAAATGGGAAGGAAAGGCAGACGAAGAATGGGGACCCTTGGAGCATTTTGAAATCCTGGATGATCAAAAAAGCTGCCTTTGTCACTGCTTCACCACCTTGCTAGTACAGAACAAGGGGCTTACATGCTTCAGATTTTCAATGAAGATAAAATTTGAAAGGTTTTATGTGTAATTTCCAGTTAACCAGAAAATTAAACCAAACACAACATCCTAGTTGCTCAGTTTTCTATGAGGCATATATGTTGGGACAACATACTTAAATTAAAAATTATTCTAAACTTAGTAACCACTAACAAAAACATCTAATAAACACAGCCAAAAATGATCTTATTTAAAACTAAAAATCCTACTTTTTTGAAGCTTATTTATAGTGTGCGTTTTAAAAATGTGCATATTAGCTTTCATAAAATAAAACAAAAGCTTGTCATTGAGCACCATGTCCCCTTTTGGTCTCTCTTACTTAGATATAGTTGAATTTGCAAAATCTGATTAGGAAAAATTGTAAAGTTGTTGAAGTTTGGAGCTAGAAGAGATCCAGGATGAGAGCCCAGCTTCACCTTCTCCCCCCTCCCCCCCCCGCCACGCCCTGGAAGAGGAGAAAGCAGGGCCCAGGGAGGGCAGGGATATGCTGACAAATCACAGTAGCATATGTTTCATTGAATTTTTTATTTTATATTTCATTTCAGTAGATTTCTTTTGATGGTTTGTTCACTTCTTCCTCTTGATAAGATTTTAGCTAAATGTCCTTGAGTTTCATTTTCCCCAGTAAAGGTGATAAACTACTGAGGGCTGTTAGTTTTGATTCAAGAATCCAGACTCTTGTTCTTGATCATTTTCGGCAGTAAGTCCCGTGATAAGTGTCAGACTTAATACTTCTCTCTTGGTCTGTCTGTCAAGCACACATCTGAGTGCTCTTTGTATTCCCAGATGGATAGACTTTGTAATCATTTTGCCGCAGACTTGGCACAAGCCTCGCTGTGACAGTCCCTTGTGGGTCTGTGTCAGCCAAGGTGGCTTTAGACATGCCATTGTGTAGCTGATTGTCAGGCCACCATCAGTGTTTAAAGTTCTGGTTTGGTTTTGAGATGGATTGTTTTCCTTAACCATATCGAGGAACCTGTTTTAATTTTTGTCCTAAATGTTTCTGAATTAGTTGGTAGCAGAGACTCCGAAGCTAGCTGAGTATCAAGCATATATTGATTTTGAGTTGAAAGCTGGAGATCCTGCCCGCATTCAGTTAATCTTTGAGCGTGCGCTGGCTGAGAACTGCCTCGTTCCAGACTTGTGGGCCCGTTATAATCAATATCTGGTAAGTGCAGCGAGATGGCATCACTTTTACTTTTTAATTATGAAAGGTTTATTGAAAGAAAATTGTGAGAAGACTGAGAAATTGCTGCATTCTTTTTTCCTCTGCTCATCCTTTCCTTTTCCTTTTTTTTGGTCCAGTTCCTAAATTCTAAAAATGTTTCTGAAAATACTAAATTGGTCAGCTTTTTCCTAGACTGACTTTGGAAGCAAAACATTTTATTTACCTGCTTGAAATGCATCAATATAAGTGATGGTTTCAAAATGCTTTAGTAGGTCTAGACATTTATAAAGAAACTTCGTGAGGTAATTGGCCATCCTTGCAAGAAATTGTTTGATATTAATTAAGCACTGGCAGCATTGTGCCCCATTTTGTATGGAATACCCAACTGGACACTATCCCATCCCACCATGGGATTATTTGTTTTAGGATCGGCAGCTGAAGATGAAGGATCTGGTGCTATCTGCACATGATCGTGCTGTTAGAAACTGTCCCTGGACGGTTGGACTGTGGAACCGGTATCTCTTAGCCATGGAAAGACATGGAGTTGATCATCAGATAGTTTCTGGTAAGGATGTTTTTGTGGGAATGCTATACTTGTATGATTGATACTTCCATGACTTTTACCTCCAACCAGCCTTTGCATGCTTTCAGGGTGTGCATCCTAGAGCAGTGCTGAAGATGGTCATTTCAGTGAGTTTATGGAAAAACTTGTTTTTATCGCAGTGCTTGCTTTTTACATCATCATTTCCCAAAAGATCCTTCCCTTTCTTGGAGCACTGTTCCTTCTAAGAATAAAAAGAAGGGGAAAATGATTTAGCAAAACTGGACATGGCATGTTCACACCCACATTCCCTGACGGGAGCTGCGTTCTTCTATTTCTTCTCCAGTCCAAGCTTGGTCATTTCTCATTTCACAGCATTCAGTTGTGATTTTTTGGTGGGGGGGATGGTTCTTTGGAGCTACCTTGTTGTCATCCCATGGGTTTTCCTGTTCCTGGTTCCCTTTGTGTGAGTTACACGCATCTTCCCGTGTGTAAGGGGCCCTACCATTTGTTCAACTGTCCTCAGTCAAGGGGCTCTGCCTCATTTCCAGGTCTTTGCTACCTCAGAAGGGGCTGCTGTTGATGTCTTGATGTGTACGTGTGTACAGCAGCGTTTTGCTCTTGCCTTTGGGTTCCTCAGAGAATGGGCCAGGCCGTGGGGTCCCTGGGGCAGAGGGCATGGGCGTTGTCATCCCTGATTAGCTGAGGTTCAGCAGAGAGGGGAGGTCAGTTTGCGGATTCCTCAGCTGTACTCCCAGGGACTGTTTCTGTTTATTTAAGTAGCACAGAACTTAACTCTTGTTTTTTAAGCACTTTATATCTAGTGGAGATTATAGACATTGCAGCCAGTTATTTAATTCTTTCAAAGCGAAAACTTACTTTGCTTTTTTTATTCTAACCACAGACAACTTTGAGAAAGCGTTGAATGCTGGCTTTATTCAGGCCACAGATTATGTGGAGATTTGGCAGGCATACCTTGATTACCTGAGGAGAAGAGTGGATTTCAAACAAGGTATTGTATACTTCACGTATATTCAACTTGCCAGACATTTGCCAAATGCTTGTGATGTACAAAACATTGGTTAGGCCACGGGGAAAGAGCTAAGATAATAAGATGGGTCTCTTCCCACAAGGAAGTGACCCTCGGGTAGAATGAGGGGGTAGCTCAGGTATCTTTATGTTACATCAAGTCCTCCTTGGGCATCTTTATGTGTGTGGGGGGTCACCCAGGGCCCTTCTCTTGGGTATTGTCACGCTGGCAGAGGTTGTGGCCTGAGGCTACGGAAAGGCTCATTACTGGGCTGTCCGCCAGGTGTGAGGAGCTGTGGGGCTGTGATAACCCATGAAATCAGCATAGTGAGAAGAGCTCTAACTCTTCTCTAAAGGGCCCTTTAATGAAAGTCTGCCAAGTGATTTACATCTGTCATCTCATGGGGATCCTCACAGGAGCCCTGGGAAATAGGGGCTCTTTTTGGTCCTAGGTGAGGGGATTTCAGGGTCACACTGCTACCTAGGAAGTGTCCGAGGCTGGCGTTGGCCTCAGGTCTCCATTACTGTGAATCTAGAGCCATACTCACAGTATCCCCCCCGTGGCCTCTAAACAGCGGGGCCCTGTTTGGTGCTCCCAGACTGATGGTAGAAGAGAGGCCGAAAAGAGGCAGGATTCACCAAGAATCCTAGTCTAGTTTGTCTGCAAACTGGATAAACACTCGTGGACTGCTCTGTGCTCTCAGTGGGTTTTCTTTCTTTCTTTCTTTTTTTCTTTCTTTCTTTCTTTCTTTCTTTCTTTCTTTCTTTCTTTCTTTCTTTCTTTCTTTCTTTCTTTCTTTC
>NW_020941065.1:10630823-10649940 GCF_900497805.2 Vombatus ursinus | reverse complement strand
TTCTTTCTTTCTTTCTTTCTTTCTTTCTTTCTTTCTTTCTTTCTTTCGAGGCAATCGGGGTTAAGTGACTTGCCCAGGGTCACACAGCTAGTAAGTGTCAAGTGTCTGAGGCCGGATTTGAACTCAGGTTCTTGTAACTCCAAGGCCGGAGCTTTATCTGCTGTACCACCTAGCTGCCCCTCAGCTGGTTTTCTTGTCTGGTAGTGAAGTTGACCTACTGCTAGAGGACTCAGTTTATATCAGTATTGACATCTTTAGAAGTCAAGCTTAGAGAGGGAGGGAAGTTGTGGTTGAATGCATGAATGAGCCCTAGGCTTCCCATGGAGACACTGAGGATGTCAGAGTGTGTGAGTCCTCAAGCCCCCCACTGCCTCCCCTTTTCTCCCCCTCCCCTGGCTCTTGTCTCTCCCATTCCCCCTTCTCTCTGTCCCCAGCCCCGCCCCCCATCTTTCTGTCAGTATTATTGTCTAGTCCATAATAAGGGTTTTTTCTGGGCAATATCCCAGACAAGCGGTCGCTCATTCCCCTTTTGTTCGGGGACTTATAAAGAGGGAGCACTGACCTCCTGAAGACTCAGGTGCCTTTTGCACAGCTTTTCATTTGTAGGAAGTTTTTCCCTTTGGCAAGACTAAATCAGTTTGTTGGCCATTTCCACCTATTGCTTTGCCCCAATTCTGCTTCGTGGGGGCCAAGCCGAGCCAGTCTGTTCCCTCTTCCGTATTCCAGTCCTTCAGATGTCTCTAGTGCTGTGGCCCATCCCATCCCGTTCCCCCTGCAGCCTAAGATTTCATTAGTTTTTTCATCTGCCCTATCTCTCGATGCTAGTTGAAGGGGCAGTTCAATCAATCCACTGGGTCTTTACCGTTGTCGTGGAGAGTCCCAGTACAAGAAGGACGCCATAGCTGAGCCCTTCCAAATGCTCCTCTTTTCCCAGATCTTGTCCTGATGGACAGTATCAAACTTGGATGATTCCCTAGCCTCCTAAAAGTGCCTCATATCTATACAGAAGAAGACAGGTGGATGAAAACTACCTGTTGTTGAGACTGTGATGTTTACATTCTAGTGGTGAAGACTTGTAAGGAATTAAGCATCTCTGACATAGATGCAGGGCAGACAGGAGGGTAGCTCAGAGGGGAAGGCACTCCGAGCTAGGAGTATTGGAAAGGCCTTCTGTAGAAGGTGAGGCCTGAACCAGGTCTCAGAGGAAGGCATGGTGGAGGTGAGGGACAGAGTAGCACGGGCATTGGCCCAAAATTTAAAATAAGTAAAAATACAATGCATCGTAGATAATTTCAATTTGTGGTTTTCTTAGGGTGCAGCCTGAAGAGGTTTCTATCTGAGTTTGACCCCACTGGCGTAGGGCTTGGCCAGGTGGCCACTTTTCTGAAGATCTGGCCTACTCCTCTTTCCTTCTGTGGCAGGAAATGGGGCAGCAGCAGGAGCAGGAGGCCTAAGGGAAGTTTGCTCTAGTTTGTAGCAAAGCATTAGGTTGGCAGCAGGAGGTGGCAGCTGCCTTGTGCTAGTGCAGATGGCAGTCCTTCCCTTAGTGGACATGGGCAGCAGCAGCAGGAGAGAGAAGGCACTGGAAGTAGGAGTCTCCTGGGGCTGAGGAGGCACTGCAGGCCCCCTGTGGCCTTCCCTCAGGGCATGTGCACGGGAGGAGATGGAAGATGCCCAGGTCTCACCTGAGGCCTGAGGTCATTGAGTGGGAGGTCACAGAGAGCTTAGAAGGTCACTTGGGTAGCCAGAGGGTTGTCTGGACTAGGGAGAGACTGGAGGACTGGAGACCAGTCAGAAGTCCATTGTGGTAGTCCAAGTGAGAGGCGAGGAGGGCCTGTCCCAGGGTTGTGGCTGTGTTAGTAGAGATGGAGAGAGATGAGAGAAATGTGGGTAACTTGACCCCCCGAAAAAGGTCTGTCTCTGACCCATTGGGGCTGTGTGACCCGGGGTAAATCACTTCACCTCTGAAGGCCCCTGCTAACGCCAAAGACTCTTGAGTTGTGCACATGGAGTTGTCCCAGTGGGAGTTTCCTGCACTGATTATAATAAGTAGTATTATATAGTATTATAATAAGTATTCTCCCTAGAGGAGAATATTTCAAAGCTCTTGTACGATGGCCAGCTTCCTTTGTATCTGAGTCTAAGAAAAGTAAATTCTAGTTTTACAAAATAACTTGGACATTCCTTTGGAGCTCATTGTCATCCTGTTTGCCCTGTGCTCTGTACAGTAGAACATTCTTGCTCCCAGAGCTGAGTTGTGTGGGTGTTGGGTGATTGACCAGGCGTGAAAGATCATTGAAGAGGAGAAAGACATTTGAAACTCTCCCTCATTCCAAGCCGTCCTTTCATTTTTCCAACTTGTCTTCCAGATTCAAGCAAAGAGCTAGAGGAGCTGAGAGCTGCCTTTGCTCGGGCACTGGAGTATTTGAAACAAGAAGTGGAGGAGCGTAAGACACCTTCTGCTTTAGCCTTGGGGCATTGGGGTTGACGCTTTTTCTCTTGGAGGCGTTTTCTTCATTTTTTCAATTATTTTCTTCTAAGGTTTCAGTGAAAGTGGAGATCCATCCTGTACCATAATGCAGAATTGGGCAAGAGTGGAGGTATGTTTTTGTTCAAAGTTTTGCAATTTTATCCAGTCTTTCAGGATTTTGGTCTGGTTAATAGCAGCTGGAATAATTGAGTCTCAAGTTAAGATCCAGACTCTTCTGAAGTAGTTGAATTAAATCATATGATGGTGTATTAGTTTGGTTTTTTTTTTTATTTGTAAAAAGTGAAATGTGAGCCACCAGGTAGACATGTAAATGAATCTTTACTGGTTAAAAAGATAGAACCAGAAAGTCTTATTGATACCTTAAACACTTACATATGAAGTATATAGTGCAAATGAAAAGCAAAATCCTGTCACTGTTGATAAAGTCTTTGAGGTTCTTGGATTAAAAATACTTGAATTTTCTGTGCCTATGTAGAATTTGCACCTATGTTGGCATTCACATTTGGTTGGAGTGTTAGCCAGGTTAATATCTGTTGGGTCTCAACAGGTTGGACCGGAACTGTTTGTGGACTTACCTGCCCTTACTACTAAGTAATTACTTACTGAGCACATTCAAACCAAAGTCGTCTGACATTTTAAATGCTCTCCTCTACATCTTGTAGGCACGCCTTTGTAACAATATGCAGAAAGCTCGAGAACTGTGGGATAGCATTATGACAAAAGGAAATGCAAAATATGCCAACATGTGGCTGGAATACTACAACCTGGAACGGTAACTGAGTGGCCTGTGGGCATCATTGGGCTTCTGAAGTGACTGACGTAGGAGGATTAAAGCTTAGTGTGTATGGGGGCCGCCGGTGATGACGGGAAGGCAGCGAGCCACGTTGCCAGGGCCATGGAAGTCAGGAAAGCATGTTCTTATATTTGTAGATAGACGAGTTATAACTACCCAGTTGTTTGTTATTAGACAGACAGAATCAGTTAACCGACGTACTGTGGCAGGCATCGCGCCGCATGCTATGGACACACAAGAAAAACCAGACAAGCCCGCCCCGCCTTCACGGAGTTGAAGTTCTAATGGGGAGGCAACATTTGTGAATCAGAATGTCCAAGATAAATATAGACTCCATCCGGAAGGTCATCCTATGGGGGGAGGTGCTCACAGCTGGCAGGACCAGACAAGGCCTCCTGAAGCAGGTGGTGCTTGAGTTGAAGCTTAAAAAAGTGCCAGGTATTCTGAGAGTTGGAGGCTGGGAGTGAGAGCGTGTGGGATGGCTGGATCCTGGTGTGGAGGGGAGTAGGAGGTAGGCCTGGAAAGGACCTCGGATACCAAAGCAGGGACTTGATTGAGCTGGGGGGTAATAGGAAGTTCATTGGACGCAGGAGTGACATGATTGGGCATGTGCTTTGGGAAGACCATGTTAGCAGCTGAGTAGAGGACAGGTAGGTGGTTGGGGAGGGAGCGAACCAGGGCTGCTTCCCTCGATTGGCTCCTGCTTTCTAGTGTGGGCATCTCCCCGAGGCCAGAGCACCTTCTGGTCTTGATCTCCCTTACAGTGCCTTGGGCACGGTGTGCCAGCCCATGGGGAGACGCAAAGAGATCTTGCCTGGGACCTTTCTGAGCCTCAGGAAGGCCCGGCCTGCTTGATGACTCACTGGGGGCGAGACTTGTCAGGAAAGTCAGTGTTTTTCCCTTCACAGAGTGTCACAGGAGTAAGAGCACAGTAGAACTGTGACGCCCAATTCCTCTCAGCAAGTTAGAGTCATTTCTGCTGTAGCCTGGGTCGCCCATTTTTCTGGTGTGGATAGTGTAGCTCAGTATCTCTCTGTGGGAGATGGTCTTGAAGATAGTGAACAAAAAGATTATTAGCAACTGAGCCTCTCTGAATTTACTGTAGACTAGCTGAAGTTGGGGGCAGCGATGTAGCGCGGTGCACAAGAGCGCCAGGTCAAGAAGACCTAACCCATGCACTTCCTAGCTGTGTGACCCTAGACAAGCCACCTAACCTCTGTCTGCCTCAGTTTTCTCATCTGTAAAATTGGGGTAATAGTAGCACCTTCCTCCCAGGGTTGTTGTGCTGACTAAATTAGATTATAATTGTGTAGCACATAGGACAGTGCCTGACACATAATAATTGCTCATGTAAATGTTAGCTGTCATCATCATCATCATCAGTATGCCTTGGTAAAAACTGACCTGCCTGTAGCCCATCCCTGGGCACCCTCCTGCCAGGTGTTGGGTTGAGGCCACTCTGGTCCCTGGATAGTCAACATGCAGCAAATCAAGGAGGCTGTCCAGGCTTGGATCATCAGTTTGTGCAGTCTCCTTCCTCTTCACCTCTAGACTTAATTGAGAAGACGCCTTGACTGTGCCTCTGCATGGGTTTGCATAGGTGAAAGCTGCAGTGCTGTGACTCATAGGCAGAGCCAGGCCCTCTCAGGACAGAGAGCTGAATTGTTAGGATTTCAATAGATGGCGATAGGGGATGGACAGGGGATGGTGTGTTTGCTTTTGTGTGTTTTCTGCTTTGTTTCCTGGAGGCACCAGTTCTTTGTGGTTGTGCTCTAGGGCACACGGGGACACCCAGCACTGTCGGAAGGCTCTGCATCGGGCCGTTCAGTGGACCAGTGACTACCCGGAGCACGTCTGCGAGGTGCTGCTGACACTCGAGAGGATCGAAGGTGAGCCCGGGTGGCCGTACGGGGCTGTCATGTGCACACGGATCCAGTGGTTGTTTGATCCCAAGGATGGACGTCTTGTCTTTTCTGATCTTTGTGAGACAAAACAAGGCTGCAGCTCTGGATGTCAGGTTTTCTTTTTTTGTGTGTCAGTGTGTTCTTCTGTCTGACTTCAGCAGTTGTGAATAATTCTTGTGGCTTGCCCAGCTGTTGGAATCTTGCCCATGTCGTCAGGGAAGAAACTAGGTTATTTGAGGAAACTGAGACCCAGAGATGTGAATTGACTTGAGTTAGTCTGCCATTGAGATGAGGACAGAATATATATCAGAGGGATCTGCCCACCAAGCTAGATTACAATTGTTACTATTCAATAGTAATTAACTGTGACAGCATACAAGAGGAAGAGTATGGAAGATCAGAAGGTAGCAGTAGTAAGGCACCTTTCTATAGAGCTTTGCCTTTTCCAAGATGCTTTGAGATAGGTAGAGGTAGTACAAGTCTAGATGAGGTGGGGCATTCCTTTCACGACGTAAGAGAAAGACTGTTGTAGGAAAAGTCTCTTCTCAGGTGTAATGGGCAGCTCCAACTCAGTCCTGTGTTTGGTCTTTCTCTAATCTGTGACTTAGCTTGTCTGGCCCCTGAAGGACAGACAGACAGCCAGTATAAGGCTTTGTCTCTACTCCCTAGAAACCCAGTAGATCTTCATGGGGGCCATTGATTAGCCAGTTGTGAACCCAGCGTGACTGATTTCTGGATTCTGTGGACCTCGTGACAAAGAGCCTCACTGACCACAGGAGAGATGCTTCTCTTTTACTAACTGCTGCCTCTCCTGTGTAAGCTCGTTTCAAATGTAGGAGAGAGAAAACCTTTTACTGACATACAGTGAAAACTGCAATGAAGGATGTTTTCTTGCTATAAAAAGTATTTTCCATGTTTTATAGATGTGGAACTGAGGTTCTTAGAGCTTGTGACTTGGCCATAGTAACTTCATACAGACAGTGAAAATTTTATTTAGCCAGTACCTTTGTCTAATTAAAGAGTTCTGATTATTGAGCTCTTTAGGAAGTTTTAAAAAAATGTTGACAACATAATTCTAAAAATAATTTTTAATGATGTTAAATTATAAAAGTGTGACTTGATTAGAGACATTTTCTATACTTTGAGTTGAGTTGTGGAGCCAACTCTCGTATCTTTTAAAAAAGTTTATTTCTATCTTTTATGTTACCTTTGTTTCCAAATTTATCTTCCCCCTTCCTAGTGTGCCATCACTTTATTTTGAATTTTCACCTTTTAAAAAAGGTAAAGTCATCTCAGGCAAAACCTTCTTGTTACCTGTAACATCCCCCCCCCCCCCCCCCCCCCCCAAAAAAGAAACCTGGCTCTGTTTTTCAAGATTAATTATTGAGACAAAATATGCAATCCACCCCTTGCAAAAAAAGAATAAAGGAATAAAAAAAACCCAACAGTTCAGCACAACCAATGAATATACCGACAAAGTTTGACAGTGTATGCAGCATTTTGTACCCTGGTCTCCTTCCTCTGCAGAGAACTCCGCTATGCAGTAGAAAAGAATGGCTCTCACTTTGAGCGAGAAACCTTTTTTCCTTGAGTGCTTGATTACGAACTAACTACAAATATCTGGTGTGACCTGCTGTTAATAGCATTTACTTTTTGTCTGTCTTGGCATTGAAGCCATATGTTTTGCATTCTGGCATTTCTGGTGTTGGTTATACCAGTTTTCCAGTGGGGAGATTTTTAGCTACTCTTCATGATTCCAACTCAAAGCTTAAACTGGTTGAGTGTTTCTTGAAGTATTTAAATATAGATGAGAGAGAGATCCTTTGGGACTCATCTGGTCTGAAGCCATTATATTGTAGCTGCAGATGCTTAAGACTCAGATTGGTTAAGAGACTTGCCCACAACCATACATGTATTAAGCAGAGGACTTGGGGACTTGATTCATTCACACCCCCCCCTTTTTTATATAATGGGGGGAGATCTCTTTAAGGAAACATTTCCTAATAATCAGAGGTTCCAAAAAGGGGTTGCCTCAGTGGGCTGATGCCTCATTGGAGGGTCCTAAGCACAAGCCTTGTTTGTTGGACTGTTGGATGGATCAGGTGGGTGTTGGCTCTGATGCTGATACTGTGTGATTGGTTCTGTCTTAGGGAGTGTGGAGGGGTGACTGAGATTTAATTTCCTCTATAAAGTTTTCAGAAATCGCAGGAAATCAAAGCTCATTTATTGCTTTTCTCACTTAGGTACTCTGGAAGATTGGGATTCAGCAGTTCAGAAGACTGAAAATCGATTAGCTCGAGTTAATGAGCAGAGAGTCAAGGTAGTGATATTCTGTGAATGGCTGAGGAGTTGATGATAATGGCTCTTATCTAAGCAAGATGTTTTACTTGAATGTTTGTCAAAATCTCCAGATAACCTCTTTTGAAATGTCCTTCTCAGGGAGGAAAAATTTGCTAATTTTGATGTTAAAAAATTGAGGTGACATTCAGTTCCTGTCTTGTAGCATTCTTACAGATGTTCTTGGAAATTGAAGTCTTCCTAAGGAAATTGTAAAAAGGACCGAGTGTCTTTTCAGTGGGTGATTTTTGGTAGTAACATTCATTGGGACAGACCTTGCTGCTGCTGCACACGAGGATGGCCTGGAGCACCCGTGCCAGGCGCCTCAGGTCTTGGGGGGGAGTTGTTTGCTGTGAGAATAAACAAACCTCAGAGTCTCAAGGTTCCCTTAAAGTGGGAGCGTGAATTCATGCCAGCAGCTGTGAAGCAGGTTTAACGACCCCCTCTTCTTGCCTCATTTCCCATTCAGGTAATAGTGCTAAGAGAGCATGTTGCCCATTAAATGTGGATGATTGAGGCTCTGCCCCTCTTCTCCTCTCCATAGCTGGAAGCCAGAGTGACGGATTTAGTTGCCTCCCCACTAACTCGTCTCCATGTTTGCAGGCCGCTGAGAAGGAAGCCGCCCTCGCCCAGCAGGAAGAAAAGAAGAGTGAACAGCGGAAGAGGGCCCGGGCTGAGAAGAGAGCCTTCAAGAAGATGAGGAAGGCCAAGGCGGGGGACAAGCGGGAGGCAGACGACGATGATGACGACGCGTGGGGGGGCGAGGAAGAAGGTAGTGCCGGTCACCTGGTTAGCTTGGGCGGGAGCGAAGGTGCCGTGTACCTCCCGGGGCATTTCTTGGTGCAGATTTGTCAGCAGAAAAATATCCTTTTAACCAGGGAGTCAGAGTCATAGGCGTGGAGTAGATCTGGGAAGGATGTTGTGAGAGATGCAGGAGCACAGACCGGGAGGGCGCCTTCCCTCGGTGTGGGCCCATGATGGCAGGGGTAGAGGAGGGGTGCCTGACAGCTGGTACCTTCTTGTTTTGGGAATCTGCAGAGCAGCCCAGCAAGCGTCCCCGAGCCGGGAGCAGCCTTCCTTTGGCTGGAGAGGAGGAAAGCATGACCGTGGAGCTGGGGCTCTTTGGGAGGAGCGCGCCGACGGAAGACCCCCCTTCCAAACAGAAGGAGAGAGCTGCTGCCGTCAAGAAGGAGATGCCCAAAGTGGTTCACGATAGCAACAAAGACAGCGTCACGGTGTTTGTCAGCAACTTGCCCTACAGCCTGGCGGAACCCGACGTGAAGCTCCGGCCCCTCTTTGAGGCCTGTGGGGAGGTCACCGAGATCCGTCCCATATTCAACAACCGCGGGGACTTCCGGGGCTACTGCTACGTCGAGTTTAAGGAGGAGAAGGCGGCCCTGCAAGCCCTGAGCTTGGACCGGAAGACTGTGGACGGAAGGCCGATGTTTGTCTCGCCTTGTGTGGACAAGAACAAGAATCCAGATTTCAAGGTATGCTTTTGGGGTGTTTTTGGGAGAACTGGCCTCGTCCTCCCTCTGGAGGTTAGTCCTGAAGTTAGGGAGTTGTTTAGGCAGCTTTGACAAAGAAGACCCCTTCTACCCCTGCTGTGTCACCAGGCTGGGCCCACGAGGGTGCGAAGCCCATCTCATCCCATCTCTTGTCTTTCTTGCTCCGCAGGTGTTCAGGTACAGCACGGCCCTGGAAAAGCACAAGCTGTTCATCTCTGGTTTGCCGTTCTCCTGCACAAAGGAAGAACTGGAGGAGATATGCAAAGTGCACGGCAGCGTGAAAGACCTCCGGCTGGTCACCAACCGCGCTGGGAAACCCAAGGTATATGAGGCAAAGCATTCTGTGATGGGTGAGAGCCTGCGCCCGGGGGGGTGTTGTGAGCGGCCTGGATGGGGAGGGATGAGGGCCCTTCAGAGGGCACCGTGACTGACCTTCCATGGCTTTGTTCCATGGGAGGCCCGCCTGCCCTGCAAGCCGTTTTAAGGACAATTCAGGGAGAGAGCAAGAGCTTTGGACGTGCCTTAGATGGATGGGGTGTGAACCCCAGGTCTGCTGTAGTCACATCCCCCTTCCAGGCCTCAGTTTGTTCCTTTGGGAGATAGGGACATCACACTTGGTGATTTCTCAGTTCCCTTTCGGTGCCAACGTTGCGTAATTCTGTGAAATTAGTCCTTGCACCAGGAGAAAGAGCAGGATAGAAAGATAAAAAGTATGGTCAAGAGAGATAGGGAAGAAATAACAGAAGCCTGCTGATGTTTCTGTGGAGGATGTTCTCATTAACAGGCTTTCTGAGCTGTCTTTGGTCTTTCAGAACGGTTTATTTTGGTTCTTGTCAGTTCAGACAAGTCTTGCCATGCTTCTTTGAAATAGTCTCCTCCATCATGTCTTCGAGCACAGTTGGATTCCGTTCTATTTCCCAGTTGTTGGGCACTCCGTGGTTCCCAGTTTTAGTGGGGCCATCCATATTTTTGTAAATCTTTGGGGCCCACTATCAGGTCACATGGGTTCAGAGGGTTTGCCAGCTTAGTGACTCTGGGATGGGGTTCTGAGCAGCCTTTGACGGTGCAGGACCTAGGCCCAGCACTATGGACCGCGCACTGATGGACAGCCTTCCCAACAGGGACACTCGTCCTTCTTTGTCCACTTGCCAGTCTGATCTACGTGACGTAGAGCTTCTGGGTTGCTCTAATGTACGTTTCTCTCTCCTGGTGATTTGGAGCATTCTTTCATATGGCTTTTGGTAGTTTGGATGTGAGAACTGCCCACTCGTCTTCTTTGACTCTTTGTCAGCTGGGGAAGGGGTCTTATTCTTATGTGTTTGAATCGGTTTGTTCTATTTAATGGAAATGAGACCTTTTATTGGAGAAGCTTGCCGCAGAGGTGTTTTCGCCCAGTTACCGATTTCTCTTTCACCTTTGCTGCCTTGGGGTGTTTGTACAAGAATTTTTAATTTTATGCAATCACAATTGTCCAGTTTCTCTTCTGTGGTCTTTCACTTGGTTATGAATGCTTCTCCATCTGTAGATCTCGAGTTCGGTTCTTCCTTTGTTTACTATCTGTTCAGCCTGTGTCTGACATCTAGATCCCTTACCCATTTGGAACTTCTCTTGGTGGATGTGGGGAGATAGCGATCTCGCCTGGCTTCTGTCAGGCTTCTGTCCACGTTTCCCGGCAGCTTGTGTCAGTATTGAGCCCTTAGGAGCTGGGATCTTTGGGTTTATTAAATGAGGCTGCAAGTTTCATTTTCTTGTATGTGTTATGTACTTAATTTATTTCACAGATCTCTATTTTTTTCTAACCAGTACCAAATTATTTTGATGATACTGTTTTGTAGTATAGGTTGAGGTCTAGTACTGCTTGGTGCCCTCTTCCTTCCCACTTTTTTTTCCCCTTGAAATTCTTTTCCCTTGAGATTCTTTGACATGTTATTCTTCCAGATGAATTTTATTATTTTTTTTTAGTCCTATAAAGTAATCCTTTGGTAGTTTGACATGTCACCGTGTAAGTAAATTAATTGAAGTCGAATTATCCTTTTTTTACATTGTGATTGTTCTCTCTTCAGGGCCTTGCCTATGTAGAATATGAGAATGAGGCTCAGGCTTCTCAGGCTGTATTGAAAATGGATGGTATGACAATTAAAGAAAATGTCATTAAAGTGGCCATCAGCAACCCTCCTCAACGGAAGCTTCCCGACAGGCCTGAGGCAGGGAGAGCGGCGGGGGCCCTGGTGCCACGGCAGGTGTATGGCGCGTAAGTGCTCATCCCTGAGGGGAGCCTGGGTCTCTGCAGTGGGGGAGTGAGGGGGTCAGTCACTGAGGGGACCACTCCCCAGAGGGCAGCATGAGGCTGACAGGTAGAGGGGGAGAAACCTTGGGCTGCTGAGCTCTGCCTTTGAACAGGTCATGTAACCTTGCTGAGTTCACCTGCCAGAAATGTGTCCCAAGAGGTTAGGCCGCGTCCTTTTCGTTTATTTAACTTAAGATCCTGAAACTGTTTGTATGCACTTGGATGACTACAGCTTTTAGTCTGTACATAAAGATGTTTCCCTTTCTAGGCGGGGTAAGGGGAGGACCCAGCTCTCGCTCTTGCCGCGAGCGCTACAGCGCCCCGCCAATCCTGGCCCTAAGACTGAGAATGGGACACTCCAGACCCTACCTGGACCCTCTTCAACACCCACAGAGGCGCCCAAGATGTCCAATGCCGACTTTGCCAAGATGCTCCTGAAAAAGTGAATCGGACTCGATGGGAAATGTGAAAATGCCTTTTAGGAAGCCATTTTGTGTCCTTATTTCTGCTGGCAAGGGGAACCCCCCATCATCCTCTGTAAATACTACTTTGTCCTATTAGGTCCATCACAGTACAGATTGGGGCTGTACCGAGCGAGACAGAGAAGGCTGGTGTGGATTTAAATGGCTTTAAATGATTCCCTCATATTGAGGGTAGGCAGCATGAGGGAAGCGTTCACTTTAGAGGCGGGCCCAGGGTGGCGTGGAGAGAGCTGGAGCCCCGTCCTGCAGAGCTCTGCTGCTGGGGCAGCTTTCTGCCATTGAGAGGCTACTCCTTTGGTGCCCGGTGGAGTAGACGGCCCATCATTCTTGGCAAAGACAGAATGGCAGATGCTTGGAATTCACCACAATGGCCTATTTAGTAGGGGGAGAGGGAGGGAAGTTAGAGAAGTGGATTGGGTTGATGTTCTGTTCGGAGTGGTCTCTGTTTTTATATTGTGTATTTGTAAATGACATGTCAAACCCTTATTTTTAAGTTTCCTGAGGATGGGAGACTGCAGATGTTTGTTTTGTATTCAGAATTGTGTGTACTGCCACCGTGGGTCACGTCCACTGTTTGCCCAAGGAATTGTACTCCCCCTTGTCGAGACCCCCAGCTCCTTGGTTTTGTTTATATATGATGTCAAATGCAAACTCACGTTCTCCATTTAACTTCACTTATTAAACCGAAGTTATCTTTAAAAGGTTTTCTGCACAGTCTTGTCTCTTCTCTTCAGTCCAACACAGATGGTGCACCTTGCTTTATTTACATCCTAGCCCTGGCCTGCAGAGACATGTTCTGGGCCTTCAATCCCATTTTCCCCAGCTTAGGTCATTTAAAAAAAAGTCTCTTTAAAGACTGATGTTCATTTGGTTCTTTTGCTTTGAGGATACTTTCCTTCCTGCAACTTTGGCTGATCCTGAGTCCTTCAGTTCATTGCATGAAAAGTTAACTCTGGGGCAAAGCAGAATATCAGAATCACCCCCTAATTTATCTTTTTTAAAGTTGAGTTTTTTTAAATGTATCTAGGGACTAGGGGTTAGCAGCAGTTTTTTGTGTTTTGGGCTGTTTCATGTTGACCTGCTTATCTCTTAGTTCACTTTTGGCCCTGGCCTGCAACGCTTCTAAATTCACGTGACTGGTCTGGTATTGAGCACATTCCCCAAATTGGCACATGACTACGTGAGCATACTTGGCTTTGCCACCTGTGCCCGAGGTACAACTCCAGGTTTTGACATATTCTCCCTCCACCCCTAATTATAATCAGCATCACAAGTGCCCCCACTGTGCACCTGCTGCCAGGTGTCATGCTCCTCGTATGCTAGGTATGGGGCTTGGAACCAAAAGCAAAGGAAATTAAACGATTCCTATTCCCAAGTAGCTCACTTTCTATTGGGATCTAATGGAGGAGGCTTGGATCAGTTATTAACAATTGAAAAATGCTTATAGCCTGCACTTGATTTCAAATCATGTGTTCCACTCTTAAAATACCTGTTCTTGGCTAAGCGCTTTGCAGGCCCATATTGCATCTTAAACGGAAGTAACTGCACTGAAATTCGAAAAACAGTTTCAGGTCGTAAATGAACTAGGGCCATGGGGAGGTAAGCTTAATCAAAGGATGGATCTGGAAAAGTGGCGGCTTAAAACAGGCAACCGTAATGGGTACACAGGCTGGCAAATGCCTGATGAGAGAATGCCCCACCTCTCTAGGCCTCAGTTTCTTCTCCTGTAAAATGAGTGATTGGAACTTTCTCCATCTGACGGGGAAGCAGGAGCACGAAGCAGCATGGTGTGGTGGGAAGAGAAGGCAGACGACATGGTGTCCGGTCAGAGGCGTGCCACAGCCTCCTAGACCTGGGTGATCTTCCCCGAGGCTGCCTCTCTGGGCCTTGAAAGAAGGGGTTTTAACCATCATGTTCAAACTAAATATGCACTAGCACCTTTTCATATCATAAGGCTAACTCAGTGTATTTAATAAAATACTTTATTAGAAGAAGTAGTTTGTTAGAGTAACATCTTTCACGTCGAGCTAAAGTGCAAATTCATTCATTCTGCAGTATAAAAACAAGTGCTTTTGTCTAGTGGTTCAGCTAACCTTGGGGTCTGTTCACAAGAACCAAATCCACTGTAGAGTTAGGGTTTAAGAAATTCAACAATTTATGGCAGTGGTCTGTAAAAAATCCTAGGGTTGTGAACCTCTGGATTTTGTGTGCCGAGGCCAAGCTAGCCTTTCAGAAAGCTAGAAGGGATGCGTTAAGTTGTGCTGGCTTCCAATAACTGTCCGCTTGTGACAACCGCTTATGTGGTTCAACAGGCAGAAGCTTGACAGGTGCCAACACTGCCAAGATGGAGTCACAGTGACAAAGCAGAAGGGTCACCAAAGGGATGGCCATCGACAGGCAGAGCGGACCCTGGTTATTTTCTGTCTGACCAAGGCCGTTACCACTGAAGGACCCCCTCACACGCGGCCTTGGGACCTGGAACAGAGACCATCTCCTTCCTCCCAAGTGCTGGGAAGGCCTCAGCCCAGCCGTGAGGGCCCAGTGCCTGCGCCGAGCATGAGGTATCTCCGAAGGTGACCGGGGCATTACGGGGTGGCGCAGTCATGAGTAGTCACGATGAAAAGGGCTGGGGAGAAGATATTGCACAGAAAAGCAAAGATACTGGCCGAGGCGAGGAAGGCTCCAAACGGACACACCCCAGAGGCAGGAAAGTTTCCTCGAGGACTGTGATCCAGCCGATTACCTCTAATCCATCTCTTGTGTCAGAGATCCACAGATCACGTCTATGGAAAATCTGTGTGTAGAGAAGGGGTTCAGGAGTGATCTGTCAGGGAAGATATTCTCAAGTCTTTGATGGTCCTGGATTCACAGCTTGATGAAGAAATGATGGAGTGGTCTGGCATCCCAACAACGTCAGCTCTAACAGAGATGTTCCTCTTCCCAAGAAGGGGGATTGGGGAGAACAGAGAGGGAACCAGGCTGATCACCGTTCGTCTTAATTGCAAAAGTAACCCACCATAGAAAAACACTTGATCTCTGGCACCAAAATTGAGACGGGAAGTACAGCTCAGAGGGGCTTCTTGAAAAAAAAAGAGCCAGTTGAGGCATACAAGGTCCCGCTGTTAAAATTGACCCTAATTTACTATCTCAGTAGTTAACTTCCTAGGCAGAAGTTCACTACCAACTCAGTCTGGGCAGAGATGCCTGCGCCTTCCAAAAGAATGCTGCCTGCCATCTGCAAAAATAACCCCCAGAGCTGTGCCATGAGAAGTCTCCAAAGTCTGCATCCCGACCTGTTGGCCCCTCTGACTTGGCAGAATGGTCCCCTTTCCTTCCAGACACGGTGCACGTTTTGTCCCAGAGACTTAGTCAGTTGCTTCACCCAGAGGGAATTTACAGGGACCCATAGGACACATGGCCACAATGCAGCTTCCCTATATACCCTGGAAAAAGCCTAGAGGTTCTTAATGCCCAGCCCAGAGTTTGGCTACAACATCTCGCATTTTTAGCCTGCTTTAAAACAAACCCAAAATAAATAATTTGGCTTAGTTAGCTTATAAATTATTATCATAGACACAAGGCTTAATTTAACTTATTTTCTTAAAGAAAAAAAAAAACTCCAAAAACTTAAAGCCAGAAACATTCTGAGGTCAAGAACGCCTCGCTGTCTGGCCTTCTTTGTGAGAAGACTCGTTTCCCAGGAGGAACACTCAAGGCTTCTGTGTGATTTCTCCAAAATAAACCCCGCTGCCCTTTTCAAGAGAAACATTTAGGTTTTTATAGGAATAGTCTGTTTGCATCCAGAATGGTTGGGGTTAGCTTCCGGCAAACCCACAGCATGGTCAGTGGTTGCAATTAGCAGCATGTCTAAGGTGGTCTCGGTACACTTGGCAATGAAACGGATGAAGGGTCTCACGTCCCCTTCGTTGGCAACTTCTAACACATGGTAATACTCTGATCTCTGCTCCTTGCGGATTGTAATGGGAGGGTAGCCTGCCTGCATCAAAATGAGGTTCATCAGCAGGCGGGACGTCCTGCCGTTACCGTCGATAAAGGGGTGGATGTAGACCAGCTTGTAATGGGCCAGCGCAGCGAACTCCACGGGGTGCAGATGCATGGCGTCCTCCGAGTTGAGCCACTGGATGAACTCTTCCATCTGTTTCTCCACATCCTGAGGATGGGGAGGGATATGATGGCCCACAAACACCTGGGTGGTCCTAAATCTCCCGGCTTCCACGGGATCCACGTAACCCAGTACCCGCCTGTGGATCTCCAGCACGTCGCTGATGGTGACGGACCCGATCCTGGAGACGAGCGTGGTGTTGATGTATTTCATGGCCGAGTGCATACCGATGACCTCGTTCTGTTCCTCCAGGCTCTTCCCCGGCACGGCGTAGCGGGTCTCGATGATGTGCCTTATTTCAGAGAGTGTGAGGGTGTTGCCTTCGATGGCGACGGTGTGGTAAATGTGATGGTAGTAAGACTCCTCCATGACCCGCCGCAGCGCTGAGCTCCCCTTGGGAATGGACATCACCTTTTTAACTTTGCTGTCAATGATGCTGAAGTACCTCTGGTCAATCTCTTCCACCAGAGGCAACGTCCGGTCCCTATTGATCAGAGCTTTCTCGTTGTAGGGAGAGATGGTGAGTGCTTTGGTATATAAGTAATCAGCCTGCAGAATGTCCTTCTCCTCTTCGGAGAAGATGCCCAACTCGTTGAGCGCGTCCACATAATCAGGGTCCATCTTGAGGGCATGCAGGAAGAGTTTGTGGGCCTTCTCTCGCTTACCCTGCCGCTTCATTTCCAGGGCCTGGTTCAAGGCCGCTCGGGCTTCCAGCTTAACATCTAGAAGACACCAAAAGGAGATCGTCAAGGAAGGACACGGACGTTCCCTGGAATAAAGCTTTACATGGGGAATGGACGTGGCAGGACAGGGAGAATCTCCGAGGTCACTGTGTCCAAACTATACCCACCAAGTGGCCCCCCCGGCCCCCACCGAAAGATGTCCGGTCACAGAGATCCTCTCTGCAACAGCTCTCCTCACATCGGGCCCAAGTCGGCCTCTGAATCCTCAGTCTGTGTCTTGAGTTCTGCCCTCTGGGGCCAGGCAGAAGGAACAGAAGTCAGCTCACGTGCTCCCGCATACCACCCCCAAGCCTTCTTTCAATGCCTGGCATATGGCTGGTGCTCTCTGCACCCTCCTCAAAGCCTCCCACCTCCCACGCTGTCCCCGCTCCCTGACGGCAAACACTGCCAGTGGTTTCTGTAACCCTGTGCACAGCACACGGTAGGGAAAGGTGTTTGGAAAATCACAGGGGGACTTGTTCACGTCCTTCCTAAAATGTGAAACCCAGACCTGAATGCCCAGTACTCCAGGTCTGGTGTGACCGTGCAGACGGGAGCCTCATCTCCCTTGCTCTTTATCCCACGGCTTCCCAAACAGCGTAATGTGACTGCTGTGCTGACTGCACCGAGACCCCCAGGGCCTTCTCTCACCTGCAGATGCTTTGGGTTTGACCACCAGCAGACTGATCCCTCCTGTCGTGACGCTGAGCCCCGTGCTCCGACTGCTCTGCCCGTTAAAGCTCCCCTGTCCTCCGTCGACGAGCTTGCTCCTCAGCAAGGAGAGGCCTTTCCGTAGCGCGGAGCCCTGCTCCTCCACGGCCCCCAGGGGGAGCAAGAGCACCAGCAGGGACCCCAGCACGCCCAGCAGGGCCACCACCCACAGCGAGCGACCCCACACCGAGGAGACCCATTTCGGCTCTGCCACCGCCGCCACCACTGTGGCCATCGACATGAAGGTCATCTGGTCTTGGGAGTCACCCCGTGAGCATGGCCACCATTGGCGGGGGAGGTCAGCGTCTGCAAGGAGAACCCGAGAGTGGTTAGGAAGTACGTGGAGGACCCCGGCACAGTCGAGCCTCAGGAAGGGGCTTGGATGGCAAAGGACCCCTGGCAAGCCAACGGGGCTCAAATGACCTGGTAGGGAGTGCAGGAAGGCAGTATAAAGATGTGGGGCAGGGCCAGGAGGAATACCTTGGGCCCACTGAAGGCATTTTAATACAGGAAACACTGATCCACTCCCTTCTCTCCTGCCGTCCTCGTTGATACCCTACCATCCTGATCTTGCCATCCTTCCTCTTTCCTCCCTCCCTCCCTCCCTCGTAAGGGACAGAGCACCGGGCTTGGACTCAGCAAGACCGCAGTTCAAATCCAGCCTCAGACATATCCTAGCCACGTGGCCCCTGGCAAGTCACTTCACTTCCGAGGCCTGCCTCAGTTTCCTTATCTGTAAAATGGAGATCATCATAGTACCTACAAATCTCCCAGGATTGTTATGAGAAGCAAATGAAATAATGTTTTTCTTAAATTTAATTTTAGTTTTCAACATTCACTTCCATAAGATTTTGAGTTCTAAATTTTCTCCCCCTTTCTCCCCTCCCCGCTTCCCAAGATGGTGTGAAATCTGATATAGGCTCTACTTATACATTCATAGTAAACATATTTTCACATTAGTCATGATGTAAAGAAGAATTAGAACTAATGGGAGGAACCCCGAGATAGAAGAAACAAAGCAAAACAATAAAAGAAAAGGAGAGTAAATAGTGTGCTTCGATCTGCATTCAGACTCCATAGTTCTTTCTCTGGATGTGGACAGCAATTTCCATCATGAGTCTTGAAGGTGTCTTAGATCCCTGCATTGCTGAGAAGAGCTAAGTCAATCATATTTGATCATTGTTACAATGTTGCTGTTACCGTGTACAACGTTCTCCTGGTTCTGCTCACTTCAGTTTGCATCAGTTCATGTGCATCATGAAATAATATCTGCTAAGTACTCGGCACCGTGTCCAGCATGCAGTGGGTACTATGGACATGTAAGCTCCGTAGCCCCTTCCCCCCAGAGAGCGCCGGCTCTGCAGACCGGGCAGGGGCTGAGAGCCTAGAACCAGGAACACGAGAGAGGAGCTGGCAGCATGGTGGTCACCCGACCAGCACGGGTCAGATGTGGGCCCTGCACTGTCAACAGCTGTATCCCCTGGGCAAGCCAGGCGACCCTGGAGCATTAAATGTCACAGCCAAGGGGGGCCCTGGTATACTGACTGTCACAGCCAGAAGGGTCCTGAAGCATTGACTGTCACAGCCAGGAGGGCCCTGGAGCACTGAATGTCACAGCCAGGGGGACCCTGGAGCATCCTGTCACAGCCAGGAGGGTCATGGAGCATTGACTGTCACAGCCAGGGGGGCCCTGGAGCATTGACTGTCACAGTCAGGAGGGCCCTGGAGCACTGAATGTCACAGCCAGGGGGACCCTGGA
>NW_020941065.1:10617913-10630813 GCF_900497805.2 Vombatus ursinus | reverse complement strand
AGGGTCATTGAGCATTGACTGTCACAGCCAGGAGGTCATGGAGCATTGAATGTCACAGCCAGGGGGGCCTCCGGAACATTGAATGTCATATCCAGAGGGACACTCAGAGCATTAAATGTCGCAGTCAGAAGGGCCCCAGGAACACTGACTGTCACAGCCAGATGGGCCCTGGAGCACTGAACGTCACACCCAGGAGGGTCTGGCACACTGTCACATCCAGAGGGGTCCGGAGCACTGAATGTCACATCCAGGGGGCCCGGCGCGCTATCCCCTGCTCCCCGTCCCCTGGCCCGTCCCCACTCTGTGCCCGCTCCCAGCCTCGGCCCCCGCTCTTCCCTGGCCCCCGTCCCCACCTCACCTGTGGCTCCCGTTGCCCCGGCTTCCGCTCAGCTCCCCAGGGTCCCAGCTGCCTCTACCAGTTTTGGCCCGGCAGTCTGAGTCTGCCTAGTTCTGCTCCCGCCCCACAGTCTCGATCCCCGTTCCTGGTTGGCCACCTCCACCCGTCCGTCACTTCCATTTCCGGTTTTACTCTCCCGGCTAAGTTTCCCCGGGAAAAACTCTCCGTGGGGGGCTTCCATTGGCTGTTTCCTTAGTCCATCTTCCGTCAGCGGCAGCCAATAGTCATAGCGCAGGCGGGTGCTCCGTTGGGGCCCAAAGACTGTCAGAGAAAGGGGGCGGGGCTTCGAAGGGGCGGTGTGGCTTAGCACCCTCCCATTGGTCAAAGAGGAGCTGGAGGCGGGGCTAAGACCACAGCGGACCACGCCCCGGTGCTTAAGCGGGATGTTTATTTGGGCTTCTGGTCCCTGGTCTCCCACCCTGCGCTCCTACTCCTTGATGCAGAGCCGAGACCTGGGCTCCTGCTGCCCGAGGGCTTTCCGTCCATCCATCCGACTCTCCCATGTACCCACCAGTCCATCATTCAATAAACTGAAATCTATTTTTTATTAATTTATTTTGATTTATCAACAATCACTTCCATATGCTTTTGAGATTAAAATTTTTCTCCCCCTCCTTTCCCACTTCCCTCCCCAAGACGGCACACAATCTGATATAGGCTCTACATATACATTCCTATTAAACATATTTTCACATTAGTGATGTTCTAAGTAAGCATTAAAACCCATAGGAGGAGCCACCAGAAAGAGGAAATAGAACACAACTGAAAAAAAAAATAGCGAATAGTATACTTCAATCTGCATTCAAACTCCAGAGTTCTTTCTTTGGATGTGGACAGTATTTTCCATCACGAGGCCTTTGGAGATGCCTTAGATCCTTGTATTACTGGGAAGGGTTAAGTCTATCAATATTAGTCATCGTACAATGTGGCTGTTACTGTGTACAACATTCTCCTGGTTCCGCTCACTTCACTCAGCATCAGACCATACAAGTTTTTCCAGGTTTTTCTGAAGTCAGCCTGTTCATCGTTTCTTATAGCACAATAGTATTCCATAACATTCATATATCAGAACTTGCTCAGCCATAAACTGGAATCTATTAAGCGTCTACTGTGTACCCCACAGTGCTTGAGGTCCTGGAAAATGCCAGGACAGAAAGGAGACGGTCCCTGCTCTCTGGGAGCTTACGTTCCCTTGGGTAAACAACAGGGATACGTGGAGCTCCTGGCCTGGCACACAGTAGGCGCTTAATAAATGTGTGTGGGTGCTCTGTCTCCTTTGCTTTCTGTCTTCTTTTTGTCTCTCCTTTCCTCCTTGTCCTTCCCTTCTTTCCTCTCTCTCCCCTCTCTCCCCCTCTATTCCTCTCACAATCCATCCATCCATTCATCCATCCATCCATCCATCCATCCATCCGTCTGTCTGTCTATCTATCTATCTACTTTTCTGTATTTTTTTTTTAAGTGAGGCAATTAGGGTTAAGTGACTTGCCCAAGGTCATACAGCTAGCATGTGTCAAGTGTTTGGTCTGAGGCCAGATTTGAACTCAGGTTCTCCTGACTTTAGGGCCGGTGCTCTATCCACTGTACCACCTAGCTGCCCCTCTGTATTTCTTTCTAAGTGTATACCAACTGGGCAATTTTTTGGAAGGAGGAACTGAGTACCCACTATGTGCATGGCATTGTGCTCAGTGTTGGGGATACAAAGTCAGACACCAAAAAGCCCATGCATGTCCTACTGGGCAACTGGGGAAAAACCCAACATTTTAAGAGATAAATAAAAAATAATTCATCACAACAAATTATTAGAGGCCCTTAGGTGGTGCAGTGGATAGAGCCTTGGATGGGGGAGTCAGGAAAGGTTCAAAGCTGACCTTGGATGTTTGCTGGCTGTGTGACCCTGTGCAAGTCACTTAACCTCTGTCTCAGTCTCCTTGTTGTAAGATGGAGATAATGATAGCAACTGCCTCCCAAGGTTGTTGTGAGGATAAAATGAGATCATATTTGTGAAGCTCTTTGCAAACCTTAAAGCAACACATGAGTGCTAGCTGTTATTACTTTTTTTTTTTAAATTAATCATAAGAACACTGGCTCTGGAGTCTGAGAATATGAAGGAGGGGAGTCCACAAGGCATTGCCTTTAGGCGTGATGTGGTGTCTTCACTGCTATGGTTGTGGGTTGCTGAGCCATGAATCTGGTCTTTCTTTTACTGTTGATGATGCAGGGAATGCCAGGGTTAGCACAACTGATGGGAAGACGGGGAGGTCCAACATCTTCCAGGCTGGCAAGGTTCTTCTACAGTCAAAGAGGAGCCGGGGAGATCTGGACAAGAGTAAAGACAAGGTCTCTCCTTCCCCCCTAGGGGATTTCATCTCAGGGGCTTCAGCTCAATTCCACATGCTTCCAATTTCTGGAATCCCCCTTCTCAACTCAATAATTTATTGAAGATTCCAAGGGTGCGGCCAAGTTTCTTGCTCTGGTCTTCTTAGAAAGGTCCCTTTTAGGTTAGTCTAAAGGGTTTTTTTTTTCTTTTTGGTGAGGTAATTGGGGTGAAATGACTTGCCCAGGGTCACACATCTAGTAAGTGTTAAGTGTCTGAGACTGGATTTGAACTCAGGTCCTCCTGACTCCAAGGCCAGAGATTATTCACTGCGCCACCTAGCTGCCCTTTAAAGGCTTTTGATGGATTGACAGACTTGTTCTCACCTAGTTGAGGTATCCTGAACTTTAAAATTCAGTAGAGTGTTTTCATCCCCGCTCCTACAATTCCCTACACTTTCCTAGTAGGATTGAAAGACAGGGTGGTAGAATGAATACTGTTCTGGACTCAGAGTCAGTAAGGCCTAGGTTCAAATCTCACTTCACATACTTACCAGCTCTGTGGCCCTTCACCTTTCTTAACCTCAGTTTCCTCATTTGTATAACGAGGGGTTTGGATTAGGCAGCCTCTGAAATCTCTTCTAGTTCCAAATCCAAGATCCCAGGGTCTCGGTTTACTACAAAGTCACTTATTTTCAGAAACATGTAGGAGAACTCTTTTCAAGAAAAGTTTTACAGACCCAGAAAAAGCAATGATTCATACACAGAAGCAACTTTGGCTGGGGGTAAAATGAGATCAATGGAGAGCGACTCTTTGAGGTAGCCCTTGAGATTAAACCTGGTCTGCATAAGGTCAGAATTTGGGGTTCTGGGTCATGGGTTATATGATGATCCGAGGGAAAATGGGATGAGTGCACAGGAAAGGTGAAGTAAGGCATGAATGACATTTAGAAGAGGGAGGGATCACTTCTGTGTGGATTGCGGAATCCTGGAAAGACTTTAAGGACTAATTGGCAGGACCATTAGACACCAAGGTCTTTGAGAACAGGGACTGGTTTTTGGCTTTCTTTGCATCTTCAGCCCATGGTAAGAGCGTAATAAATGCATGTTGGCTTGACTTGTGATCTGTCGTTGTTTGTCCTTTCTTCTTGAAGGAGACCATGACATTAGGGAGATGATGCCATGACATACAAGTGAGCTAGACCTTGAAGGAAGGAAGGGACTTCAATAGACAGATATGGGCAACTTGGGCATAGAGGATGGTGGGAGCCATAGTGTGGAGCTGGTAGTCTAGCTTGGATAGAATGTAGAACATGTGAATACCACCACAGGTAGGTGGCACAGTGGATAGAGCACCAGGCCTGGAGTCAGGAAGCCCTGAATTCAAATCCAGACTAGCTATGTGTACTTAATTCTGTTTACCACAGTTTCCTCATCTGCAAAATGAGCTGGAGAAGGAAATGGCAAACCGCTCCAGTATCTTTGCCAAGAAAACCCCAAATGGGGTCACAAAGAGTCAGACATGACTGAAAATGAAAACTACCTAATTATTTAAAGTGTTTTCTGGATTTACCTCAGTGGTTAAGATAATAATTGAATTAACTTTGAGGCTGATCAGTCTTCAGCTTCTCTCCTCTTCTTATCTTTGCAAATGTTCTTGGAATAAATCTGCTTTGTGAACCAGTGATGCCAACAAGCACCACTCTTTTTTTGAGCTTTCCATGACAGAATGTCAGGTCTCTTGGCCAGAATTTGTTAGTCTGCTATTGAGGTTCATTCCCAATACATCTGCCAGTGGCTCTCCTCCAGCTTGTTCTTGGCTTCCTGCTTGGAGTGCAGTGTCCCTTATTTCATGCAGTAGCTGTGTTTTTGGAAAGTTTCATGTGAATTCAGTGTTAGTGATTGAATTCTTAATTTCTCCATGGAAATATAGCATCCTCTTTGGGGTATTCCTACAGCTCTCATTCTGACTAATAATTTGAATATTCAAAGGACAACTAACAACTCTCAGAGTTCTAGGGGGAATCTTGTGATCCTTCTAACACTGTAGCTTCTGAGCCCCCACCAATGTGCTTCCCATTAACAATCAGCCAGTATATTTCAGCAAAGGCATTTACCAAGATAGTGTGATAAGAACAGTTGGCATAAAATATTATCCCCAATTCTAGGGATGCATCTACCAGAAATAAATAAGGTCCATGGGAAGAGTAGGCTCAAAATTGGAGTGCAATGGTAATGAGGGACATGTAGTGTGAATTGCCATACATTATGGCAGTATTAGCACTAGAATTCTTTTCTCCCTTCATTTAGCCCTCACATAAATATCCTTAGGTATAGCTCTCTGCTGGGTTAGACCACTCAGCTGAGTTCCAAAGACCAGTTGATTCCATGAATCTGTAGCTGGTAGCTTCTCTCTTCCAAGTAAAGTGCTAACTTGGGTGACTGACTCTATCCACATCTATCTGTCCTTGGTGCATCTCTGCATTCTTGATGCAGACATTTCCCCTGCCATCAGTCCTTGGCCATCAGCCTGATGTATTGTCATCTACTGGTCCAGTCTCTCTGATCATGTAATCAATGGAGATGGAGAAAAAGTCCTTTTTAGGGGCCTCTTTTTTTCTCTTTCATTTTTGGTTCCAACTCCCAAACTAGTACCCTTTTACATGTGTTCCTCACTACCATTACACTCTAAATTTGAGCCCACTCTTCCCAGGGACCTTTGTTTGTTTCTGGGAGATGCATTCCTGGATTTAGTGGTAATATTTTATACTAACTGTTCTTACTATACTGTCTTGGTGAATGCTTTTGCTAACATGACTGGCTACTGACTGATTGTTAATGGGAAGCATGTTGGTGGGGGCTCAGAAGCTACAGTGTTAGAAGTATAACAAGATTCCCCCTAGAACTCTGAGAGTAGTCAGCTGCTCTCTGAATATTCAAATTATCAGCTGGAATGGGAGCTGTGATAGCACCATGGAGAGGGTTCTATAATTTCATGGAAGAAATTTAGAAGGAAGTCACAAATCTTGGATCATTATAAAACTGTCCCACTAGTTCACCAACTTGCTGTTTATATACATAGGCTTGAAAGCATGTCTGATTCAGGCAATCACAAAATGTTTCCTGTGTCTTTTATTCAATGGCCAAAGCACTGTATTCCTCTGGAGTTGCTGAAGAGCTCATTCACACATTGTGGGGTTGTAGGGAAATTTCTAACACTTACTACTCTGTTGATTGAATAACTGATTCACTTTTTGTGCCTGGACTTTCTGCCATTACATTAATTGAGATGGGGGTGATACACCACCCTTTCTATTACATAGTCCTCCTTTTTTTAGCCTTTATAGCATGGAGGTGATCCTGGGTTTTACAAAGCTATACCATCAAGCTCAAGGTCAAGTAGGTCCAGCTACGTAGGAAGGGCTCAGCACACAGGCTGGTGATGGACTATGTGTCTGCTGTTCATACTTTAAAGAAGGACATCATGAAATACTAATATACTGTGGGTGGAACTGTGAACTGATCCAACCATTTTGGAGAGTAGTCTGGAATTATGCCCAAAGAGTTATAGAACTGTGTGTACTCTTTGACCTAGCAACACTACTATTAGGTCTGTTTCCCAAGGTGATCAGAGAACTTATATGTTCTAAAATACTTATAGCAGCTCTCTTTGTGGTGGCAAAGAACTGAAAATTGAAGGGATGCCCTTCAATTGGAGAATGGCTGAATGAGTTGTTGTAAATGATTGTGATGGAATACCACTGTACTATAAGAAATGATGAGCAGGCTGATTTTAGAAAACAAAAACATGGAAAGACTTTCATGAAATAATGAAGGGTGAAATGAGCAGAACCAAGAAAGAATGCTGTATACAATAACATCAATATTGTTCGAAGAATAAATGTGAATGGCTAAATTATTCTGAGTATTATAAATACTCAGATAAACTACCAAGGACTTATGAAGGAAGATGCTATCCACCTCTAGAGAAAGAACTGATAAATAGAAGTGTGCATGGTATAGTTTTATATATATAATGGGTGTGTATATGTGTGTGTGTGTGTGTGTGTGTGAGAGAGAGAGAGAGAGAGACAGAGGAGACAGAAATATTGGCTGTCTCTAGTGTGGTGTGGGAAAGACAGTTTGTAACTTAAAATGTAACCAAAAAAACCCCATCATCTGTTCTGAAGGTCAGCTAGGGGGCGCCATAGTGCATACAGTCTGGAGTCAGGCAGACTCATCTCCCTGAGTTCAAATCTGGCCTCAGACTCTCACTAGCTGTATGACCCTGGACAAGTCACTTAACCAAGTTTGCCTAAGTTACTCATCTACAAGATGAGTTGGAGAGGAAATGATGAACCACTCCAGTATCTTTGCCAAGAAAACCCCAATGGGGTCACGAAGAGTCAGGACTGAAAACGACTGAACAAGGGTTGACCCAGATGGACACTTGCATACTGCGGACACTAGATGGCAGCCTTTACCTGGGTTTCGCTCCTCTCCACCTCCCTGCCCTCTGTCACAAATCAATTACCCTCTAATTTTCCTCCCTGACTTTATCTGCATCCTTAGGCATGGAAGGTGGCAGAGAAGACCTGGGAGCAACATTGAAGAGCCGCCTTTTATCCCCCAGACTCCCTGGATCAGTGGGAAATTGTCTCCCTGGGGTCGTGGTCAAAAGGGTTTCTTAAAGTTTCCTTTGATGCCACCAAGAAATGTGCCCATTACTGGGCGTACTAGGAGCATCTTTAAGGATCTCTCTGATCCCCAGCCTTCTCCCAAGGACAGCTGACTTACTCTCCTTACCCTACACAGAAAGAACAGCCTGACTTGTCCCCATTGACTTGTCAAGTCTCTAGGGCTTAGTGAGAATTCATTTTAACAATAAACTAAACTCTTTCCCTTACAGGAAATCTCAGGGATCAGCCAGTCTAATTCTCTCATTTTTAAAGATGCAGGAAACTGAGGCACAGAGAATGACTTGTCCCAGGTCACCCAGGCTGAGTGGCAGAGCTAGGATTCAAATCTCAGGCTTCTGACCCCACATCCAGCTCCGTTTCTTCCGTCCCATGCTGCCTCTTCTTGTAGGGAGGTTGCAAGGTACAGCGGGAGTCAGGAGGACTTGAATTCAAGTCTCAAGTCAGATACATTTACTGCTCTGTTTCAGGAGTCAGGTTGGAAAATGAGGCAAAGACAAAGGCTGCAGCATTTTTTGCCATCGCCAGTTTGGGAAAACTGGTCTTCTTGCTTTTCTTCACACCCGATCCTCCATCTCTCCACCTGCCATTTCCCATCTCCATGCTTTTGTATGGGTTGTCTCCCAGGCCTGGAACATGCTGTTCCTCACCTTCACTTCTTAGATAGCATCAATCCATCCTTTCTTTCAAAGTTCGCCTCAAGCGCCCTCTCCTACAGAAACCTTCCCTGATTTCCCCTAGTTTTTGGTGCCTTTCCTTATATTAATTATTGTATATTGACATATGTACAAATTATCTCCCCCCAACAGAATGTAAGCACCTTGAGGGCAGGTTTCCCTTTTGCCTTTTTATTCCCATTGCCTAGTGCAGCATCTAGAACCTTAAGAAATGCTGAGTGATCCTAGGCAAGTCAATTAACCCCAATTGCCTCAAAAAAAAAAAAAAAAAAGAAAAAGAAATGCTGTTTACACCCCTAGGGCCATATCCCAAAGAGATCACCAAAAAGGAAAAAAGACCCACACATACAAAAATATTTACAGCAGCTCTTTCTGTGGTAGCCAAGAACTGGAAATTGAGGGGATGTCCATCAATTGGGGAATGGCTGAACAAGTTGTAGTATATGAATGTAATGGAATACTATTGTGCTATAAGAAATAATGAGCAGGCAGACTTCAGAAAAACCTGGAAGGACTTGTATGAACTGATGCTGAGTGAAGTGAGCTGAACCAGGAGAACGTTGTACACAGTAACAGCAACATTGTAACAATGATCAAATATGATAGACTTAGCTCTTCTCAGCGATGCAAGGATTTAAGACAACTCCAAAAGACTCATGATGGAAAATGCTATGCACATCAAACAAAGAATCAGTAGAGTCTGAATGCAGATTGAAGCATACTACTTTCACTTTTTTTCATGATTTTTTTCCTTTTGTCCTGTTTCTTCTTTCACAACATGACTAATATGGAAATATATTTTACATGATTGCATATATATATATATTCTATATCAAATCGCTTATTTAGGGAGGGGGAGGAGGGGGAGAAAATCTGGAGCTCAAAATTTTATAAAAAATGAATGTCAAAAATTGTTTTTACATGTAATTGGAAAAATAAAATACTATTAAAAACACAAAAATAAATAAATTTTAAAAAAAGAATTGCTGCTCGCTTGGCTAATTAGCTGTGTAACCCCAGGCAAGTTGCTTTAGCCTCACTTCCTAATCTGTATAAGGAGGGTAATAATACCCATTTTATTCTAGTCACAGGGCTGCTATGAGGCTCAGTTGAGATGGGGTTTGTGTGATACAGAAAAAGGAGTTTTGTGGAACAGCAGAAAGAGAGCTGGCCATGGAGTCCAGTGACCAGAGTCGGAATCTCAGCTCTGCTGTTTATTAGTTGGTACTTTGGGCGAGTCTTTAAATTTCCCTAGACCTCAGTTTCCCCTTCTGTAAAATGAGGTCTTGGGCTGGATGGCCTCTGAGTTCCTCTCTGCCTCTAAATCTATGTTCTTATGACCTCAGCTCTAATCCTAGCCCTGGTACAAATGACCACCTGTGTGACCTCAGGTAAGTTCCTTGGTCTCCCTGGGTATCATTTTCCTCATCTCTAAAATGGTGGAGTTGGGTTCAGTAATTTCTGCCTTCCAGCTCTAAGTCTGTGATCCTGGAGACTTCCCCTCCCCCTTTTCATTCTTGTCATCATCGGCTGATGGGACTAAGAGGGTTTTGCAGAAGAATCAGAGTTGAGGTTCAAGGCTTAAAGCAACTGGAGCTTTCCGGTCTTTAAGGGAAGGTTACGTGACTTAACTGGAGACACCCAAGAGAAGGGTCATAAGGCAAACAAAGATTCCCTTTCAGTGGGACAAAGACAATTTGCCAAAACCAGGGAAGTCCACTAGTGAGTCAATAAGCAAGCATTTATTAAGCACCTACTGTGTGCCAGGCACTGTGCCAAGCCCTGGGTAGACAAAGATAGGCCAGAGGCAGTCTCTGCCCTCAGGAGAGGGCATAGTCTACTGGGAGAAACAACATGTAAATAACTGTGTACAAATAAGATATAGGCAGGAAAAACTGGAGATAATCCCAGAGAGCAGACTCTGTGAGGAGGACTGGGAAAGATTTCCTGCAGAAGGTGGGAGCCTCTCACAGGGCAGACCAGGGCTAATGGCTCCAAATGGGACTGGAGAAAGGTAGGGCATGGACGGCACCATGGGTCACAGAATCATGGACAAAGAGCTGGATGGGGGTCTCTTTTGTGGTTCACTCATTTCACCTGTGACCCCATTTGGGGTTTTCTTGGCAGATATTGGAATGGTTTGCCATTTCCTTCTCCAGCTCATTTTACAGATGAAGAAACTGAGGCAAACAGGGTGACGTGACTTGCCCAGGGTTACACAGCTAGTGTCTGAGGCTAGATTTGAACTCAGATCTTTCTGACGTTAGGGTTAGCACTCTATCCATTTTGCCACCTAGCTGCACTTCAGAGGCTCTCTAGCAAAACTCCCTCATTTTACAGATGAGGAAACTGAGTTACAGATCGGGGAAGGGATTTGCCCAAGGTCACACAAGTTTTAAGCACCACAAGGAAGAAAAATACATTGGACAGCAACTCCCTCCAAACCCTGCTTTTATTCTCTAGATATCTGTGATGGTGAATGGTCTTGAGATCAGCATCATCACAAATTTTTATATAAGGCTTTAAGGTTTGTAAAGTGCTTTACAAATATTACCTCATTTTATCCTCACAACAACCTTGGGAGAGAGATGCCATTTTTAGATGGGGAAATCGAGGCAGAGGTTAAGAAACTTGTCTAGGGTCACACAGCGAGTTTTTGAGGCAGGATTTGAGCTCAGGTCTTCTTGATTCTGGGTCCAACGCTCTATCAACTGTACCACAGACTGGGTATAGATTCAAGCCTCTATATAGAACCCAGAAGAAAAAAACTACATCATCTCCAAGGGGAACATAATTTTTTCTTTTAAATTAATTTTTTTGGTCAATTAGTAAGTATTTTTTCTTCCTCCCCCCACCAAGTCCCCTCACCATGAGAAGGAAAAACCCTTTTAACAAACATGCCCAGTGAAGTAAAACAAATCCTTACACTGACCATATCTCATTCTATATCCTGGGTCTGTCACTTCTCTGTCAGGAGGTGGGTGTCCTTTCTCATCTTTTCTGGGTGGAATTCTAAAAAATCAGCCACAAATTGTTCAGAATCAATTCTGGAGGAGAAGGTAGGTAATGGGTCCAGCTGGGGAACCCCTATCTTGGTTAACATTAAAAGTGATGGAGCAGCTAGGTAATGCAGTAGATAGAGCACTGGCCCTGCAGTCAGAAGGACCTGAGTTCAAATCCAGGCTCAGACACACAACACTCACTAGCTGTGTGACTCTGGGCAAGTCACTTAACCCCAATCGCCTCACCAAAAAAACCAAAAACATTAAAAGTGATGAGATTGAGTTCTGTGGGTATCTCATAGGTTGGGAAGTTTGATTTTTTCCAAACATTCTCCTTCATCCTCATCTGCTGTATCATTGCAAATCCCTTTGAGCTCGTTTCTGATCCAGTGCTTAGCACAATGCCTGGCACATAGTAGGCACTTAATAAATGGTTATTGATTGATTGATTGATCATGTCATACCCTCACTCAATAAGCTTTCATGGGTCCCTATTACCTTGAGGACTAAATGTAGACGTTTTTGTTTGTCATTTATAACCTTTCTTTTTCGTGAGGCAATTGGAGTTAAGTGACTCGCCCAGGGTCACACAGCTAGTGTCAAGTGTCTGAGGCTGGATTTGAACTCAGGTCCTCCTGACTCCTAGACTGGAGTTCTATCCACTGCTGCACCTAACTGCCCAATTTATAACCTTTCTTAAGCCAGTTCAGTTTACCTTTCTAGGGTGATTACATATACATGTATTAATATGTGTTCTATTGCCTACTTCTATAGACTATAAGCTTCTTAAGGGCAGGTATGATAGTATTTTTGTCATTATATTCCCAGTACTTAGTATAGTGCCTGGGACATGATCAGAACTTAATGAATTCTTGTTGATCGATTTCTTGAGGTAAGCCCTTATTTTACAGATGAGGAAACTGAGGCTCAGATATCTTAAGACAAAAGGTAAGTTTGTGACAGAGCTGAGTCTAATACCCAAATCTCCACAAAACCCTGTGTTTCTTTATGTGAACATACTTTGGGATGAAGGAATAGCTTGCAGGGGTTCTCTCTCTCTCTCTTTTTTCTCAGAGAGATGCTGATTTCTAGTTCTGAAATCTTTCCTTCTGGCATTTCCCTGTCTGGCATTAGACCATCCCAAGAACTGGATCGACTTTTATCTGAGAACCCATGGAATGTCTGCCCGCTCCTTGGGTGAGGGGATACAGCAGCCCGTATCCTGGGCACACTGGCCCATAGGCCTGGCATCACTAGAAGCTTATCCACCCCTTCCTCCATCTTGCTGGCTTTTCAGAGAGATGTGGAGCTGGCAGCTTTAGGAGGAGTTTCCTGTCTTTGAGGCCCCTCCCCTGCCTGGCCTCCCCAGCTGTAGAGCTGATCTGATTGGCTGTGTCATTGATCCGGGATGATTGATCCTAAGATGACTGAACAAATGGGGATTCAGAGACTCAGAGTCACAGAGCTGATCTTCAAGGGTAGCTGCCTCATTTTATGGAGGAGGCCCTTGAGGCCCGGAGAGGGATCCCAGGAGGATAGAATTTAGAGCCAGAAAAAATATAGCAGGTGAGACCTGGGGGGAGGGAGGGATCTTAGAACAGGGGATTTCAGGGCTGGGAGGGGCCTTGAAACAGGGGATGTCAGGGCTGGGAGAGGCCTTAGAACAGAGGATGTTGGGGCTGGGAGGGGCCTTATAACAGGGGATGCTGGGGCTGGGAGGAGCCTTAGAACAGGGGATGTCAGGGCTGGGAGGGGCCTTAGAACAGGGAATGTCAGGGCTGGGAGAGGCCTTAGAACAGAGGATGTCAGGGCTG
>NW_020941065.1:10608337-10617903 GCF_900497805.2 Vombatus ursinus | reverse complement strand
GAATGTCAGGGCTGGGAGAGGCCTTAGAACAGAGGATGTCAGGGCTGGGAGGGGCCTTAGAACAGGGAATGTCAGAGCTGGTAGGGGTCTTAGAACAGGGAATGTCAGGGCTGGGAGAGGCCTTAGAACAGAGGATGTCAGGGCTGAGAGGCGCCTTAGAACAAGGGATGTTAGACCTGGGAGGGGCCTTAGAGATCATTTTATAGATGAGGAAACTGAAAACCAGAGAGATTTAGGCAATTAGCCAAGGTCACAGCCAATAGGCACCAGAACTGGGATGAGGTTAGCTTCTAGTCTCTGATTTTTGTTCAAATCATTTGAACTCAACCCACCTTTGTTCAATTCTTGCTTAGTTCCAGCCCTTACGTTAGGGTCTGGGAATGCAAAGAGAGACCCCACACAATCCGGGTTCTTGGAGGATCCACCAGAATCAGGACATGAGAAAGAACAAGGAGCTGCCGTTCCAAAGGGCCTCCTGGATAGTTGGGCACCGGGTGTGTTGACAAAGTCAGAAATGAAAACGGGGGCCCTGAAGGAGCTTGCAGTAATGGCAGCCCACCAGCCAATCAACAAGCATTATGAAGTGCCTACTCTATGCCAAGCACTCTACTAGGCACTGGTGTAAAGAGAGCAACAGTGACGCAGGTCCTCTGAGAACACCAGCAGTCAGATTCTTCTCCCCGGATGTAGTCCTTGATTGGCCCTTGAGGGCTTTGTCCCTCCCACCCTCCTCCACTGCTCTAGTCTGGGAGGAGGGCAGGATCTTCTCCTTGGCCAAGGCCCTGCATCCCCTCCCCTCCCATCTCCTCTAGGAAGAGCCCTTTGCACCACCCCATCTTCATTCTAACCTTCCATCTCTTCTTCCCCTTTGGGTCCCTTCCTAGTGCCTGCAAACACACCCAGGTCTCCTTCATCCTTAAAAAATGAAACCCTCACTTAACCCTGGCATCCCCTCAAGGGACATCTTCCCTTCCGTGGCCTTGGAAGAGCTGCCTACACACATTGCCTTCATTCTGCACATCCCCCTCATTTCCTGACTTCTTGGCCCCTCTTGCCGGAATCTGCTCTTCAAAGTTACCAATGTTCTTAAAAAAATCCCTTATCTTGTCTTAATGTCACATTCTTTTCCACGTAGGTATGTATGTATACATAGACACACAAATCGACATCTATAACTCTATATCCCCTCCCACAGTGTCATCCTCTATAACAAAGAATAATGGAAAAAAACCCATCAAACCCAATCAACACATTAACACAGCAAAGGCAAAGTTCCATAAACCTAGAACCCACCAGTGATCTCTTAACAGATAAACCTCTGGGAAGCCCTTCTTGGTCTCCCAGTTGTTAGCACTCTCTGCCTCTCCCCCCTTAAACTTGCTTTATGTTGATTTTCCACACATTTGCTTAGCTATGTACATGTTGCTTTGTCCCGGAAGAATGTAAGCTCCTTGAGGCCAGGGACTGATTCCTTTTTGACTTTGGTATCCTCAGTGCTGGGCACAAAATGGGTGCTTGAGACTGCCTGGAGTAATGAATAGAGCACTGGACTTGGGTTCAGAAAGACCTCAGTTCAGAGACTGCCTTTAACACTTATTAGCTTTGTGACTCTAGACAAGTCACTTGATTGGTCTGTACCTCAGTTTCCTAATCTGTAAAATGATGGGCAGGGTTGGAATTGATGAGCTTTAAACTCCCTTTTGGCCATAACTTATGAATTTTCTTAAGGAGCTTTGGTTCTGGGATGGTAAAAAGCAGAAGAAGCAGTAAAAGAAGCTCATTTGGAATGGGAGAGAGCATTAACCACCGGGGTGATTGTGGGAATGTTTTACAGAAACAGCAGCAGCTGCACTCTGTGCCTGGAAGGAAAGATAAAGATGCTGAGAGGCAGGAATGAGGAGCCATGTATAACACTGTGCACCAGGCATGGGGCACAGCTTGTGGCAATGCTTGGAGGCAGGTGATGGTGTATCCGGTGTCCAATTTGGCTGGAACTTGTCAAAGGAGACAGGAGAGGTGGGCTTGCGTCTGTAACCTGGTAATACTGGTCCAGAAAGACGTAATTTACACTGTCTCTCCCCACTCTCTTCCAAGGGGCAGCTGAGAACAGGGGCTTGGTATGGTCATCTTAGATGTGTATTTACCCAGTGGCCGTCCTGGCTGCCTCTGGTCCACACCTATGGGTCAGGCAGCTCAGACTCTGGCCTGGGGCCACAGAGGCTGGAGGGAATGGAAAGGAGGTGGGTGGAGGTAGACATCAGAGCTGAGTCTAGATTTTAAAATGCATTTATAGCCTTAAAAATGTGTTAGTCGAAGTGCTCTGTCACCATGGTAACCCAGAGAGATGGAAAGGAACGTGAGTGTTGGGAAACACGGAGCACAGAGCTCTCCATAACCACACCTTTATTTAAATGGGCAAAATCCCCAAGTGACTTTGGACAGACATCAGAAACTGCGTCTCAGATATTCAGGAAATGTTTAAAACAAAACCAAACCCAAATCCAATGACTGACATTTATAGAGAATGGCAACTCTTGCAAGTCAGTCAATAAGAATTTTTTAGCACCCACTGTGTTCCAGGCATTGTGCTAAATGCTGGGGATACAAAAAGAAGCAAAACTCGATTCCTGCCCTCAACAAGTTTACAATCTACCGGGGGAGGCAACATGCAGACATCTATGTACAAATAAGCTAAAGGTGGGTGTATTGGAGATAATCGACAGAGGGAAGGTGTTAGCATAAAGAAGGAGCAACACATATTATCTGGTTTGACCCTATGAGATAGGAGCTGAGGGCATAATGAATTATTTTACAAAGGAGGAAACTGAGGCGGACAGCAGTTAAGTAACCTTCTCACTATCACACAGTAGATGTTTGAGGAACGATGTAAATCTAGATTTTCCTGGTTCCTAGTCCAGGGCTATACCCATTTTGCCACATTACCTCCCGTTACGAAGATATAATCAGAGAGAGGTTTTAGGGGCTTTGGGTGGTACTGAGATCAGCTCTCTCTCCTAGAGAAATAATCTTGGCAGTAAAACCGCTAGGGATTTCTGCATTCTCTCTCCAATTTTCTTTCTTTCTTTCTGGACTTTTCCAAAAACCCCGCTGTTCCTTCCTCATTAGGGTTTGCATGGAGTGATAAATGTATCTGCCTAATGACATAAATAAATAGATAAATAAATAGACAAAACCCCAAAACCCTCCTTTTCCAACAACAGCAACAATGAGGTCAGAGTTTTTTGGGGGAAGGCAGGGGCAGGGTAATCACCAACATTTACACAGCCTTTATGTCTCCGTTTAAACCTCAAAGTAACTCTGAGACATAGATAGTACAGATATTATTATTATTAGCTCCGCTTTTGCTATTGTTCAAGTCATTGTTTAGTTGTATCTGCCTCTGTGTGACCTCATTTAGGGTTTTCTTGGCAGAGATACTGGAGTGGTTTGTCATTTCCTTCTCCAGATCATGTTACAGATGAGGAAACTGAGGCAAATAGGATGAAGTGACTTGCCCACGGTCCCACAACTAGGAAGTGTCTGAGGCTGGGTTTGAACTCAGGTCATCCTGACTCCAGGTCCAGCCTTCTATCCCCTGTTCCATTTAGCTTTGAATTTTTTGTTGATGTAAGTCTTTTTTCAGTCGTGTACAACTCTCTGTGACTCTATTTGGGGTTTTCTCGGTAGAGATACTGGAGCCATTTCCTTCTCCAGCTCATTTTACAGATGAGGAAACTGAGGCAACAGGATGGAGTGACTTGCGCAGGGTCATACAAATGAGGAAACCAAGGCATTGAGAGGTGATTTTATTGTGGCTAGAATGCTGGATTTGGAACTAGAAAGACAGGTTCATATCCTCTCTCAAAAATTTACTGGACTGGGGGCAGCTAGGTGGAGCAGTGGATAGAGTCAGGAGAACCTGAGTTGAAATTTGGCCTCAGACTCATAACACTTACTAGCTGTGTGACCCTGGGTAAGTCACTTAACCCCATTGCCTAGCAAAACAAAACAAAGAAAAAAACAAAAAAAAAAAACAAAAAAAATTTACTGGGGGAGGGGAATGAGTATTTATATAGTGACTATGTGTCAGTCACTTTACAAATACTATCTTATTTGATCCTCATAACAACCCTATGACATAGGTATTGTTATTATCCCCATTTTACAGTTGAAGAAACTAAGAAAAGTAGAGGTTACGTGACTTGTCCAGTGTTTGAGGCAGGGTTTAAATTGAGGTCTTCCTGACTCTAGATCCAGAAATCTATCTACTGTGTCACCTAGCTAACTCTTAGCTGCATGAATAAGTCACTTCAACTTTCTGAGCCTCCATTTCCCCATTTGTGAAAAAGCAGATAGTAGCACCTACCTTACAAGGTTATTGTAAGAGATAACTTGTGTTTTGTCCCCTTGGGCTATTCTCCCAACTTGTACTCACCCAGCTGGGTACCCTGTTGGATGCCTATCCCAGATTCAAGGCATTCTGTGGGTCCATACTCCTAAGATTATAACTCATGAGTTCCCACTGACATGTTCACCTTTCAGTGATTAGCCAGAGGACACAATTATCTCAGAGTACAGACATTTCCTGGAATTATGTAATCACAACAGCAGTAACAAAATCTTTCCCCTTCAACCCAAGGCATATTTTCTCCCTGATAAAAATAGGTGGGTGGGAAGAATGGACACCCATAGAGTTTATAAGTGGAGAGGAACATTTATAAGAGACACATCGTCAAGGCAAGTTACATTTCTGGCACTGCTGCACACCCCCTGCCAACCCCCACCCTACATTGTCTCGTAATGTCTCTTTGCTGCTCTTAACAGAGTGTGGTATCTCTATTGGGCTGGTCACTCTGCTGAGCCTGCGTTGGCCCGTACCTGGGCTGGCTTCCTGGTTTCAATGCTTGGCTGTGGTCTTAGCCGAAATCCTGGCCTTGGTGGTATCATGAACACTCTGATCTCACTGTGTCAAATCTGGACACAATACTACCTTAGGGTTCTAGGGGTACTCCTGAGATATTGGGGTATCTTTACTGCCTTCACTTTGAACCTCATTTTCATTCTGTTGTGATCTCCCCACTGTTAGCCACCAGTGACTAATGCTGTAGTTCAATTTAACCAATTAACATCAGTTAGCTCTCACATGGGGCAGTCAAGTAGCATAAAGTCAGGAAGACTCATCTTTGTGAGTTCAAATCTGGCCTCTAACTTACTAACTGCATGACCCTGGGCAAGTCACTTTACCCTGTTTGCCTCAGTTTCCTCATCTGTAAAATAAGCTGGAGAAGGAAACAGCAAACCGCTCCAGTATCTCTGCCAAGAAGACCCCAAATAGTCACAAAGAGTCAGACACAACTGAATAACAACTACAAGGTTGGTTTTTTTTTAAAGGGGATGTTTACTTAAAAGATACAGTAAAAATAGAAGTACAAATATTTCTCCCCAACACCTCAGGGGCACACTTTCCCCTCTTCCACTTCAGTTTGGGGGGGATGGGGCTCAGACTTGATGCAGTCTCTATAGAACATGGGACCCACCAACTTCAAGTCAGGATTTAGCGTTGATGTCCACGTGTCCTTGTCTCAGCTACTGATGGGCTGAATCCCAGAAGGTCACTTCTTCATCTTTAGAGAATAGATCCTAGGCTGGCTGCAAAAACCCAGCCTGGATTATGACTCCTGGGATCTCTAGCGGCTCGATCTTCTGAACTTTTGACACGCACGAAGTGCTAGCCTCCTGCACCTCAAACGAAATGCTAAGGCAGAGGAGAACTGTGGCCGTAATCACTGGGCCTTATCTCTCACTATGTGCCATTGGCCAGGAGGAAGTCAGCCAAAAAGATGAAGTCAAAACCCAGAGAAAGGAGGAGGCCTATGAGTGCCTTAGCCCCAACCAATCAAAGACACTCCTATTCGCCATGTGCTTATCAGACCAGAACCAGTTACAGAACATCTAGGCATACTCCAAAGTCTCTCGAAGGCCCTTCCATTGCATGCTATCATAAATCTTCTGGAAACAGGCTCCCCAGACTTTTCCATATGGGGAATTGAATCTGTGGCACTTTGTGCACACTCACGAGGATTAGGCTTAGTGGCCTGATGCATGTTACATTTGCTATGCTCTTTCGAAGAACAGGAATCTAGGACCAGTAGGAATACCGGTTCTGAGCCTGCCACTTACCCGTCAGATCATTCTACTCCTCTTGCTAATTGGACTTGACTCAGTCATTGGATTCTACTCCAGGTTCCAAGTTCTCTTTTCTTGAACTTCTTTCTACTCAGGAAGCAATGTCTTTGAATTGCCCCTTCAGGCTGTCCCTTCGGCTTCCGCTCCAATTTGTTATTGTTGGTAGATAAATCAATCAAACATTTGTCCTCATTGTTGAGTCATTTCAGTTGTGTCTGACTCTATGACCCCATTTAGGGTTTTCTTGGCAAAGATACTGGAGTGGTTTGCTGTTTCCTTCTCCAGCTCATTTTACAGATGAAGAAACTGTATGACCCCATTTAGGGTTTTCTTGGCAAAGATACTGGAGTGGTTTGCTGTTTCCTTCTCCAGCTCATTTTACAGATGAAGAAACTGAGGCCAACGGGGTTAAGTGACTTGTCCAGGGTTACGTGTGCAAGGCCAGACTTGAACTCAGAAAGATGAATCTTTCTGACTCCAGGCCTGGTGCTCTATCCACTGTGCCACCTAGCTACAATCAAACATTTATGAAGCGCCTACTAGTTTCCGGGAACTGTGCTAGGTAGAGGATGGAGGGAAGAGAAATCTCTTCTCCCATTGATTTCCCTGTCCTAAAAGCACTTCTAGGAGCTGATTGATTGTCTTGACTTGTTCCATCAGAGACTGATACCTGGTTTTAAAATGACTCCTGCCAAAGGGTACATCAATTGCCTCTGCCGATGCTCAGCTGTATTTCTTGACCTTTTCACGTGCAGATGTGAGACTCAAAGTCTACTGCCCTTATAGGGTGCAAATGGACCACTCAGAATCCCAAACTGGCACTTCCTTTATAGGACGCCGACCTGAACTTCTGTAGCAAAATGCTATTGCTGAGGGAGGTAGGGGAGTGGGATGGAGAGGGAGGAGAGTGAAATTCTCTCCTCGACTGCTTTGCACAAGGGAAGAGGTCAAGAACTCCATTTTAAAATTCTCACAGTGGCTATCTCAGGGACATGCTTATTGTCTCTCTCAAGCCTTAGATGAATTTCCTTGCCCTTTCATATGCAAATGGACATTCAAGTCTCAAGCTCTTTATACCAAGCAAATTTTAGCACTCAAGGTCTGAAAGGGGCATATCCTTTCATTTCTTGTTACCTTAGCTTTATGTCTGTCAAACAGGGCCCCTGAAAGTCTGCTGTAATTTCATAAAGTGGATTCAGGGACTCAGTTGATCTAGGGTTCCTACTACACTTGTGAAATGCTTTTCAGATTTGAAAGCTCTATGGAAATGTCAGTTATTATGATGTGACTTGCCCAGATTCACACAACTATTATATATCTGTGGCAGGATTAAAACCCATGCCTCTCAAATCTATCACATCACATGGTTATAATAATAATAACAATAATAATAATAACAATATTAACATTTATATATTATTTATTAGACATTATTATTTATATATTATAATTTTATTAAATGGCTTACTATATGCCAGATACTGTGCTGTGTGCTTTACAATTATTATTTTATTTGATCCATATAGTAATAAATTTCAGAGCTAAAAGAGACCATAGAAACTTAAATATCAGAACTGTCAGGTACCACAGAGAATAGAATGCCAGAACTGGAAGGAACTTGTAGGCAATCTAGGCCAATTCCCTTTTCCTTTAGAGAAGGAAACTGAAGCCTGAAGAGAAGTGAAGGGATTTACTTAATGTTACATAATAACATTATGTTAATGACTGAGCTCGAGTCCAAATCTTTTGATTTTTGATACAGTAATTTTCCAATTTACTGTACAGCCTTTCCTTCAGATTTCTCATTTTACAGATGAAGAAAACGAGTGTCAAAGAGGGTAAATGACTTGTCCAAGGTGACTGAGTTAATGGTGGAGTCAAGCCCAGAGTTTCGGGTGGGGACATTACAGACTGTGTCAGCACAGTCCTTCTTCTACCATTGGGAACATTGAAATAAGAAATAAGAAAACTGTCTGTTGTATTAGATTACATCAGTGAGAGGCAAATATGATCCTGATGCCTAAACCAGGGAGAGACAAAGCAGAGAAAGAGCTCTAGACCAATCTCATTAATGAATACTGTGCAAAAATTTTAAATAAAATTTAAAAGGAGACTATTAGCAATATATCCTGAAAATAATTCACTATGTCCAAATTGGATTCATAGTGGGATACAAGAATGGTTCAACATTTAGGAATATTATTGTAATTAATTGTATGAAAATAAAGATTAAATTATCATTTCAAAAGATGGACAGAAAGTATTTGACAAAATATGACAATCATTTGTGTTAAATATATTTTTTTAAAAAACATAAGCATAGAAAATCCTTTATTTAAAATGATCAAAAGTATTTATTTTAAACCAAGAGGTGGCATTGTTTGCCTAGTACATGCTCTAGAGCTCACTCTTCTAGCCCCCACTTGAACTGACTGGTTGGGTCCCTAGAGTTCAGCTACTACATCCCCTCAATGTTTTATTGGTAGCTTGGAGGAATTGGGGCTGGCTTTCTAATGCTGCAGTTCATGAACCCCACCAGTGTATTTCTTTTACATAATTATCATATCAATTAGCCAGACTTAATCAGCTATTATAAATGGCTATTTACTGCAGTAGTATATTGGTATAAAACACTCCCTACAAAACTCTGTGGTACACAAAATGTCTGTGACATTTGATTGATGTGTAAAATGGGCATAAAAATCCCTGTATTTCTTTCCTCACAGGGCTATCATAAACCTTTAAGCACTATAGAAATGTGAGTTATTATTAAGAAAGTATTTAGATATGTAAGGGTGATGGAGTGTGATTGAGTAAATCAAATCATCATACTCCATTTTAGGTAAGTGATACATCAATGAGGTGAGAATATGTCTCTATCAATCAAAGCCTTTAAGTGGGATAAAGTCCTTGATAAACTGGAGTTATGTTTCATAGGAAGTATTTTTATATTGGCTGAGGAAAGTTGGTCACACCCTAGAGGATGTCTATAAAATATCAAGCAAATTCAGCTTCAGAATGTTTTGTGGGTGTGTGGAGGCAGGGGAGAGAGAGAGAGAGAGAGAGAGAGAGAGAGAGAGAGAGACAGAGAGAGAGAGACAGAGAGAGAGAGAGAGAGAGAGAGAGACAGAGAGAGAGAGAGAGAGACAGAGAGAGAGACAGAGAGAGACAGAGACAGAGAGACATAGAGAGAGACACACACCCAGAGAGAGATGGAGACAGAGAGAGAGAGAGAGTGAGGGAGGGGGAGAGAGAGAGAGACAGAGAGAGAGGGACAGAGAGAGAGACACAGAGAGACAAAGAGAGAGGGACAGAGACATAGAGAGAGACACACACCCAGAGAGAGACAGAAACAGAGAGGGAAGGAGGGGCAGAGAGAG
>NW_020941065.1:10594888-10608237 GCF_900497805.2 Vombatus ursinus | reverse complement strand
AGAGGGGGAGAGAGAGACAGACAGAGACAGACAGACAGGGACAGAGAGAGACACAGACAGACAGAGACAGACAGACAGAGAGAGACAAACAGAATGAGAAAGAGAAAGAGAAGGGGAGAGAGAGAGAGAGAAAGAGAGAGAGAGAGAGAGAGAGAGAGACAGAGACAGAGACAGAGAGACAGAGAGACAGAGAGAGACAGAGAAAGAGAGAGAGAGACAGAGAGACAGAGACATAGAGAGAGACATACACCCAGAGAGAGACAAAGACAGAGAAGGAGAGAGGGGGAGAGAGAGACAGACAGAGACAGACAGACAGGGACAGAGAGAGACACAGACAGACAGAGACAGACAGACAGAGAGAGACAAACAGAATGAGAAAGAGAAAGAGAAGGGGAGAGAGAGAGAGAGAGAGAGAGAGAGAGAGAGAGAGAGAGAGAGAGAGAGAGAGAGAGAGAGAGAGAGAGAGAGAGAGAGGATGTATATGCTTGGCAAAGGAGAAGGACTACTCCTGCAGAGAGAGTGAGGAATAACAGATAGTCTGAGAGCTGTGTCACTGCCCATGCAGCCCCAAAAGGACCATCCACATTGAGTGTATCGGAGAGTTTATGGCTGAACAGGGAAAGGAAGCACACAGGCTGAGAACACTAGGCTGGGTTGGGACCGTCCCAGGGGAAGGCTGGCCAGCGCCCAGGAGATCTCGAGTCCATTGAAATGCTGAAGCATCGTCTTAGTAGATAGACAAGCTGGTTTTTGATGAAAAGTACTCCCCTCCCTCCCTAGCCTTAGTTTGTCACCAACTAGTCACTCCCCCAGTTTTCCCAAGTGTTTAGAAATAACCAAACTCAGAGAAGCTTAAGGAGCTGAGAGACGCCCTCGTGGCTGTCGCAGCCACAGCTGTTCTATTGCGCGATCCCTCTACGCTGGCACGGACACCTACATTCACCATTTCACCCAGTTTGGCTGGGAAAGGCCATGCTCAATCTCTCGTGCAGGCTTCTATAGCCACCAGCTGGAATGGGGCAACGGGACTGGGCTGGAGTCACCGCTCGAGCTGGGGGCATATAACAGTTCTACGTCTCCACGTTGGGAAGGAACCATGGCCAGTCTGAGAAGTCAAAAGACAAAGCCTGCTTACATCGTCCCTCGCTTTGTCCATAGGGAAGTAGTTAGAGACCGCAAGGACCTCACGTCTGAGGGCCCGAGATTATTGATTACCGGCTCTCAGAGCAGGGAGGGGGCATGGCAGACGGATGGCTTGGATGCGGCAGAGAGCAGAGCAATTTATCCGTAAGGGAAGGCAGAAAGGGATCTCTGCCATCTCCCACACTTAGGAGAGCTGGGCACGCTTAAAAACAAAACCAAACCCAATAACATTATAAAGTCAAACAACTTCGAAAGACTTAAGAATAATCCTGATCAGTGTAAAGATCAGCCACAATTCCAGAGGACCCATGATGATTAAGCACCGAGTACTCACCATCCGCCGGAGTGCGGACAGACTCAGGGTGCAGAATGAGAAATGCTTTTTGGAAATAGCCGATGGGGTCCTTTATTTTACTTGCTTACCTATATGTGTTGCAAGGGTTGTTTTTTGTTTTTTATTTTTTAAATGGTGGAGAGTGGAGAGATGAGTCAGAGAGAAAATAGCTTTTTGCTAATTAAAATAGATATAATTTGTAAAAAGTGATTGTCTAGTTCAAGATCCTCATTTTACAGAAGATGAAGTTGAAGTCAGAGAAGCTATGACTTGTCCAGGGTCACAGGGAAAGGGGCAGAGCCAGGATGTGAAATTTCCAGTCTCTTATTTATGAAAGTGTGCTGCCTCTTCTGAAATCAGAAGTATAAGATAGGAAGACTCTACAAGGTGTTTTCATTAAAAATGGTCATATTTTTAACTTTTATACTCTGTAGCTTGTAGGGTCTCTGTGAGAAAAATGCTATGAGCTTTAAACGGCTATAGAAATGGAATTATTATTACAGTTTACACTCACAGGAACCCTGTGACTGACTAATCTCCAGTATTTTTAAAAATCATTTTTATAATATTTTTATTGATTTCTGAAAATTCTCGTTCTTGACTTTTTCTCCTCTCCATTCCTTCACATTTCAATGGGCCTCACTCATTCTGATCCTGAGTTCTCTCTTCTGTAAAATGAAAACATTGGAGTAGATCATCTCTGAAATCCCTTCAAGCTGTGACATCCTCTGTTCTAAGGTCCCTCTCAGCTGGGGGTGTGCTGGAGCCAGCTCTCTCCAGCTCTCACTGGCTCCTGAGAGCAGATAGTTTAATTTTTCAGTGTGAGCTGTTTTACACTTCAGATATTGGTGAGCATTACAAATCAAGGCTTGATTAATTATTTTGCTTATTATCTAGACTTAAGTGTTAATAATAATTACATTTAAAAAGTGTTTGTATACATTTGTCTCCCCAACCCTCAGAGCCCAGTTAAATATTTACAGGAACTACTTCCCCCCTCCCCCTTAAATTGCCCTATAAACATTGCTTGAGCTCAGTAGGAGTGAGCAGAAAAGAATAAAGTATTCACTGGGGGTTTGCTGACTCTAGACTAATAATAATGATAATAATAATAGGCATTTATATGCTGCTTAGAGGTTTGCAATAAAATCCATTATCTCATTTACACCTTCCAACACCCTGGCTTCTAGCCCTAGCAGACCCTGTTCTAAGCCCCCTCCCAGCTCTGACATTCCCTGTCCTAAGGCCCCTCCCAGCCCTGACTTTCTCTGTCCTAAGGCCCCTCCCAGCCCTGACTTTCCCTGTTCTAAGCCCCCTCCCAGCTCTGACATTCCTTGTTCTAAGGCCCTCCCAGCTCTGACATTCCCTGTTCTAAAGCCCTTCCCAGCCCCAACATTCCTTGTTCTAAGGCCCTTCCCAGGTCTGACATTCTGTGTTCTAAGGGTCCCTTCTAGGTCCCATTTTAAAAGCTTAAAAAAAGTGACCTAGCATTGGTCAAAGCATTTCTCTGCTTGGGAAGGTTTTGGATCATGCCCACAGGTAAGCCTGTGGCTTGTCTTTTCAGGATTCAGCCCATCAGTCAATCAACACATCTTAATTGTGTCCATATATGTGCCTGGTGTGATGGGGGAAACAGAATGATTGCAAGATGGAGCAACAGAAAAAGAGCCCAGAGTCAGGAAGACCAAAGCTCAAATCAGGCCTGGAATACTTATTAGATGGGTGACCCTATGCAAGTCACTGAACCTCTGTCTGCCTCAGCTTCTGCACCTGTAAAATGGGCTTAATCACAGCACCTACCTCTCAGGGTTGTTGCAAAGATCAAATTAACTAATATTTGTAAAGATATGGCACAGTGCCTGGCACCATGTGCTTATAATTGCTTGTTTTCTTGCCTTTCCCTTCAAGGTGGTTATACAGGCTTTAGGGCTGGACGGGAGCTTTGGGGGAAGATCTTCCATGTGGGAGGTCTTACTGTTGCCCAAGATAATCCATTTCAGTTTTAGATCACGCTAGCCTTGGTTTCCTCAATGGTAAAATGAGCCAGAGAAGGAAATGGTAAACCACTTTAGGGTCTTTGCCAAGAAAACCCCAAAGGGGGTCGTGGAAAGTTGGACACCACTGAAACCACTCGACAACAACAACAAAACCGTTAGGACGTTTTTCCTTGCCTCAAATACAAATTTGCTTCTTTGTAACTTCTCAGTTCCGTCCTCTGAATCCAAGCATTAGCAGGCCACTCCCTCTTTCTAATGACTTCCACATGACTTTGAAAATGGTTATATTCTGTACGCCTCTTCCCCCTAAAATGGGCTCTTCTCCAGTCTAAAAATCTCAAGTTCCTTCAGCCTTATATCCCATATGAAGCAAGGCTTGGAGGTTTATGTTTGGATGTTGCAGAAGGGATTAATCTCTCTAGTTCTTCCCCACCATCTAGTAGTAAATGCTCTCTAAATGGAAGGTTGTGTGCTAAGTTGGCTAGTGTCCCAGAAACACAGAACGCAACCAAGGCTTAGGGTTTGGCTTGGTGGAAAGAGCCCTAGGCCTGGAGTCTAGAAGGCTCTGAGTCCAAATTTGACCTCAGATATTTACTAGCTGTGTGAACTTGGATAAGTCATTTAACCTGTTTGCCTCAGTTTCCTTCTCTGTAGAATGGGGATAATAATAATACCTACATCCTGGGGTTGTTGTAAAGATCAAATGAGAGAGAATACTTATTCTCTCTAAGTGTTGCTTGGCATATAGTAGGTACTATAAAAGTATTATTATTACGGTCCAGAGATTTAAGCTAACAGTTTTTCCTGGTGTTTCTGAGAATTATGCATCTCACTTCAGGTCTTACACCAGCTGTCTGTGCCAAATGGTGCCAGGATCTTCAAGTGTGTTTGTAAGATGCAGCAGCACACTATAGCTTCCCAATTTCCCCTTTATATACAGAATAATTTTATGGCAGAATTGCAGTAGCTCAAAAGAAACGTTGAGATGTGCAAATCTAGAGACATCTCCACTCCAAATGTTCATCTAGACTATTTGTGGCAGGTTGTGGTAGAGCCTCCTGGGCTTGTATTGGTCTGGTGGGCCACAGTGGGACACGATGTGCCTTGGTCCCAATGTAGTGATGTCGTTTTGGGCCTCTTCCAGAACAAAAGACAGCAACCAACCAGAACCAATTGCTATGAGCTGGTGGGGGTTCGTGCACTTTCCAAGGGCTCTAGGGCAATGGTAGGTGAGGAGACAAACCGTAAATCTGTGCTTTGTTGCTTGAGAGGGTAAAGAAGGGAGAAAAGGAGGTTGGGGGTGGAGGCAGGAGGAAAGAATCTGCATCCCCCCATGGCTCACTTAATAAGTGTATTGGGCATGTTCTCCTGGCCTTAGATGAGGGCTGGGAAACCTTTTATCTGTACTTTCTAAGTCCACGGTTCCCTCCAGCTCTCTTTACAGATAGCTATTATCTATGTAGTCTCACTGGGAGTTTGGATAAGGGATTTCATAACAGCCCCCAACAAACCTTCCTTTCCTAGCTCTGCCTCCCTGCCCCCCTCCCCAAAGATGCCATTACTTTTTTTTTTTAATGACCTAAATTTCTCTCTTAACTCTTAACTCTCCTGAACCAGTCTCTAGGTGAGGGGTGGGGAACCTGTGGCCTCGAGGCCCCATGTAGCCATCTAGGTCCTCAAGTGTGGCACTGAAGTATAGGTTCGGCCAAGAGTATGAGTCTTCTAGGCGCTTATTTATATGCATGTGGTTGCCCTCATTAGAACAAATTAATGAATGAAAAAAAGTTTACTATGTACCAGGCACTGTGCTAAGCTCCACAAATAAAAAAGACAGTTCCTGTCCTCAAGGAGCTTATATTCTAAGAGGAAAAGACAACATGTATGAGAGGAGAGTTGACCAGAGAGAGGAGTTTTGTTCTGGACGGGTCAAAAAGGAAGAGGGGAACATGTCCACTGGCAGACCAGTGGTGGGAGAACCTGGGTAGATGGCTGGATGGAGTGTAGAGATAAATCATGGTCTGGTGTCTAGGGTCAGCCAGTGTAGACAGAGTGGGCTAAGTTTGCACTTGCTCAGTAACCCCTTAGGGCCAGAGTTGCTTTCACCTTTCTTTGTATCCCCAGCACCTAAGTACACAGTGCTAAGCACACAATAAGCACTTAATAAATGCTTGTTGATGGATGCTCAGTATGCTCATATTTTGGGGGTACCTTGCATCTATTAAATGGATCAACAGGCAAATACAGGTAGAATGGAAATATCTCCATTATATGGTGGTTCCTCTAACCAGTCTGGGAGCCCTCCTCTAGACCAGGGGTTCTTAACTTTTTTGGGGGGATCATGGACCCCTTTGGAAATCTAGTAAAGCCCCTTCTCAGAGTATTATTCTTTAGTAATTGAAGGGAATGCTAAATTCTAGTTAGAAGTTAGTGAAAAATAAAGATGTAAATTTTTTTTCTTATGTAAGGGGTCTGTGGACGTGGTGTTAACCCCTCCTTTGGACACTCTATAGCTTGTCAATGTCTTCCCTAAAACATGATGCTCAGAGCCCTACACGATACTGTAGGTGTGATCTGGCCAGGGCCAAAGCAATGGGATTGTCATTGTTTCCCCATTTCAGATGATACAAAGAATGATGGAAAGTAACCTGGGATTTGAATCTGAAAAATTATGAATCAGACCAAAGTGGGGATAAAACCTCTAAGACATATGTGGTCCCTAACCTGAAAGTGCAGGAAACATCTTTTTTGTTTAAAAAATTTTTTTTAAGGCACTTAGGGTTAAGTGACTTGTCCAGGGTCACACAGCTAGTAGTGACTGAGGCTGGATTTGAGCTCAGGTCCTCCTGATTTCTGAGTTGGTACTCTATCCGCTAAGTCACCTAGCTGCCCCTTGTTTTCAGTTTTTAACATTTTTATTTAAAGTTTTGAGTTCCAAATTCTATCCCTCCCTCTTCTCCCCACTCCCTGAGATGGTAAGCAATCACATATAAGTTATACATGTGCAATCATGTAAAACATTTCTATATTAGTCATTTTGTACAAGAAGACTTGAATAAATTAAAGCAAATTGAAGAAAAAAGTGAAAAATAGCATGCTACAGTATTCAAACAATATCAGTTCTTTCTCTGGAGGAGGACAGCACGCTTTATCATGAGTCCTTTGGGATTGTCTCCAACCATTGTATTGCTGAGAAGAGCTAAGTCTTTCGCAGTTCTTCATTGAATAATGTTGCTGTTACTTTGTACAATGTTCTTCTGGTTCTGTTTACTTCACTCTGTATCAGTTCATGTAAATCCTTTCAGGTTTTTTCTGAAATCATCCTGCTTGTCATTTCTTATAGCACAATAATATTCCAGTACAATCATAGAGCACAGCTTGTTTAGCCATTTCCCAATTGATGGGCATCCCTTGATTTCCAATTTTTAGCCACCACAAAAAGAGCTACTATAAATATTTTTGTACGAATAAGTCTTTTTCCCTTTTTTGGATGTCTTTGGGATATAGACTTAGCACTGGTATTGCTGGATCAAAGGGTATGCACAGTTTTATAGCCCTTTGGGCATAGTTCCAAATTGCTCTCCAGAATGGTTAGATCAGTTCACAACTCCACCAACAATACATTAGTGTCCCAGTTTTGCCATATCCCCTCCAACATCCATCATTTTCCTTTTTGGTTATATTAGTCAGTCTGATAGGTGTGAGGTGGTATCTCAGAGTTGTTTTAATTTGCATTTCTCTAATCAATAGTGATTTAGAACATTTTTTCCGTATGATTATAGATAGCTTTGATTTCTTTGTCTGAAAACTGCCTGTTCATATCCTTTGATCATTTATCAATTGGGGAATGACTTGTATTTTTATAAATTTGACTCAGTTCTCTATATATTTGAGAAATGAGACCTTTATCAGAGATACTTGTTGCAAATTTTTTTCCCCCGTTTTCTGCTCTTTTTTTTTTTTTGGCAATTGGGGTTAAGTGACTTGCCCAGGGTCACACAGCTAGTAAGTGTCAAGTGTTTGGTCTGAGGCCGGATTTGAACTTAGGTCCTTCTGACTTCAGGGCCAGAGCTGCCCCTGCTTTTCTTGTAATTTTGGTTGGATTCGTTGTGTTTGTACAAAACCTTTTAAATTTTATATAATCAAAATTATCTATTTTACATTTTGTAATGCTCTCTACATCTTCTTTGGTCCTAAATTCTTCCCTTCTCCATAAATCTGACAGATATACTATTCCATGTTCCCTTAATTTGCCAGAGGGAACATCTTAAGGTCCCTGGTGTCAGGAGGCTGAGGAGACAGAATTAAAGGGACAATAAGAATTTCCCCCATTTTAGGAATTCCATGGAATCCTAGGGCTACAATCAGTCAGTCAGTCAACAAGCATATAATAAATGTTTACTATATGTCAGGCATTGTACTAAATGTTGGGGATATAAAAAAGAGCAAAAATAGTTTCTGAATTTGAGTTTACGTTCTAATGCACATAATGAGATACATATGGGATACACACAGAGTGAATAGAAAGTAGCTTAGAGAGAAGGCATCAGGAGTGAGGCAGAGCAGGAAAGGACTCCTAGGGGGCACCATAGTGGATAGAACGTTGGGCCTAGAGTAAGGAAGACTCATTCCTCTTCCTGAGTTCAAAACTGGCTTCAGACACTTACTAACTGTGTGACCCTAGGCAAGTCACTTAACCCTGTTTGCCTCAGTTTCCTCATCTGCAAAATGAGCTGGAGAAGGAAATGACAAACCACTCAAGTATCTTTGCCAAGAAAACACCAAATAGGGTCACAAAGAGTCGGACAAGACTGAAACAACTGAATAACAAATTGAAGGAAGCCAGTAGGTGGAGGTGAGGAGGGAGGGCATCAGGTGGTGCCTTTCTCTTTCTTGGGAGTAGGGCCACATCTAACCCACATGTGTGGAGCTTGGGATGCTGTTACACTGAGAAGAGAGAAACAGGTGTTACCCTTTTCTTAAAAATCTCCAACCTATTATCAATGAGTCCTCCATCCCTCCCCCATTTTGGGAGTGGTTGGGGGGAAGCAACATGTAATTACAATTCTTCTGGGTCAGTTAGTCAGGCTATAAGCATTTATTAAGCACCTACTATGTGCCAGGCACTGTGAAGGCAAAAGATAGTTCCTGCCTTCAAGAAGCTTATAGTGTAATGGTGGGGGGGGGGGAGTGTGAGGAGGTCACTTGCACGCTGGTCCGTGTTTTTGGTGCCCAGGAAGCTGGCCTGAGAGGGAGAGGGGGAGAGCCAGGGATGTCAGTGAATGACAGTGTGGGGAGAGGGTCATCAAGGGCTGAGCTGGATTCCTCTCTGGAACGTTTCAGGTGAGAACTGACAGGTAGAAAGTGAATGGTGGCGGTGATGATGGGCTTGGTGTGTGCTGATGTCACACTCAGAGTATGTTTGGAGGGAAGCGATTCTATAAGGGGCCTCAGCGGCCAGCTAGTTCAATCATCTCATTTTACCGGCAAGGAAAATGGGCCCAGGGAAGTTTTGGGGTTTGCCTAGGCAGGTAGGGAGTGCTACAGTGTGCAGAGCACTGGGCTTGGAGTCAGGAAGACCCGAGTTTAAATCCAGCCTCGGACTCTTACAAGCTATGTGACCCTGTGCACGTCACTTAGCCTCTGTCTGCCTTGGTTTCCTCAACTATAAAATGAGGGACAATACCAGCATCTACCTCGCAGGGTTGTTGTGAGAATCCAGTGAGATAATAATTGTAAAGTACTTAGCCTAGTGCCTGGCACATAGTAGGTGCTATGTAAACATTAGTTTTTGTTGTTATTGTTATTATTATTATCCAAAGTTACACAGGTGTCAAGGATCAGAAACAGGCTTGAGCTCTTGGTGGGAACGACCTGACCCAGGAAGGTGAGAGATATAAGTGACTACAGTGCCTGGTGAACCTCAGGCACCTCAGGGCTTGCATGGACCTGTTGTTCTGTTCGGGTATCGGGACCTGCCTCCAGGTGCTCCGTTTCTGGTCTGATTCCAAGGGTCCCCCATTCAGCACAGCCCAGCGTGGAGCAAGCAATGACAAGAGACCGAAAGATCAGTTTTCATCTCCTCCAACTTCAGTGAGTCATGGGCAACAGCGGTCGTCTCTAAGATTCTGCTTGGAGACAACTCCTAATAACCTGAGCAGTCCCTCGGTCTCCGTTGTATCCCCAGTGCCTTCTACCAGATGGTAGGCTGAGCCGGACCCCAACAATGGAAGAGCAGCTGTTGTGTCCAGAGGGAGATTTCATGGGTAAATGATGTATCTCTGGTAAGTAATGGTTGTTACCGTCATTAGCTCTTATTTATTATCTCCGTAGACATTCAGAGAGGAGACAGCAGGCGTTGGGGCACATCTCCCTCCCCAGATGTCCTCGATAAATGGCAGACACTTTGTGACTTCCCAGAACATAAAACCCCCAATAAATGGACTTTCTCAGAGCCAGCCTTTGTGATGCTGTTACCCTTGTTTAGTTATTATATTAAGTCTCCGGTGATTACAGAGCTGGCAGCTGGCAGAGATTTGCATATGGCATGAAATTAAGTTAGTTCGTTTGAATGTCTGATCTGTGCAAAGCTGAAATTTGTCCGGGGAGGGCCTCATTCTGCCGTAGCTTTGTTTGCTTATCTGTTTTCTATGCTGTTTCTGTCCATCGAGTCACCCTGGGCGGGAAGGGGCTCCAAAGGGGTTGTCCTGCCGAGGCTTCTGGCTCTTACTGGCACTCCCCACCCGGAGCCTGGCTTTAGTGTGGAGGCAGGCCCCCATTCTGGGCCTCTTCAGGGCAAGGATAATAATTGTAAAGAGCTTAGCACAATGTCTGGCACATAGCCCTTTATTATTATTATAGTTGTGGGTTGGGAGTCAGGAGAGAACTCCTTAGTCACATAAGTAGCTTTATGACCATGATGGGCAAGTCATTATACTTCTCTCTGCCTCAGTTTCCTCATCTATAAAATGAGATAATGGTACCTGGTTTGTTTCCTTCACAGAGACCATGTCTCTGTCAAGCGCTTTGCAAATCTTAGCAATACTTTTTTCTTTTTTTTAGACACTTGGGGTTGAGTGACTTGCCCAAGGTCACCCAGCTAGTAAGTATCTGAGGCCGAATTTGAACTCAGGTCCTCTTGATTCCAGGGCTGGTGCTCTATCCATTGCACCACCTAGTTGCCTCTAAGTCTTTTTTCTTTTTTTTTTTATTTCTTTTTCTTTTTGGTGAGGCAATTGGGGTTAAGTGACTTGGCCAGGGTCACACAGTTAGTTAAGTATCAAATGTCTGAGGTCAGATTTGCACTCTGGTCTTCCTGACTCAAAGGCTGGAACTCTATCCACTGCGCCACCTAGCTGCCCCAAGATAATTCTTATTCTTGTTCTTACCATTGCCTGGACCTGCTGTTTCACCAGTATGAGAAACTCTTGGTATAGAAAGTCCCCTCCACCAATACAGATTGACACCTAAGAGAAAGTTCGCTGGGAAGGGAAGCAACCGGCCTGGATCCCTATGGCCGGTCTGTATAAGAGCTGATGCTTGATCCTAGGTCTTTTTGACTCCGAGCCTGGCCTTCTGTCCTTTACATTTTATGCTGCCTCTATAGCATTATATTTGTTACGATTGTTACTACTTGGATCTTCAGCATAAAGATGGCTAGGATTGGAGTCAGGAAATCTAAGTTTTGAAATCTCAGACTATGGGGTCGCTCTCAAGTGCTATCTCCTTTTTAGAGTTGAAAGAACGCAGGATTTGGAGCCAGGAGATCTGGGTTTATTCCCCTGGAATTGCTGTTTACTCTCTGTGTGGCCTTGGTCAAAGGCTTGCCTTCTCTGGGCCCCAGCTGCTCCATCTTGAAATCATATGGTCCTATGATTGAAAATCAACCCATCAACGTATAATAGGCACCTACTATACGCCAGGCACTGTGCTAAGTGCTGGGGATACAAAATGAGGTAAAAGATAGCTCCTGTCCTCAAGGAGCTTGCGATCTAATGGCAGAGACAATAAGCAAACATATATACAAAGCGAACATAGGATAAATAGAAAATAGGGGGAAGGCAGCGGAATGAAGAGGGATCAGGGAAAGCTTCCTGTAGAAGGTGGGATTTTAGGTGGGACTTAAAGGAAGCCAGGGAGGTCAGTAGTCAGAGGGACAGCAATTCAGGGATGAGAGAGAGTCAGAGAAAATGGCCTCAGCTGAGAGATAGAGTGTCGTGGTGGTGGAACAGCCAGCAGGCTGGTTTTGCATGATTTCATCTTTATAATGGGTATTGTATTTCTTGCCTTCTCAACGGGTGGTGAAGGGACAGGAGGGAGAGAGAGTTAGAAACTGAAAAAAAAAAAAAAAGATTGCAGGCTTTCTGCATCCATCTGCTCTTTGGTCAGGCTCAGCCTGGGTGAACACAAGATATTTTTGGAAACCCTTGCTTATCCTCCAGGGCTCAAACAATTGCCAGACTGAGAGTTGTTTAGCAACTCCGTGTCTTTCTTTCCTCATTTGTGAAATGGAGGTGATGATACTTGTGCTGTCTGCTTCCTGGGACACTGGTGCACCTCAAAGGAGATAATATACAGTAAAGTGCATAGAAACTTGATAAATATAAGGAATTGGTGTTTTAATTTTGCATCTAAAATGAATATTTTGCTTTCATTAAGCTGTATTTTTAGCATGTTCCTATATCTTTAAAACCCATGTTCTGCTTTCATAAAACTAGATCTTTAGCATTATCTTTGTGCATTTCAAAATTATAGAACCTCATCCAAAGGGATATTTCTAGATTCTGGATATAAGATGACGGCTCACATCATCTTGCTTTAAAAAATAGGAAAGAAGGGGCATCCAGGTGGCTCAGTGGATAGAGCACCGGCCCTGGATTCAGGAGGACCTGAGTTCAAATCTGACCTCAGACACATAACACTAGCTGTGTGACCCTGGGCAAGTCACTTAACCCCATTGCCTAGACAAAAAAAAATAGGAAAGAGATGTGTAATAATAATAACAATAATAATAATACACATTGTTGCCTAATGCAATAGAAACTTAACCATTGTACATATTTCTGATCTTCATTGTTCTGTGCCTTGATGATGATAGTGAAAGCCATCATTCACAGTTTCTAAATTGTCTCTTCTATGTGCCAAGAACTCTAGTGTTTCTCCTCTATCTTTAGTTCAAAGTCATAAATCTCAGCATTTCTTAGAGCTGTGAAAGGTTTCCTGTGTACCCTTCAATGAATTACTGCTATATTCCCCTCCTTTTGGGTTGGGAAGACTGAATGATTAATTAGAGATGAGACTAGCTTGGGAGACGTGTGTGGATGCTGGGAAGGAGTGCCAAAGGCATTTAAAACTTTTCAATTTCCTGTCATTGCCTTGTTACTCTATTTCATTAAATGTCTTTGTTTTGAATGAATGGTCATTTGGTTGCTATGGTAAGAAAAACACTGATGGGGGCTCATGAACCATGAATTTCAATATAAAAATACCTCAACAATGCCACGAATGCAGGCTGAAAAGGGGGATACATTGAGGATCTCTAGGTTTTATGTGTACAAACTTTTCTCTTTAAAACTTTACCTCCAGCCTCAGACACATAACACTCACTAGCTGTGTGACTCTGGGCAAGTCACTTAACCCCAATTGACTCACCAAAAAAAAATAATAATAAAACTTTACCTCATCTTCAGCTTTTTTCCTCTTTCTCCCCCCCTCTCTCTTTTCTCTCTCTCTCCCTCTCTTCTCTCTTTCTCCTCTCTTCTTCTTCTTCTTCTTCTTCTTCTTCTTCTTCTTCTTCTTCTTCTTCTTCTTCTCCTTCTCCTTCTCCTTCTCTTCTTCCTCCTCTTTCTCCTCCTCCTCCTCCTCCTCCTCCTCCTCCT
>NW_020941065.1:10497759-10594788 GCF_900497805.2 Vombatus ursinus | reverse complement strand
TCTCTCTCTCTCTCTCTCTCTCTCTCTCTCTTTCTCTCTTCCCCCCATAGGCACAGTGTTAGAATCAAGACACTCAGGTCTTAGTCCTGCCCCCCATTTCTTATTAGCTGCACAATCGCGGGCAAATCTCTTCCGTTTTCAGGCCTCTATTTCATCCTTTACCAAAGGAGAACAGTGGTGTGGAAAGAGCTCAGGATTTAGAGGGAGGACGCCTGGATTTGAAGCTTGGCTCTTCCACTCACCAGCTGTGTGACCTTGATGAATCCCTTGACCTCTCTGACAAAACCAGGTTGATTTGGGACCTCCTCTCCAATGTTCGATCTGGAATCCTGTGACTCGATGGCTTAGTTCTCTTCCCAGTTCTAAAATTCTAAAAGCTTCAGAAGAGAAAAGGACTGGTGGCACAGCGTGCCCTGCCTGGGAAGGTTTCAGCCGGCGTCTGCGGACGGGTGCTGACTTACCTCATCTTCCCTTTCCCTCTCTTGTCTCCAGGGAGCTCCACAGACATCAGATTCTTGTTCGTTAGCACATTCATGACCACTTTTACAGGCATGGAAAGACTTCGTTGGAGCCTTTTCTCAGACAGCCTCCTCTGGCAGCTGGAGCTCAGTTTACATCGACACAATCACCTCTTTGACAGCACTTTGGGTTTTGAGCAGCTCGCCTTGGGCTGGGGGGATGGGCAGCAGAATTCTCCTATTTATAACTCACTAAGCAGGATGTGGGGCTCTGGGCATCAGCTTTGAACAAGCCCACACAACCCACATCAGTCCTCCCATGAAAGAGGGAAGGAGCCAGATCAGGCTTGTCCTCCAAGGCAGAGAAAGAGGCCATAAAACCAATGGGGTAAACAAGTCATCCTGGAAGGACTTTCTTGGAGGAGACAGGGAGGAATTGAGCCAAAGAGAACAGCAGGCGCTCCAGCCTCTGAGGTGGAAATGAATTGTGCTGTAGTCCTATTTTAGAGGCAAAGATGTAAATGAAATTGTAGCAGTGCACTGGGGCCAGGGAAATCCAGGGTCCTGCCTCTGTCACTAACTTTTGCACAGTGACTTAGGGCAAGTCACTTCTTTCTGAGACTCAGTTTTCTTATCTGTAAAACGTCTGTATCTTCCCTTTGAGCTTTGACATTCTCTGTTTTAAGCTACCTCCCCCTCTAGCCCTGACACCCCCTGTTTTAAGGCCTCTCCCAGCTCTGCTATCCCCTCTTCTAAGGGCCCTCCCAGCTCAGACATTCCCTGTTCTAAGGGCTCTCCCAGCTTTGATACTCTCTCTTCCAAAGACTAGAACAAAGGACTAGAGAGGAATGGAGAGCTTTTTGGTACTTATCTGAATCTGGGTCTCATGCTTTGCCCAGATCTGCATCGCACACTATCTGAGTGCTGGCTATAATTTGCAAGACTTTTCAGTATCTTCCTTGTATTTCCACCCCACCCCTTTCAATGAGATCTCATTTTAGGGGTGACTAGATTGGTAGGTATAGATGTGGTCCACCTAGATTTTAGCAAAGTGTTTGACTAAGTCTCTTGTGTGTTCTGATAGTGGGAAAGGTGGAGTAATGTGGATGTTTAGGTAGTATCATTAGATAGACTGGGGCCTGCTTGAATGGCCAGACCCACAGAACAGTCATGAGTGATTTATTATCAAGTTTCAGGAGGTCTCCAGCGGAGTGCCCCAGGGATCTGTACTCATTTCTGCACCGTCTAACATTTTTGTCTGTAACTTGGTAATCTATAGATGGTGTGCTTATGAAATTTATAGATGATAGCTGGTTTGTTGCTTTTTAAACTGTCTGTTTTTTTCTTTGTTAAAAGGTTTTTTTTGTGCTGGTTTCTTTCTGTCATTGCTGTTGACAATTATGAAACTTATAACACTCCCACTCCCCAATAATGGAGTGTGTCACAAAGTTAGGATGGATGGCTAACCTGTTGGATGTCAGGGTCAGAATCTATAAAGATCTCAGTGAGCTAGAATGTTGGGCTAAATCTTGTAAGGTGAAATTTAATAAGAATAAATGTAAAAATCTTACACTCGGGTTCACACATATAAAATGAAAGTGTTGTGGTTAGTGGTTTACCTGAAAAAGCTCTTAAGTTGTTAGTGGACCACAAGCTCAAAATATGTCAGCTATGCAAATGTATTCTTTGGTTATATTGATAGTCAAAGTATCCAGGACAAGATTGGTGAAAGGCCTGCAGGATTCTATGCTGGCCAGACCTTCTCAGGAGTACTGCATTCTGAGACCATGGAAAGTCAGAGCTGGGAGGGACCTGAGAAACGGAGATTGTCAATGTTGGGAGAGAATTGAGAAAAACATCAGAGCTGGCAGCTGCCTTAGAACATAAAATATAGAATGTTAGAGCTGAAAGGTGTCTTGGAATATAGAAAACGGGATGCCATTTCCAGAACATAGAAAGGTGGAGACAAAAGTGGTAGAACATGCAACATGGAGTTGGAAAGGGCTTTACCAATCCTGGAGTCCCATTTTATAAACGAGGAAACTGAGCCTCAGAGAGAGATATAACTTGCCTGAGGTTATACAACTAGTTAATGGTATAGTTGGGAATCCGGGTCTTGGGGTCCTTCTGCCATAGAAGGGTGCTTTTAGGAAGCCCTAAACTTTGACCCAAGTCCCACCTTGTCTTTTCCTCCCCCCTCCTTTTGGATCTATGAGGAGAAGGCAACTAACAATTGTTATGTTCCCCTGTGGAGCAGATCCATAATTCCTCCATGTCAAAGGGCTTGCGCATGGAAAGCTGGTTCCTGATGGATAAGCGATCAATGAAAGGTGGGGTGATGTATGGGCTGGCAGCAGGGCGCATACTCAGCTCCTCATAAATCAGAATGCTGGGGGCCGACCTCCCAGGCTGCTGTCTGGGCTCAGCATTCGGCTCTGGCTTTATCTAAGCAGCTGCTGAACCTGGTAGCCTGAAGAGATTTCTCAGTTTTATTGGTTCTTCTTAATGTAACAAGGATGCTTTGAAGCCACTCTATCAGGGCCAGGCAGGCTACATCTCCCCTCAGAGTTCCGGAGGGTGCGGTGTCTCTTCTCCAATGCCGTCGGCTCGAGCTGTATTTCTCCCCTCCCCCTTCGTTAAGGGACAATTCCTAGCCTTCCAGTCCCATCCTCAAACCACTCACCATTAGCTTTACAAATGAGTATTTATTTCAAATGTATATTAAGATCAAACGTATGAGCATTTCTATCAATAGCTTCAGTATGCATTCTTCTCCACGCCACTTTAGTCTCTGGAAATTAGCCTCAAAACTCAGCTTCATTCCTACATTGGTCCCACCAAGTTCAAGTCTGGATATGATATGAATGCTGGGTGAGTCTTTTGGCTTGGCTGACGTCCTGAGGCCATAAGGTCCTAGAGAAACTTGTGAACAAATGTCGTATCACGTAGAAAACGCATAAGCCTGTAAGACATCAAGGCAATTCTCCCTTCCTAATGATTCCTACTTTTCCACTGGAGTCTCAAAGTCCTTTCAACCCTGTGGTTTGGACTGTCCTTAGAAGAGAGATGACTTAGAATTGCCAGTGAAGTAACATCTCTACTTGCTTAGTGAATCGTTCTCTTCTGCAGGATCCTTCACAGTTCTGTAAACTTGGAAGTCCTACAGTGCAGTTTGGACTCCCCCAGAAGACGAAAACACTTTGGGGTTCTTAGAGAGGGAATTCTCTTCTTACTGGACCTTATATAACACGCTGAGGGTGGGGAGCCCAGAATGGGTTTTCTGTTGTGGCATTCTCCATCCGTAGAGACTGTGTGGGGTAATCCCTGATGACTTCTGCATGTCCATACTCTAAGGGATGAGGCACGGGCAATCAGAAGTTCTGGACAACGGCTCTTGGTAATGTTCTCACATGAATCAGATAACTCCCTAGATCAACATCCCTGACCCTCACATACAGACAAGGAAACCGAGGCGAGGCGAGGTGAGATTGTTGTGGTTTCATAGTGCATTGTGGGGTCATCTCAAAGAATTCAGACTCAGATCACCTCTAATCCAAGTACAGGCATTTATTGAGGATTGACGCCCCTTAGAAGAGGGCTAGGTTCCAAGAGGAACCAGCAACTTATTAAAACAAGACAGGCAATTTTATAGCATAATGATGCTGATTATACAACAGAAATTACAAATATTAAAAAGCAGTAGGGGTTTGTCAAAGGATTAGGTAATGGGGGAGGGGTCCCAACTCCAGTGGAACTGTGCATGTGATTACCCACAATTCATACAGAAAAACCCATTGGGGAGCATTAATATATGATAATGATATTATAATAAGCCTCTCTACACCATAAGTTCACCTAAAGGACAGCTTTTGCTATTACTGCAAAGGCACCTACTTAGGGAAAGTCCCTTCCATTGTCCTGGGTGTCTGAGACTAGATGGGTGTGGTTGTGGTTGAGTGCCTGGACACACCGGCTGCTTCTGTAGGAAATATGAGGACTGGTCCTGGGGGAAACTTTATTAGGATTCCATCAAGATGCCTTGTTCAATAAGGTCGTGCAGCTAGTAAGTGCCTCCAACCTGAGGCTCCTGGCTCCAAATTCACGTTCCTGGTTGTGTGACTCAGGGAAGGTTGTTTCCTCTCAAGGAGACTCAAGTCCTAGTAATTTCTTTTGGGAGATGGAATCTGTGGTCACCTGCCTCACTTAGAACCCACGTGTCCCAACTTCCAACTAAATGATTGATCTGGTGATTGTTGCATAGTGTGTGTTGTTAGGCAGCTAGGTGGCACTGTGGACTTGGAGTCAGGAAGACCTGAGTTCAAATGTGACCTCAGATACTTACTAGCTGTGTGATCCTGGTCAAGTCACTTAACTTCTGTCTGCCTCAGTTTTCTCAAGTGGAAAATGGAGATTAAAACTAGCACTTGCCTCCTGGGGTTGTTGTGAGGATCAAATGGGATAATAATGGTAAAGCATTTGTAGGACAGTGCTTGGGACATAGTAGGCACTTAATAGATACTTCTTCTCTTCCCTTGTCCTTAAATCTTTTGGCCATGGTGGTCATTTTATCTATCACTTAATGTGATAATTGAAGAACTCTGAATACCTGGAGGCTAGGGGCCTCTCTAAGACCCCTAAGGGAGATGTGGTCTGCTATTGCTCTGAACTCTGGGCAGTCCTTATCTTCCTGCCTGACTCCCTCCCCCCTTTTCTGGACACTTTTATACTATCAGAGGTCATGTAGGCTAACCCCATTACTTTACAGATAAGGAGACTGGGTCTCATTTAGGCCTAGATGACCCAGATGATTCCTACTAGCTCTAAATCTATGATCTCATGATTCTGTGTTTTTACTCACCTGAGTAAAGGAGGACACGACCCCTTCCTAAAAAACCTGTGGCCTTCAGCTGTCTCATGTGAAGGTACTTGGAACTCAGGCAGTCCATGCTGAACGCCTGAGCTGAGCCTTGAAAGGAGTTAGAAATTCCTAGATGCAGAGGTGCAGCGGGAGAACTTTCCAGCCATATCAAAGGAATGGAGGTGGGAGATAGAATAGGGAAGAGCAAGAAGGTCCGTTTGGCTGGAAAACAGTGTGTGGTGGGTAGTAGTGAGAAATAAGTGTAGAAGGATAAGCTTGTGGAGTCAGAATGTGAAGGCCTTTCAATGTGAAACAGAGGAGTGTTTATTTTTTTCTACAGGGGATAGAAAGCCACTGAAGTTTCTTTTTTTTCTTTCTTTTTGTAAGGCAATTGGGGTTAAGTGACTTGCCCAGGGTCACACAGCTAGTAAGTGTTATGTGTCTGAGATCAGATTTGAACTCAGGTCCTCTTGACTCCAGAGCTGGTGCTCTATCCACTGAGCTACCTAGCTGCCCCGCCACTGAAGTTTCTTGAGCACAGGAGTCTGACGTAGAGGAACCTGTGCTTTAGGAATGTCCTTTTGGCAGTTATGTGAAAGATGGATTGGAGAGGGGAGTGACTAGAACTTACCATTTTTTTCCACATTTTTTGGGAAAGCAAGAAAACCACAAAATCAGAACCAGAGAATGGGAGTTGGAGGGGACCTCACTGTCCGCTAGTCCAACCCACACATGCAAGGTATTCCCTCTCTAACATATGGGGACAATAGGTCACTCAGTCTATGCCTGAAGATCTCCAAGGATGAAGTCTGAAAGCTAGGGGAAGATCATCCAAAGGACCTCTTATCCTAAGCTGAGACTGGCTTGTTCCTCAGGTCACCATCTTCTGTCTCTCTCTCACCTGCCCTCTGTGCCCCAGCCTGTGAATCTGCTGCTTTCCAATGCTTTCCACCCCAAGCATGGTCCCCTAGTCTTTCCTTTAACTCAGCTTTAGTTCACTGCTGGTTTCATGATCCCTCCCCCACCTGCCAGACTTCTCTGCTCCTTCCTTTCCGTGGTATTGCTACCTTGACAGTATTTACAGCACAGAGGGTGTAACTGTAGGTCTCCAGGGTTCTCTCTGGGTTTTTCCAAACTCCATAAATTTGTCTTCTTCAGTCCCTCTTCCGGGGCCTTTATTTCTAGTGGCTGCCAGTGTCCTGAGGATAGCCAACTCTGCTTACTCCAACAAGGCTTTAATGGAGCCTGGCTTAAGAGGGGGTGAGGTATGAGTTTGACCTTGGAGTCGGGAGATCTGGTGTCAAATTCTGGCTCTAATGACCTCTAGCTGCGTGATCATGGATAATTCACTTAATTGAGGCAGCCAGGTGGCACAGTGGATAGAACCCTAAACCTGAAGTCAGGAAGACCTGAGTTCAAATCCTGCCTCAGATGCTACAAGCTATGTGACAGTGGAAAAGTCATGTGACCTGTCTGCCTCAGTTTTCTAAACCACAAAATGGAGATAATAACAGCACCTACCTCGATGAGTTGGTATGAAGATCCAACGAGATCATATTTGTAAAGCACTCAGCACCTGGTAGGTACTATATAAATGCTTATTCCTTTCCCCTTGTAGCCACAGAGAATCTAGTTGAAACTGAGGCATGGAATGGTCTTTAGTCATTTTCTATAGTGCCTAGCTATTGAAAACAGCTTCCAGGGGTGGGGACCTTCAAAGGGTTAGCCTAGAGTGGAGCCATTTAGCTCAGGATTCAAAGTGGAGTTTGAATACACCTTTGCTCTGAACATCTAACCTCCATGTTTTTGCTTCTTCCATCCACAGAATGGGACCACCAGCAACTTTTTCCTCCACTGTCTTCCCCTTCATTCCAAAATGGTTAAGGGAGAGAAGGGAATTTTTTGGGACATTTCCCTCATTTTAAAAATTTTAAATTTTCATTTATGTATTTTCTTTATACATCATCTTAATTTGCCATTATATCCTTCTATCTTCACCACCCAGAGTAACAAAAAATAAACAAGAAAGAGAAAAAGTAGTTAATTCTCCATCTCTTGTAATGAAAAACAGAAGAGGAAAAAAGTAGTTAATGCAAACTAACCAATGTAAACTGAGTCCAACAGTGTACGCAATGTTCTGCACCCATGGCTCCCCATGTCTGCAAAGAAGGGAAGGAGGTACATTCTGGTATCTTGTCTTCAGGGACAAGCTTGGCTGTTATATTATAGCATTCTTACCATTACATTGTATCTGTTGTTTTCCTGGTTCTACCTACTTCATGTTGTAACAGTTCATGTAAGTCTTCCTAACCTCTGTATGTTCATTATAATTTCATTTTTAGTTGGAATCTAGAATCCAAGGATCATTGGATCATAGATGTTGGGCTAGAAGGAAACATAGAGATCATCTAATCAAACTGTCTCATTTTACAGATGATGAAACTGAGTTCCATACAGACTTGCCCAAGGTACCCAGATAATACATTGTGATTCTAAGTTCATTTCTTTCTACCTCAACTCATAGTCTTATCATTATATCCAAGGGCAGATTGGGATGATGCCTCCTTTAATTCAGAGCTGTGACAAAAACTGTAGCTAGTTTAGATGTGTGTGTGTTTGTGTGTGCGTGTGTGTGTGACAGACAGCAGACTTTAGGACATGAGATCCTAGAGAAGGACAGACCCTGGGAGAAGATGGAGGAGAAGAGAAGAGGAGCGGGGCTAGGTTATAGAGAAGGTCACAGGGGGTACTACTATGAAGGTGAAGATTAAGTTTCCTTTTTAAAACTAATTATTCTTGTGAAGTAAGGAGCTTGACTTGCTACCTGCTAAAGGTATAAGTGTTGTTCATACCCTCAACATTTCAGCACCCTGGGGCAAAATTCCGATCACCTTACCCTAGTTATGTCTCCCCTGAGGCCACATCCCCCCATCTAGTGTGTTCAGGAGCTCTCAGGAGAGAGGGGTTTCTTTGTCTAGCTTTTATAGGAATTCTTTATGATGACTTCTCTCCTTCCCCATTCTAATTGTTCCCTAGGCCACAACAAAGCTTGTCACCGGAGCAGCAACACTGTGTGGTTACAGAAATCCTTTCAAAATGATGTGTAAAATGGGGCCATTCTTAAGTAATTTATGTAAAGAGCAAGCAATTCCTTGTACATTTTCATTAGGAAGGTAGAGTTTTATGTACTGTAAAATTTGATGTATTATTATAAATTCTGCTTTGGTCTCAAACCCTCTGTGGAAGCCTGAGGTTTCTTTCTTCACTGTAACTAAAGCATTGTGTGGGTGTTGGGGGTGGTGGTGGTGAGATTTCCTACTGGGTGTTTTTTTGCTAATTCTGCAAAGGGATACCCATTTTAAAAAATAAAAAAAATTACTGATTTTTTTTAACATCATTTTTTTCCTGACTATATCTCTGCTACTTGGCTTACATAGTGAGCCATTCATTGTGGCAAAGAATAAAATGAAAAGAAAGAAAGAAAAAAAGTGGTGAGCATATCTAATCAACACATCAACCAAGTCTAACTGTGTATGTAATATTCCACACCCATAGCCCTCCACTTCGGCAAAGAAGAGAATAAGGAAGCATTCATTTTTCAAAGCCAAAATCTGAGCTCATCATCCCTCCCTCCCCTCCTCTCCAGGGATATAAGAATGAAGATGTTTCATTTTCCTAAAATTCAGATTGGTCTAGAGTTCCCAGCAATCTCCTAATCTGAATGGTCCCAGGCAAAGAGTCTAGAGACAGGCTCTCTCCTGGGTCTCTCACGAGGTAGCTGTGTGAACTTGGGCACATTGCTTCCTTCTCTGGAGCCTCACCTCTCTCCCTGCAAAAATGGGAGAATGGAGCACTGGAAAAAGACTTGGAGACTGAGAACCTGGTTTTACATTTTGACTCTGTCCTTGACTAGCTGTGTGCCTCAGTTGTTTAATCTGTAAAATGAGGTGTGGATGAGTTGACCTCTAGCTATTAATATCACCCTGCCTCCCAGTCAACGCCATTTTGATGGTTCTTTGAGGTCAGTGCCTTTTATGAGCTCTCAGACCTGGGCAAAAAGAGAGTGAGTAGCTTTAGCAAACATTGATAGCTAGTGTTGGGTCGGAGGGCATTTATTGAATCTCCAGGCAGAGGATGGGGAACTTTTAATTCCCAGTGTCTCAACTCAGCGCCCATTCTGCAGCCAGCTGATGGATATTGTGAGAACACAGCTGGCTGGAGGTTGAGATTGATGGCTATCCAATGGGTTGCTGTACCAAAGGGACTTCAGTGAGCGTCCTTCTCTGGCCTGTGGCCTGAGGACTGCGAAGGAGCTGAGCCCCTTTCCCCCAGCCACCCCAGCTGCTAAACAGCGCCTTAAACATGGCATTCACAAGGTCGGCCCAGCACAGGTTTGCTTCAGAACTTACTCATTCTAATACTACCAATTCAGTCAGTTAGTTGGCAGTGAGCCATTCACACCTGGGGATTGTATTGCTGACAGTTCATGGGCTTCAGAGTGGGAAAGCCGCTCGTTAGAGATTCTCCAACTCAGGGATTTTTAACTTTTCTCTGAGTTAGGGAATCCTTGGGGCAGCCTGGTGAATGATACCTACAGGCCCCTCTTCAGTATAATGTTTTTAAGTGCACAAAATAAAATGCACAGGATTACAAAGAAAATAAACTTTGTGGAAATAGTTATCAAAATGCAAAAACCCCCAAACAACCAAAGTTCATGGACCCCAGGTTAAGAACCTTGTTCTAGATCTAACCCTTCATCTATCTATCTATCTATCTATCTATCTATCTATCTATCTATCTATCTATCTATCTATCTATCTATCTATCTATCTATCTATCTATCTATCTATCTATCTATCTATCTATCCTGTCTATCTATCTATCTATCTATCTGTCTGTCTGTCTGTCTGTCTGTCTGTCTGTCTGTCTATCGACTAGCTCTTTGTGTGTCTGTCTGTCTATCCTGTCTATCTTCCTATCTATCCTGTCTGTTCATCCTATCTGTAAATCTGTCTGTGTCTGCCTGTCTATCTATCTAATCTATCACATTTAAATAATAAAACCCAGTATTATCAGTATCATCCAGACGATTTATTTAGTAGTGCCTGTGGTTGCAAAAGAAACCAGGCTGAGGGCTCTTGGTAGCCAAGAACTCAGGATTTTGGTTTTTACCCAGTTAATAAACAGTTTGGAGGGAATGAAAAACAGGATGAAAAGGTTAAGACACCTGGTTTCTTATTGGAGGAGGAGATATGGAGACAATGAAATAAGGGTAAGGGTTGGCTGGAGGGGATTAGGAGACAATCAGGAGATACTAAAAAGAGAAGGAAGAGGGATAGTTTTGTGATATTTTTAAAGTCAGGTGACTCTTGGGGGAGAGGAGTAATCTTGTAACTTCTCCAAACTCAGGTGACTTTGAGACTTAACTACACAAAATAGTGGATAAAGGTAAAATGGAGTCACTAATGCTATTTCAATATCATCTATCTATCTATCTATCCATCTATCCATCTATCTATCTATCTGTCTGTCTGTCTGTCTATTGGTCTATCTTGTCTATCCTGTCTATCTATCTAATCATCTATCTATCCAATCATCTATCTATCCAACTGTTAATCCATCTATCACTTATTTTTTTTAAATTTCATTTTATTTTGTTTTTTATCAATTTACAAAAATCTATTTTCTTTCTCTCCCCCCAACATGGAAAAAAAGAGAAAAAATAAAACTTTTATAACACATATACATAATCATACAAAAAAATTCCTATGCTGGCCATGTCCAAAAAAATATCTGTCTCATTCTGCATCCTGGCTCCATCACCTCTTTGTCAGAGAGTGGGTATCATGTTTCAGTACGGGTCTTCTGAAATCCTATTTGGTCATGCATTGCAATGCCTCAGTCAGCAATGTTGCTTTGATTTTATGTTGTTCTCCTGAATCTGCTTACTTCACTCTGTACCAGTTCATACAAATTTTCTCAGACTTTTCCAAAATCATCTCTTTTGTCATTCTTTATAGCACAGCAGGATTCCATTATGTTCATATACCATATTTTATTCTATCATTCTCCAATTGCTGGGCATCCCCTTAGTTTCCAGTTCTTTGAAAACACAAAAAGAGCTGCTACACACACACACACACACACACACACACACACACACACACATACTCATGCACATACACATACACACATACATATACATATACACATATACACACACTCACACACATTCACATACACACACAGACACACATTTATAGATGAGTCCTTTTCTTTGCTCTCTTCAGGGGATGGGCCCGGTGGTATCACTGGATTAGAGTATGCTGTTCAATGACCAACTTCTCCAGGAAGCCTTTCCAGTTTCTCCAGCTGCTAGGGCCTTCCTCCTTAAATACCTTGTATTTAAGCTACTTTGTATGGATTTTCTGTATATTCTGTATGTACTTATATATGTACATGTCTGCTCTGGTAGAATGTCAGCTTTTTGTAAGAAGGATTAAAAAATTTTTTTGGTTGTATTTATATCCCTAGTGTCTGAATTATTTGGGTCAAATTTCTTTACCAGAATAGAGGTACTAAGGACCTCTAGGGAGAGCGGGCTGACAAGATGCAAGGAATGTAGAAGAGAGATGAGAGGTGGGGGTGGGCCAAGGGAGCTGGACTTTGCCAACCTTGCCAATTTAGGGAGCTGGCCCTAAGCCCAGTCATCGTAAGGAGTGTCTCTACTGCTCCAAGGTCAGCTTGAATAATCAAGCAAACCAGGGAGGATGCTTTTTACCTACAGTTCCATAATCATCACCCCTACAACGTTGCTGAGATGCAGAGGAGGTCAATGCTGCCCACCAGAACCCAGGGAGCAAGGTAGGCCTCTGGCTGGGTATGGTTGGGGCAGGGAGAGCAGGCTGTGTCCTGCCCCAAGCCTCTAGAGGTCTGACTCTGCTGCCTCCATTTTCTCAGCTGAGGAATGGGCTCTCTGACTTGGAGGGACGAGATCCAGCCCTCCCTTCCTAGGAAGCTGCTTCTCTTGGAGGTTAGGGCTCCTACCTTTGGCCAGAGTTTCTTCAAGCAGAAGCAGAAAGGGCCCAGGCCTAGTAATTTCTCTGAATATAGGGGCCAGACATCTTGGTTTTTACTCGTATGAGTACTTGGGTGGTGGTTATCGGGGGAAAGTCCCCATGATTCTGCTCTGACCCAAGGAGACCTTGCTTCTGGCAGCTTGTTGACAAACAGTAAAGTGCAGTAGTTGTCTTTGTGAATGACAAGATTCAAGGGAAGTCATTCATAAAGAATTGAGGCGCTTAAAAGCTTTTCTCCAGCTTGGCATCCCGGGGGACCAGGGCTTGAGAAAAACTAAACATGGGAGGCTGAGATTGTTGTGCAAGTGATATTTTTCCTTAATGCCCCTTTTCTGACATTACAGTCCAAGGAAGTAATGAAGAGCTCAATCCTCATGGCACTGATGTGGAAAATGAAACCCGAGAGGTAAAATCAAGTAATGTTTGTGTTGCTGGGTGCCTACTGCTAAACCAGGTGCTCTAGGGAATATTGAGGAGGAAAGGACATCATTCTTGCTCCTGAGAAACTGAGTGTCTACCTGGGAAAATGTCGGCTCTGGAAGAGACCTTAGAACAGAGAATATCAGAGCTGGGAGGTGCCTTAGAACTGGGAATGTCAGAGCTGGGAGGGACATTAGAACGGGGAATGTCACAGCTGGGAGGGGTCTGAGAACAGGGAATGTCAGAGCAGGTAGGAACCTATAATAGGTAGTATCAGAACTGGGTTGAGCCTTAGAATAAGGAATGTCAGATCTGAGAGGGGCCTTAGAACAAGGAATGCCAAAGGGACATTAAAAGAGGAAATGTCAGAACTGGGAGGGGCCTTAGAACAGGGAATGTCAGAGCAGGTAGGAACCTACAACAGGGAGTGTCAGAACTGGGATAGGCCTTAGAACAGAGAATGTCAGGGCTTGGAGGGGCTTTAGGACAGGGAATGCCAGAGTTGAAGAGACCTTAGAACAGAGAACACAGAATGTTAGAGATGAAAGGGACCTGAAACGCAGAACATCGAATTTTAAACTTTTAAAATCTAGCATTCTAGGTTTTAGAATCCCTCTCAGCTCTAACATTCTAAGCTAAGTTTGTGATGTTCCCTGTTCTAAGGCCCCTTCCAGTTCTGACATTTTCTGTTCTAAACTCCCTCCCGGCTCTGACATTCTATGTTTTGAGGGTTCCTCCAGTTCTGATACTCTTCATGTAAAGTTCTTCCCAGCTCTGACATTCTATTTCTCTGTGCCCTGCTAGCACTAATATTCTATGAATCTAAAATCTAGGCCTGCAGAGGGAGGGAATATGTTTCTCTTCCCTGATTAGAGGGTGACTCTGCAAACTGTATTTAGAACTTCATTTCAATAATAAAATCAGGAAAACAAATCAAACAAACACAAGTTTTTCATAATGCTAATAACAATTATTTAAAAGAAACCCTCCAATTAATTAGCTTTTAAGTACTGCTGCAATTTTCCATCTTTTGTGTACAGTTCTGATAGGAGAAACAGAAGAGCATTAGCTCGAGGGGCCGGGAGAGAAGGAGGGATTTTTTTTCCTCAGAAGCTGCCCAAGCAGAGTTTAGAGGAGAAAGGTGTGGAGACCTTTGTTTCCCCCTCCTGAGCTTCTGGATCCTCCTACCCTAGAACTTTGCTCCAATTCCAGCTCTGATCCTTGAAGAAGGAAGGGACAGAGGACAGAACAGGCCACAAATACAAGCCTATTACCTAAATTAGTCAATGATGTTTCAGGACTGTTTTCCCACCATCCCTTCTATTGGACCTTTGCTTTTACCTTGTTTTCTTGTGTAGTTTTAGAAAAAAAATCTGTTAAGGATCTCTCTATTGTTAATCTGTCATTGTTGTTGTTAGTTAGGTATTTATTTACTTGTCTTGCATATCTGTCACCTGGGATGCTTGAAGATCAAATAATTTGTCCAGGACTGGTTTTCTTTCTAAAGATGCATTTTAAAAATAAAAAAAAAATCCCTTTTTCAAAAATTGAACACTCATCTTCTTTCATTAATTATTAGGTCCAGGATTGCAGGGTATATCACCTTGTTTTGCATTGTTAGCCCCTTTTGCTGTTCAGAACCCATTTTTCCATTCCCTCTTGTGGTTTCTAGTGGGTGCAAAATAGTCTTGTGTTATTCAAATTTTCTTTCCTTTATAATTGAAGCTCTTTCTCCTGGTCGCTTGGAGAATTTGTTGGAGCTATTAAATCTAACCATTTTGTGTCTTGGAGTTTGGAGCCTGTCTTCCCCCTGCCCCACCCCAGGCAATCTGTTAGTTCTTTCAATTGGCACTTTGTTTTCTGTGTTCAGAAGTTCTGGGCAGTTTTCTTGTGTTATTTCTTGTGTTTTGGTGTTCTGGCTTTGACTTATGTTCTTTTAGGAGACTTATAATCCTTATGTTGTCTTTAAGCATCCTGTCTCTGAGATTAATCTGTTTTGCTTGTATGGAGAATCCAAGTTCTATGCCTCCAGAGCCAATTCTCTTTCTTTGGTTTTTTTTTAAATTAAACTTTATTTTTTGATTTAATAAGTATTTTATTTTCCTTCTATTTCCTCTTATGCTAGTAGGAAATAAAAGAAAAACAAAACCCTTGTCACAAATAGGCATAGTTAAGCAAAACAAATTCTTACATTGGTCTACTTTCTGCAAGAAGCCTTACCTGATCCTCCTTAATTTTAGTGCCTTCCCTTTCCTGATTATTCCCAGTTTATCTTGTATGTATCTTGTTAGAACATAGTTGATTTAACTTTGTCTCCCCCATCAGACCATGAACTCTTTGAGAACAGAGATTGTTTTATGCTTTTTTTTCCCCTTTTGGTATCCCCAGAGATTAACACAGTGCCTGGCACATAGTAGGTGCTTAATAAATTCTTGTTGACTAGTCAGGTCCAAAAAGTCTGTCTCATTTGTATATTGAGTCTTTCACCTCTCTGTTAGGAGGAGGGGGAATTTTTCTTTAGTCTTCTGGAATAATGATTAGTCATTGTGTTGATCTGAGTTCTTAAGGATTTCAAGGATGTCTTTACAATGTTATTATTATATAGGTTGTTCTGGTTCTGTTCTTCACTCTGCATCAGTTTATACATCTTCTCAAGTTTCTCTGAAATCATCCCTTTTGTCATTTCTCTTGGCACAATGGTATTCTATATAGTCACCCTGATTGTTGAGAGGGATTATAATGAGCTGTAGAAATGTGAGCATTTACTCTTACCTAATTTGGGAGGTAGGGCTAGATTGGCAGTTTTACACAAATCCCAGTACTTTTAATCCAAGGAGTGATCTAATAATCAACAGCAAAATCCAATTTTCCTTTTCCTTTACTGCCCCAGGATTTACTGATGCAGTGAGAGGGTCCTTTCTCTTTCTGGTTGGATCTCTGCCACCCAGTATTCATCACCAGCAAGGTGAGATTAGATCAAGAGAGAACAACTTAACGTCTAAGTTTCGGAACAGGAAGAAATCAGATGTTATTGTTTCATCCAATCTGGGAAAGAAGGCATGAACACTGCCATAGATCGAGTAGCTTTATCTTCCCTCTGAAGGTCATACACAGATATGAGCATGAAAATAAAGAAAGAGGGACCAAATTGGCCCTCATAAATGGGGATTGGGAAAGAGAGCATTGAATTTCATGGCACTAGACAGACAAGTCAAGTGGATGAACTTATTAAAGGATGGGGAGGTTTCTTCTTTAAATATAACTCAATATTAAAGGGAAAACTCCATTTCTCTTTGACTTGAACTACACCTAGCAGCTACAGATGGAGGATGTTTATGGACTAGCCAGGGCAACTTGTCAGACATAGATGTCAGACTCATTAGAGGCAGATATGCAGTATCCCCTCTCTCAAACCTTCATCAGGAGCCAATTAATCCGAAGGTTGTATTTGAAAGTAACATTCAGCTAATCTAGATGAACTAGCCTGTCTCCTTTCTTTCCCCAAATGCTACCAGGAATGTTATTAAATCACTGTATAAACTCTTAAAAATATTAGCAGCTCACATTTATATCACCCTTTACATATGTTGTCTCATTTGGTCTCCATGACAACCCTGTGTGAGAGATGCTATTATTATTCCCATTTATTGAAGAGAAAACTAAGCCTGAGAGAGGTTAAATGAGTTACCTAGGGTCACACAACTAGTAAGGGTCTAAGGTAGATTTTGAACTCAGGTCTTCCTGACTATAGGTCCAGTTCTCTATCCATTTAGCCATCTACCTGTTAGCCCTGTTCACCCTGGGATGGGTTCCTAGCGTGACATATCAGGGACAAAGGAAGTGGGTACAAGTAGAATGAGGGACCAGAGCTTCCCTTTCTCATTTCCAAGACTTCTGTGTTGGAAACCTCATCAATTATAATCCTAGCATGGAAAATGTCTTGTCAGTTGGCCTCCAGGCAGGCATCAAGGAAATAGTCTCTGGCTTGATAATATTACCTGGCTCTCCCCAAAGAGGTGGGAAAATAGATGGGAATCCCGGAGGCTTTGAGCCTAGTCTCTCTCCTTGACTTGCTTAAGTCACGACTGGATCAGGAGACGAGTTTTCAGTTCAGCTGCAGAGAGAGTGGGTTAGCTGAGGAAAATTGTATTAGATGAAGAATTGTGTCGAGAGACAGGGAGGGGGGAAATGCAATTTAGCAGTGTATGTTCTCATTAGAATGACTTTGTGACTTTAACAGAGGTGCAGCAGGGCCTGGGGAAGACACAAGGCTCATGTTGACTGTTTACAGAGTTCCTTCTGCAAAGGGATTGGGAAGCGTAGCACTAGGCTTGAGCCTATTTACCAGGTTGCCTCATATCTATCATCAATCCATAAATGCTTGGATTTATTAAGCACCTACTCTGTGCCAGGCACTGTGCTAAATAAGTGCAGGAAATATAAAGAAAGACAAAAGACATTCTGCCCTCAGGGAGCTCACAGTCCAATGGGGAAGAAGACATGTAGATGACTACACTCTACCAAATTATACACAGTGTAAATGAGAGGTCATCTCACTTATAATGAGAGGGAAGAGAGGATGGATAGAGGAAGGCCTCCTTCCCAAAGTTAAATCTGAGCTGAATCTTGAAGGAAGCCAGAGAATCTAGGTGTCAGAGGCAAGAAAGGAGAGCATGCCAGGCATGGGAGGGCAGCTAGGTGGTGCCATAGAGGATAGAAGAGTGTTGGGCCTGGAGTCAGGAAGACCTAAGTTCAAATCTGACCCCAGACACTTACTAGCTATGTAACCCTGGGCTAGTCACTTCACCTTGTTTGCCTGAGTTTCCTCATCTGTAAACTGAGCTAGAGAAGGAAATGGCAAACCGCTCCAGTGTCTTTGACAAGAAAATCCCAAACGAGATCAGAAAGAGTTGATTGTGATTGAAAATGACTGAACAACAAATATTTATTTCCTCTGACAGGACACAATTGGGAGATGGAGTTCTATATGTGAGGGACAGCAAGAAGATTAAGGGAGTAAAATTTAAGAAGACTTGGTTAAGGAGGAACAGACTAGGGTGAGGAGGCCAAGAGAAGACTAATTCCAGAAACCAACAATAAGGCTCGAGCCTACGGCTGGGTTTTAGGGCCACTTGGTCTGGGTTTAGGCTGAGGTTCCTTATGTGAGTGCTTCATTACCAACATACTTTATGCCAACTTCCCCTACAGACAATGAGAGAGGGCGACCCAGGTTTATGAGGGGATGTGCTGTACCATTTGAGTAAATATCTTTGTTAAGCATTATTTGGGTGAAGGAAATTTGTATTGGATGAGTGCACATGTATAGCCCATATCAAATTGCTTGCCTTCTCAATGAGGGGGGAAAGGGAAGGAGGAAAAGAATTTGGAGCTAAAATAAGAAAAAAAGAATGTTAAAATTATTTTTACATGTAATTAGAAAAAATAAAGTATTTTAAAAAAGAATTAATTGAGCCTACTGGCTGATTGCTAATGGGAAATACACTGGTGGGGGTTCCTAAGCTATTGTATTTATAGTGCAGGACTACACTGTAACTACACTGTAGACCACACAGAATCTACTCTGTAGATTCTGGCAAATGGTTACCTTTTAAGGGACCCAACCTTTGAGTTCAAGTTCAAGTTGGGGGAGTATTCCAGGCTAGGCCAGGGGTGATCAAGGGTGGGCATGGTGTGTATAGAGGGCAGCAATGAGATAGACATCATATTTATTTGTAAAGCATTGGGGGATGGGGAGAAAAGAGGCCCTGGAGTAATCTCTTCCCTGGTCTTTGTTCAGCTTGCTCCTGGGAGTACCTCATACTACAGTGTAAAGAGCATTGGATTTAGAATCAGGGGACCTGAATGCAAATTTTGCCATATATGCTGGTTGTCTGACATCAAGCAAATCACTTAACCTCTCTATGCCTCAGTTTCCTCGTGTGTAAAATAAGGACTTTGGATGAGTTGACCCTGAGGTTCCTTCTAGCTCAGAATCTATGATCTGCTGAAGCAGAATTTGGCAAACTATGACCCATTGGCTAAATGTGCCTGCCCGTTTTTGCACTGCAGGGGAGCCAAGACTGGTTTTACAATTTTAAAATAAAAGTTTTATTATATTTACAAATGTACAAACCAGTTTGAAGTCATAGGTGTACAAAAAGCAGGAAACAGGTGCCTTTGGCCCTGGGGCCATACTTTGTTGACCTCTTCCCTAAAGGTGCAGATGGCCTTCTTATCAAATTTGTGGATGACAAAAACTTTGGTGGAATATCTAACTCGCTCAATGAGAGTAAGGATTAAGAAATACCTCGACAATATAGGACATGGGGCTGTCTAATAAAATGAAATTTAATAGGGATAAATATAAAGCATGGTGTAGTAGATGGATTACTGGTCTCAAAATCAGGAAGGCCAGGGTTCAAGGCCCACCTCTGAAACATATTGTCTGTGTTACTCTGGGTAAGTCACTCATTAGGGCTAGGGTTAGTCTAAGGGCACCAGAAGACCCTAAGATTATATGTCATAGCAAAGGTGCCAACCTGAATCAGTAGAAGAAGTTTCCTTACCAAGAGTTTCATACACCAATGGAATAAAAAACCCAGTTAAAGTCCTAGAGTTAGGTTCAAACAATCAACATCACACATGCAAGGTGAGAGAGGCAAGGCCAGACAGACGTTCATATGGAAAATATCTGAGGATTATAGTGGATTCTAAGTACAATATGAGTCAATTGTGTATCATTCCAATATCTAATCTTATCAGTGATCTCATTTATGTTATTCCCTCCAATGATGTAGATTGTGACCCATCCATGCCTGACTATCCTATGTGACTTTTGGCATATCCTTCCTAAGGGAACCCCAGGGCAGCCATTCAGTGTCCTGATGCCTTCCCTTGCATTCTCTTGACCTTGCAAAGGCACCAATGGGACGTGCTGGCTCTCAGTGGTACATCCTTTCATGATTGCCATGTGATTGGCCCATCTTTTTTTTTTAACATAAATTTCTTCCCCCCAGCCCACTTAATAGTTTTTCATTTTTTCCAATTACATGTAAAGATAGTTTTCAACATTCAATTTTATAAGATTTTGAGTTCCAAATTTTTTCTTCCTCCTCTCCCCTCTCCCCAAGATAGCATGCAATCTGATTTAGATTATACATGTACAATTATATTAAACACATTTCCACATTAATCATGTTGTGAAAGAAGAATCAGAACAAAATGGAAAAACTAAGAAAAAGAAAAATAAAAAAAGTGAAAATAGTATGCTTCAACCTGTATTCAGACTCCATAGTTCTTTCTCTGGTTGTGAATAGCATTTTCCATCATGCGTCTTTTGGAATTGTATTGCTGAGAAGAGCTAAGTCCATCATAGTTAATCATCGCCTGTTGCTGTTACTGCGTACGATGTTCTCCTGGTTCTGCTCACTTTACCCACCATCAGTTCATGTAAGTCTTTCCAGTAATCATACATTTCTTTGATGACATCCCTTATATTGTTTTTCCTTCTTCATTCCTGGTTTGTATGGTGCTGCCTCATTCCCACCTACCACATGGCTCTCTGTTATCTGGTGCTTGATCCTTAGCATCAATTCTTTGGAAACTGTAGTGTTGTATGACTCATAGTCATACAACAACATTGAATGAACACAGGAATATAAAAGTTGGGTCTTTGTTTCAGGGAGAAGCTTGGGGCTATTAAAAAAATAGTTTCCCAAAGGCAATTCAGTCTACTCTTCTAGCCAAAAAAATGAGTGCAACCTTAGGCTGCATTGAGAGGTGCAGTGTTCAGGACTAGGGAGGTGACAGTCTTGTTTTGTTCTGCCCCAGACAAATCACACCTGGAACATTGTTTCATTTCTCAGTGACACATTTTAGGAAGGACACCAAGAATTTGGAGTGTGTCCAGAAGAGGGTAACTCAGTGGGTCTTGATCTCATGCCATTTATGGATTAGTTGAGGGAACTGGGTGTATTTAATTTGGAGAAGAGAAGATTTAGAGGGGTCCATGATAGCTGTCTTCAAGTATTTGAAGGGCTGTCTCATAGAAGGATTAGCCTTATGTAGCTTGGTCACAGAGGAATATGCAAAGAGCCAGATTTAGCCTTGATAGAATGTAGCACTTCCTGATAAGCAGAGCTCTCCAGATTACCTGGAGAAGTAGTGGGCTTCTCACCACTGGAGGTCTTCAAGCACAATCTGGGTGGCCACTGGTTGGGTATTTCATTTAGGCATGGGTGGGATGAGTTGGCCTCTGGGTTCCCTTCTAACTCTGAAGTTACACCATTCTGTAGCCTCATTTTATAGATGAGGAGATTGAGCTTTGGAAAGGTAAAGTGTGACTAGTTCAAGGTCACATAGCTTTGTTCTTTACATTCATAGAGTTCTTTCTTTAACCCACCCCATTTTTAGAGGTCAACTCAATTTAGACAACTTAAGAATTATCCAGTGTTCCGAGATTAATGACTAATTTCAAAGAATGATGTTTTTAGACCCTTTCACCTCCTAAAATCTAAGGAAATTAAAAGGACTAATAGCTGAAATGATCTTAGACTAATTTTCTATAAAGAGGAAAATTAGTTGCTGTAATAATCATGAATATTAATGTAGAACCAGTGTCTCTCAATTAAAATAAAGCTCTATGACACTTATAGGCGTTATGGAGTCCATCTCTGGCAATGGCCATATGGTGTTTTTATTTGTTTGTTTGTTTTAAATTTGAGTTCCAAATCAGTATTTAGGTGGCAATGGCCATATGGAAGAAGGCCATCTCCAAGCCCAGATTTCCCAGACTCAGATGTAAAAGTGGATTAACCGTGTTCTTACCACCTTTATCTTTTTCTTTTGGTTTGTTTCTTAGGTCATCTTTGAGGAGTTTTCTCAATACTTGGTGAATTCAGTTTATTTTTAAGGCCCTAGTATCACGTGGTGTTAGTGACCGTGCAGTGACTTCTGTTGGTGTGAGACTGGATAATGTCTTAGGTAAATGGGATCCATTTCAGTTCTGTTTATATTAATAATTATAGGCTTATAGGATACCAGAGCTGAAAGATACCTTACAACATAGAATATGAAATGTCAGAACTGGAAAGGAGCTTAGAACAGAGGGTTCCAGGACTCTTAAAATATAGAACGTTAAGAGCTGGAAGGGACCTTAGAATATAGAATGTCAGAGCTGGAAAGGACCTAGAACATAGAACTCTACAGCTAGAAGGGCCTTTAGAATCTAGTATGTTGGAATGTCAGAGCTAGTATAACACTTTGGATATAGAACAAAAAAACCTAAGAAGGTCGTAGAATATGGAATATCAAGACCTTAGGATATAGAATGTCATAGCTTGGAGGAAGCTTAGAATATTGTATGTCAGAAGGGGGTAGATAGATGGCACAGTGGATAGAGCACCAGCTCTGGATTCAGGAAGATCTGAGTTCAAATCTGGCCTCAGACACTTAACACTTATTAGCTGTGTGACCCTGGGCAAGTCACTTCACCCCATTGTCTTGCCAAAAAAAAAGAATATTATATGTCTGAGCTGGGAAAGACCTAGAAAACAAAATGTCGGAGCTGGAAGGAACTTTATAACATAGATATTAGAGCTGGGAGGGGCTTTAGAATGTAGCATTCCAGGGCCTTTAGAACATAGAACATCAGAAATGGAAGAGACTTTAGAACATAGAAGAGCTAGAAGGAACCTGAGAGTCTACTGTGTCAGAGCTGGAAAGGAGCTTAGAACATAGAACATCAGAAATGGAAGAGACTTTAGAACGTAGAAGAGCTAAAAGGGACCTGAGAGTCTACTGTGTCAGAGCTAGAAAGGAGCTTAGAATGTAGAACATCAGTGTTGAGAGGGGCTGAAAAACATAGAATGTCAGAAATGAAAGGGACCTTAGAACGGAGAAGGTCAGAGCTATAAGCAACATCAGAAATCACCCAGTCACCCATCCCTTCCCTTTTATAAAAGACTATGCTAAGGATAAGAGGGGAAGGAATTTGTTTCTGAGTTAAAGCTGGGAGATCCTTTGGAGGCCATTTTGTACAATTCTCCCCTCGCTTTTAAGGAAGCAATCAGAGTTAAGTGACTTGCCCAGGGTCACACAGTAAATGAATGGGGTTGGATTTGAATTCGGGTCCTCTTGACTCCAGGACTGGTGCTGTATTCACTGTGCCACCTAGCTACCCCTCTCTCATTTTTACAGATGACAAACTTTGAGCCAAGAGAGGTTAGAAGACTTGCCCAAAGGCACATAGAACACCTGGCAGTGGTAGGATTTGAACTTGAATCTTCTGTTTGTACAACCACTGCTCTTTCCACTGTAGCTTGTAAAAAGAACTGGATTAGTTGATTGGGGGCAGAAAGAAGCATTTATTAAGTACCTACTATGTGCCAAGCACATATTTAAATTGATTCTCATAACCACCTTTGGAGATAGCACTATTATGGCCTTCACTTTACAGTTAAAGAAACTGAGGCAGACATCAGTTAGATGACTTGCCCAGGGTCACACAACTAGCAAATATCAGGGGCTGGATTTGAACTCAGGTCTTCCTGACTCGAGGCCCAACACTATATCCACTGTGCCACCTAGCTGCCAACTAAGAATTGCAAAGGTCTCATTCAATTCTAAAATTCCCTGAGCATAGCTTTTCCATTTGTTTCCCTAGTCCAAAATCCTCCCTATATTTATCACCTATCCCTGGCAGCACCGAAAGCCAGTGAAGGTTCTGACGCTCTCTGTGGTCCTGAAACCAATCCAGGTTTCTGAGTTAGACATTCTCCTCACCTCCCAGCCCTGAGACTCGTCCAAGCTTTCTTCAATTGGATGAGATAAGAAACCTGTGCTTTAATCCTGCCAGAAGTTACCAATGCACAGGTTTCCATGACAGCAGAGATGGGGCCTGGAAGCTTAGATTCTCACTCAAGAAAATATATAAAATGTCACTTCTTAAAAGAAAAAAATATACTGACTGGGGGAATACACCTCCTCTGCCTCTTCCCCATTGATTCCCCAGAACTCTCTTGGTGCTCTGCTGGCGAACCTGGCTGCCCACATATGGCCTCCCTGGGGCAGGACTTCAGGTACCGAGGGCTTACAGCTATGCCATCGCTTACCTGAAGCTTATCAGTCCTCTGTCCTCATCACAGAAATTCGTTAAGCTAGTCTGGGAGAAGGAGATGATGGCTCCAAGTGATATCCCTCTCAGGGAAAGCCTTCCTATTTCTAGTTCCTTTTTGGTAGCTGTGAGCCTACAAGCTACAGTAGAAAAAATGATGGATTAGAGGGCAGAGGACCCACGTTCTAATCCGACCTCTGACTGCTGTCTACTTTTGTAACCAACAGCAAATCACTTAATCTTGGAGCTTTGGAACCTTAACATAGGGGCATTGTAGAACCCATGGATAAGAGATCACCAAAACTAACCCCTTCATTTTAATCAAAAAACCCCAACTAAGTAAAGTGACTTCCCCAACTCGCACAGTGAATTGTGAGGCATTGTGTTAGTGTTTAGAGAGATGGCCTCTAAGCCATGAAGAGCTGGGTTCAAGTTTTCCATCTGACGCACACTGGCCATGTGACCCTGGGCAAGTCAACACCCTGAAAATGCTGTAGGCAAGACGAGGTGCTGATCCCCATTGGTAGACTACTAATGAAACCGTTGATTTAGAACTTGAAGTGACCTCGAAGATACACCACCCTCATTTTACAGATGAAGAAATTGAGGCCTAGAGAAATTAAGAGGTTTGCCTAAAATGGAGTCTGGGGGTATCATACAAGTACTAGGTATCTCAGGCAGGATTTTAACCTAGACCTTCCTGGCTCCAGGTTATTTACTACAGCACAAATCACAGTCCCTAGTGTTCTCTACAATGAATTAGTGATAGAACAGAGACATGAACACAGATTTTTTGGGCTCCAGACCTAAAGCTTAGCATTACATCAGGCTACCTCCGAGCCTAGAAAATATTTTTCCCCTTGATGTAATAATAATCTTTGCTTGGATTTCTTTGACTACAGCTTTAGATCCATAAATTAACTCACAAGAGGAAGCATGATGAGTTGATAGGAGTGTTCAATTTAGAGTCACAGAATCTGGGTTCAAATCCCAGCTGTACCCTTTACCACACATGTGACCTTGAGGGAGACGAGAGATAACTTTTCTGGGACTCAGTTTCCTCATCTGTAAGGTGAAGTAGATTTGATGACTTCTAAGATCCCTTTAAAATCTCAGTCTAAGATCCTATGATCTCAAGGCCTCTTCTGTAAAATAAAAGAGTTGAACTAGGACTATCTCTCAAGTTCTGTGTAGCTCTAGAACCAGGATCCTAAAATCCCCTGTCAGAAGCCCTTCTTTGGAATGACTTGGGAAGCGTACTTTGCTTAATTTTGTGAATCTATTTCGAAAACTGTGAAGGCAGATTGCATTTCCCTTATGTCCCTCTGGAGATGCTGTCAAACTCTTGTCAAGGTTGTCAAAGATTGGATCCGGACTATATATGCTGTGATATAGGGGGGTCCACCCTTACCAACTTCCCCCCTCCAAGGCTCAGCCCCACTACATTTTACTACTGTGTTTGACAATAGTTATGAAATGAAACTAACATGAAGCCCAGATCTCAAGGGGCCTTTACCGTCACCCCAAATCACACTGATTGAGGGAGTTGTCAGCGTCTGGAGACAGATCTGTACAAGTACAACCTGGTTTCCATTGAGCACCTAAAGGACCACTGGGGGCTTCTGTTTGGTTGTTTCTGGGCCCAGCTTTACACACTCAAATCTCAAGGAGGAAAATCCAGCAGTGCCAGAGTCAGGGAGGGTGGTTGTTATTGTTGTTAAGTCACATCTGACTTTTGGCGACCCCATTTGGGGTTTTTGTGGCAAAGATACTGGAGTGGTTTGTCATTTCCTTCTGTAGCTCATTTTATAGATGAGGAAATGGAATTAAGTGACTTGCCCAGGGTCACACAGCTAGTAAATATCTGAGGCTAGATTTGAACTCATGAAGATGAGTTCCTGACTCCAGGTCTGGCACTCTATCTACTGTGCCAGCTACCTGCCCAATTAAGAGCCAAAAACCTAAGCCAAAGAGACTGACCTAAAGGTCCTCATATTCATATATAATAGGGTGAGGGGAAAACCCTGTTCTGGATCATTGGATCATTGATTTTGAAATGGAAGGAACCTCAGAAGTCAAGTGCAACTTCTTCATTTTACTGATGACCCAAGTCAGACTTGCCATGCCCTTTCACCCTGGCCATTTTCTGGCTCTATGCTGTGCATATTTTCCACTCCTGCCAACTCTTGCTATGGAAATTATAATCAATTCAGAACCCAAATCAAAACCCATCTGGGCTTCTTGACTGCTCATACAGATTGGTTGAGATGAAAGTTATCAACTCCATTCCTTTCGGTGAGGTGGAAGATCATCAGGTTACCATCTGCCCTGCCTCTGTGGTTCTCTGGTGCTCTCAGACCTATGGAAGTAACTTAAGGACTCCTGGCCCCTGACGTCAGCCCCATTGCTTCCCCCTTAGGACTTTCAGGTCTTTCCATTTGTTCTATAGCTGAACTTAATGGGTTGTTTCTTTCAATTAGAATATGAGCTCCTTGAGGACAGGAATAGGCTTGCCTTTTCTATTTGTATAGTCAGTGATTGGCACATAGTGCTTCATAAATGCCTTTTTATTCATTCATTATCTGTCTTCCCAACTATCCACCTATCCATCTATCTATCTATTCATTTTTTCAAATCCGCACTATCATTGCTATTCAAAAGAACATATCAGCTGATTTCTCCATGGCTTTCCTTACCATCTTCATGACTCCCCAGACCAAAACGTCCTTCCTTGGCCACAATTCCCCTGTCTGAGTTGTTTCTCTTTATCAGAATGTAGTCTCCCCGAGGGCAGGGATTCTCTCATTATTGTTTTCCCACTGGTTACCACAATGCCTAGAACATAATAAACACTTGATAATTTTTCATTTATTCATTTCATTTATGAGGATATAGAGACTCCTAGAGATGAAGGATCAGATAGGCAATAAGTAAAAGAAATGAGATTCAAACTTTTTGTGCCTACAGTGCCTAGCACCATACCTGATATGTGTTGTTGAATGGTTTCAGTCGTATCTGATTCCAGATGATGCTTTTTGGGGTTTTCTTGGCAAAGATACTAGAGAGTTTTGCCATTTCCTTCTCCAGCTCATTTTCCAGATGAGTAATCTGAGGCAAACAGGGTGAAGTGACTTGCCCAGAGTCACATAGCTAGTAGGTGTCTGAAGCTGGATTCGAACTCATGAAGATGAGTCTTCTTGATTCCAAGCCCAGGCTTCAAGAAATGCTTGTTGAATTGAACTGAACTCTATCTGACTCTGGATCTAGTTGACTTTCTAGTGCACCATGGGGTTACTTCTATTCTCTGGGCATCAGTTTCCCCTTTTGTCAAATGGAGATCCTAGAATCTCAGAATTAGAAGGCGGAATAGTGGTCATCTAGTCCAACTTTTACCCAAACAAGCAACCCCCCTATGACAATTCAGCCTTGGCTTGCAGATCTCAAATGAGGAGAAACTCACTACCTCCCAAGGCAGTCCAGTCCACTTTTGGACACCCCTGATGGTTGGGAAATTTTCCTGATATCAAGCCTTAACTGACCTCATTGCCACTGCCACCCAGTGCTAGAAGCTGAATCCTTCCATGCGATAGCATTTCCAATAGAGTTCTCATGTCCCTTCTAAATCAGGGGTCCTCAACCTAGGGTCCATGAACTTTAAAATGTGATAATTTGATTAAAAATTGATAAAATTTAATGTCTAGTCCTTCCCACCCCCAGTTGTGGAAAATGACATTCATTTTGCTGGATGTTATGTACAGCCAGGGACAGCTCCCAGGGACAGCTCCCAGGGACAGCTCCCAGGTCCTGAGAGCTCCTCCCAGCCATTTCTAGGCATCTTTGCTGTGCTCCCTTCCCGGAGCCCTCCTGGGCTCTTCAGGGTGAGGGAGGGGAGAGATTGCTGAGGGAAGGAACATGAAGACCAAGCCAGGAGACCACAGCCTGCCTCACTGTTATTAGATTCCAGTGGACAAAGTCAGGTGCTTCAGAGGCTGTTGGGCTTTCCAGGTGTGGGGGCAGCCAGCAGTAATCTGATTTCATCGGTTTGCTTCATTTCCCTGTGCTTCTGGCCTGATAGTCACAAATGGCACCTGTTGGAAGATGAATTTCCTTTAGACTGGTGGCCATCAAAATGATTCCAAAGCACTCGGCAGGTAGAAGAGCTTTGCTATGGGAGGAGACAGGAAAGCATGACTGAAAAGGTCCTGGGTTGATTCAAAAGACACAGACCCAGCAGTGTGCAATGGACAGAACCCTGGGTTTGGAAATGGAAGACCTGAGTTCAAATTCAACTCTGCCACTTATTAACTTAGTGACCTTGGGCAAGTTAACCCCCTTTCCAGGCCTCTGTTCTTTCATCTCTAAGATGAGGATACTGATTAGAACAGGGTTTTTCTTTTTCTTTTTCTTTCTTTTTTGTTATGGACCCCTTTGGCAGTCTGGTGATGGCTACAGATCCCTTCTCAGAATAAGAGTTGTTGCCTACCTTCATAATCGAAAGAAATGTTGCAAAAATAACTATAATTATGTATACATATATAATACATATGTGTATGAATGTGTGTGGATACATGGAACTCCTGAAATTGATCCCCAAAGCCCAAATCCCAAGTTAAAATGAGGTCTCAGGCATCTTACAAATTTAATATATTAAAACCTAAGATCTCTTCAAGCTCCAAGATTAGGATGGCATTCAGAGTTGGAGGTGACCTTGCTGAACATCGTTCTGCCTCCATCCCCCTTTTAACATGTAGCATGGGTTGTGCCCCATGGAGCACATAATGTGCATGGATGTTAATTCCTGGGAAAAGGGAATGAACTCTTGGGGGTGGGGGTGACTGGAAGGGTTTGAGTCTCCAGCTATGTAGGGGGCATCTCTCCAGAGCCCCTAGTCACATGTCCTGGCTCCTGACAGTTGATTAAAAGCTCAGCATAAAATCCTCCTCCTGCAGCCTGCCTGTCTCTCTGCAAGGACTCCGAGGGCAGGCTTCATTTGCTAACAGGAAGCCAGGGGCTGACACCTGGGGCTGACACCTGGGGCTTTAAATAATCAGGAACTGCCATATGCCTTCCTGCCCAGGGCAATTCAGCCTTTAAGGCCCTACACTGCGGGAGTCTCAGTGTGTGTGTGGGCATGTCTTAGAGCCCAATATAAATGCCAACTATCATATCTAGAAGGGACCTCAGAAATCATTGAGTCAAACTCTTTCTACAAATATGGAAATTTATCCACAGAGAGAGGTAATGATTTGCCCAAGGTAACATAGTCAATTAGCAGCAAAGCCTGGAGTAGAGTCCATTCTCACACAGGCATACACACACACACACATGCACACACATGCACACACGCACACATGCACACACACGCACACATGTGCACACGCTCACACACATATACACTAGCACACATACACAAACACATCCTCACATCCTTTCTTTCTCTCTCTCTCTCTCTCTCTCTCTCTCTCACACACACACACACACACACGCACGCACATGAACACCAACTTTTTTTGTCAAGTCCTCTTCACCTTGCTCTGTAAGTCTCAGGGTCAAGTACTCAGAGGACTTGAATGGGTGAGTAAAAGGCCATTCTCAGTCTTGTGCAGAAGCAATGATGAACAGGGTTTCCAGACAGAAATCCATCATCTGGAACCTTTCTCTTGATGTTTTTATTGCCACAAACCTCTTCTGCTCACCTTCCTGCCTGCCTGCCTGCCTGATGGCCCACGAGGCATCACCCTGCTCCTAGGCAACCATCTTTGAGGCTGTCTTGGTCCTGGTTGACAAAGTTTCAGCCTCAGTGGGTTTTGCTTTTCTTCTGTGGCAGCGGTTAATACCTTCCATCCATTACCACATTACCAGTGTGACAAATGTGTGTGTGTGTGTGTGTGTGAATACTTGGGGGAAGCCCATGGGGTAGGGCTCAGAATGGGATGACCTGCATGGTACATAAATTGCAATCACAGTGACCATCTTGTCCAACTGCATCTGAATGAGATCCCCTGAAATGAAAATCAAGCCTGAATGAGAATCACAGTTAACAAGTAATCATCCAGCCTTTGCTCAAAGACATCCCCCAACACTGAGGGAAGCCCACCACTCAGTCAACTTTGGCACGGCTTGAATTGTTAGGAAATTTTCCCTTATTCTGAGCCAAGACCTGCTTCTCTACAACATCTTACCTTCTCAGAGTTGGAAGGGACCTGAGAAGCAGTGTGAAACAGTGGGTAGAGCATTGGATTTGAAGTCAGGGAATCATGGGTTTAAATCCTGCCTCAGACACTTAAGAGCTAGACAGGTTATTTTACCTCTCTAGGACTCAGTTTCTTCTTCCTTAAAATGGGAAAAATGGACTTGATGACTTTCAAAGTTCCTTCCAGTGCTAAAGCTATAATTCTCTGACCTCAAAGGCCATTCAGTCTTCTGAAGAAGACTCCTTTCCACAATGTCTCTGACAAGTGTTCATCCAGCTTTTGCTTGATGTCTTTCAGAGAGGGGGAACCTACTATCCTGAGGCAGCTCATTCTACTGTTGAACAGCTCCCTGGGTCACAGCCCTTCAAAAGATGGACCCAGTAGGAGACGAGTATTTTTTGTTTGAAAGGGTTTCTACCTCTTCAATCATTTGAAAAAGATTAATAAAACAAGATCCTCCAGGCTCTTATTAATTAACAAATTAACTCATCAACATGGCCCTGAAATGATTGGATGTAAACAGCCATCTTCATGGAACAATATGCCTGTTTAGATTGACTCAGGAGAATCAATCTATCTGCAAACACAGGGCTAAAAGTCCCTGAATCTACTCCCATAATGCCTCTGATTTCTCCTCTTTTTAAGGAAAGCTTTCAGTTTTATAACACTTGACAGTTTAAAAAGCACTTTCCTCCAAACAGCCCTGGGCTCATAGGATTTTAGATATAGACTTGGGACCATCTAGTCCATCCTCCTCATTGAAAAATTGAGGAAACTGAGGTCCAGGAAGGGTACATGGTTTTGACCAAAGTTAAGGTAGATAGGACAATTATATCCAGCACTTTTTATAGATGAGGAAATTGAGGCTCACTTTATAAATGAAGGACATGAAGGGAAATGACTTGCCCAAGCATGTCAATGGTGGATTGGAGATTCAGACTCAAGCCTTCTGAGATCCCATCTATTGTTTCTATTATGATGCACTGCCTAAATCTTTTATTGCTGAAACTGGAGTGAAGGACCATAGCATTTGTGTATATTTAGAGAAGATCTTGGGATTATCTTGTGAAACCTTCTCATTTTACAGACCAGGAAAGTGAGGCAGAGAGAGGAGATATGATTGGTACAAGAGTTCATAAGTAGTAAGTGGCAAAGCTGAGCTTCACATGTGGGTTCCCTGGTTCTGAATCCAATGCTTTTTCAATTAAAGCATGGTGTCTCTCCAAGGTAAGGTAAATTATTTTTAGTTGCTGACAGTAAAACCAGACAATGGCTAGGATTGGAGCCTGGATCATGATTTCATTCTATTGTCATCTCTCCAGGCTTGTGGGAAGTGGTTAGTGATGATGATGACTGACAATCAGGGAATGCTTTCTAGTTCCAAAGCACTTTCGTATGTGGAATCTCATCTGATCCTTGTAACAACCATATGAGGCAGGGAGTACCCCTGAATAGCCCCTGCCTTCTATGTGTTTTTTTAAAGAAGTCTTATTAATGCCCTTTGGTTTTGTTTTTTTTTTGGCTAGGCAATAGGGTTAAGTGACTTGCCCAGGGTCACACAGTTATTGAAGTATTATGTGTCTGAGGCTGGATCTGAACTCAGGTCCTCCTGAATCCAGGGCCAGTGCTCTATACACTGTACCACCTAGCTGCCCCATGCCCTTTGTTTTTGATAATAACAAAAGCTAGGATTTTGAGACCTTTGAGGTTTGCAAAGCACTTTACAAATGTTATCTCTTTTGCTCTTCACAATGCCCTGGGAGGGAAGTGCTTTACACTTATCCCTGCCACATCATGACTTTCCCCAATGAGGTTTCGATATATGGTGGGTCAGCATAAGAAATTAAATGGGAATTTTCTGGGAGTTTTGTGGAAGCAGCAGATGACACAGAAAAAGTTTAGCAACTCAGAAATGCATAAAATAGATGTATGGTATTGTATAATATCCACAGATTTTATCTTTTTTTTTTCTTTTTTAGGCAATTGGGGTTAAGTGACTTGCTCAGGGTCACACAGCTAGTAAGTGTCAAGTGTTTGGTCTGAGGCCAGATTTGAATTCAGGTCATCCTAACTTCAGGGCCAGTGCTCTATCCACTACGCCACCTAGCTGCCCCCCATATTTTATCTTTTAATACCATAATAACTCAGACTCCTTTGGTATAAAGGGAGGGCCAAAAATTTTTATGTGGATTTCCCAGATGATGGGGGTGCTGTGCCCCCAACCCTTCCAATGTGGAAGGTATAACTGCATTATTCCCATTTTGCAGATGGGGGAACTAAGACAGACAGAAGTTGTGACCTGCCCAGGGTCCCACAGCTAGTAAATGTTTGAGGTTGGATTTGAACTCAGCTCTTCCTGACTCCAGGCCTAATGTTCTATTTACTGAACAACCTAACTGCCCTACTACTTAGTAGATGCCTTCTAAACACTTCTTACAAAAGCCTCTCTCTGTTAACATATTTATAATTTTATAGTACCCTCATGAACCATGGTGCCTTGACTCTGAACAGAGATGATACTGGTAGAATTTCAGGCAATATGTTTGGCTGCTAGGAGTAAGATTTTCAGGTCAGAAAGGCTCTTATAACTGTGTGTTCTGACTTTTCAAGGGATAACCCTGATTGAATGTTTTAAGGAAGGGACTGGATGTAAAGGGGTGGCCAGATTGATCAGAACAGACCTCTGTCTATTACTTACTCCCTGTACCTGTCATCTGCCCAGCAAAGCAGTAGAGAGGTGTAGGCTATAAAACTCCATCATTTCACTCTGGTGTTATCGAACTGTCATTTCCCCTTCAAGGCAGCTTCAAAAGAGTTTCCAAATAGGAACAAGATTTTGAATGCCATCCAGTACCTCTTGACCATCAGTTTATGAGATGGGGATTTCCAGAGCACAGTCCTTTGGTGTCTCAATGGCTTTTGTAAGAAGTGACATGTACTGTACCAAGAAATGCAATTTCTCACTGTTCAAGGAGGAAGATGTCAGGACTTTAAAGCCATAATATTTGGGTTCCAATCTTGGACACTTAATCTCTGTGTCTCATTCATCAAATGGGTATAATTTTTCCTGACCTACCTTCATTACATAGAGGTTGCGATGATGACCCAGTGAGGTTTTTGACCCAGTGAGTGTTGTGGCAGCAAACAGAAAGATTATTTGGCAGCAGTGTAGGGGATGGGTTGGAGGGAGAGGATACTTCAGGCAGGGGGCTCAGTTAGGAGGCTATTATATTAGTAAAGGTGAGAGGGGATGGGGATTTGAATTGGGGTGGTGATCATAGGAGTGGAGAGAAAGGGACAGATGTGAGGGATACTGTCGGAAGTAGAAATGGCAAGACTTGAAAACTGATTGCATATGATGGATGAGTGAGACTGAGGAACTGAAGATGACTCAAGTCCTGAATGATGAATGTCTGGAAGGATGGCAGTTCTCTCAACAGAAATAGGGAAGTTTGGATGTTCAGGGGAGTTTATAGTGGGAGAGATTAAATTGAAGAATAATTAGGCTGGAGCTCCAAGGGTTTTACTCCAGGGCACTGAAATTTAGTCACTCTTAAACCACTTACATTCCTTCAACAGTATAGAAAACAAGCGAGCTTAGTACTTCGTTTTGTGTCTGGATTTATTATTTCATTGGCATAAACAAAGATTACCCAATGATTGTTGAATGATTGTGGCAAGTGAGGTGGGGAAACTCCCTCTCCCACCACATATTGGCAACTGTTATGCAACTTAGAGTCTTATAGAGTTGCCTGGGACAGTTTAGAGAGTTACGTGACTTGTCTAGGGTCACACAGCTAGTATGTGTCAAAGGTGAAACTTGAACCTAGGTCTTTCTGATTCTATAGATTAGGGGATCAGAGGATAGCTCTCTATGCATTGTTTCATGCTTTCTGTCCTTATCTAGTTAGCAAGAATAATTAGTTAAAATAGAAAGCTCCATGGTGTTGACCACTTCTATTCTTTTCCCAGAAACCAAGATGAGCTCCTCTCTCCTGTCTCATTCTTCTCTCCTCTCCAATCATCTACAGTCCTGAGGTTTTCAGGGGTCTCTTTGAACATGAGGTTCTACATCCTAGTATCTTTCCCACCACCTGCTGCTACAGAACTTGTCAAGAAATTGACTTGAGGGTGTATTTAGGGTTGTAAGATAGTCTTTGAATTGGTATTTCATTTTCTATGCTCAGCAGTTCTGGAAAGTTCTCTTCTCTTATTTTTTTCATTATGGTGCTAAAGTTTTTTTTGGTCTTGTTGTGTTCTTCTGAGAGACCTATGATTTTAAGTTGTCTCCACACCTTCTGTTGTTGAAATCCATATATTTTCCTTGCATATTAAGAATATTTTCTTTTAGTGTTATTGTTTTTACTTCTCTTCTTCAAGACGTCCTTCATTTCTGTGTATTTGCATTTCCAATCTATTGTTCTCTCTCTTATTTCTTGGTGAGGTTTGATTGCAGATTCAAGTTTTTCTATTCTATTCATATTTCTTGTGTACAGGACATAAATTCTGCTTTTATTTTCATTTCTCTTTTAAATCACTCAAGAGTAGTGTGTTGTGGTTCCATGTTCTCAAATTCCATGGGGTCCTCTGTCTCATCAAATGTTGGATCATTTTCTTTTATTTTGCAGTATTTATTCATAGATATGTGAATTTGTTTACTAGATCTGGTGGCCATATTTCCTTCTTTTGTTACTGTTTTTCCTGTTGATTTATCTGTTTATGTTCAAAGTCTCTGAGTTTTTGGGGGAAAGTGGCCAACATGGCGGGCAGACTGGGCTGGTTCCTGAAGGAGGCCTGGGCCAAGGAGCCGGTGCTGACCGTGTCCTTTGCCATTGGCACCTTGGCTCTGCTCGTACCTCCCTTAAGCCCCTACACCAAGTATGCAGGCATGGACAACCGAGCTACCCCTTACGACTACCCCATTCCTGTTTGAGATGATGGCAACATGCCTGACATCCCCAGCCATCTTCAGGTTCCCCAGGGTCCTTCCCTCCAGTGGCTGAAGAATCTGTGAATCCTCCATCTGCTCCCCCCAAATAAACATCCTTGCCTTAAAAAAAAGTCTTTGAGTTTTCTTCTTCCTGAAATCTTTGGCACTTTCATTTTGCTTATCACTCACTTCCTGACTCTCTCCCTTCTGATGGCTGTTTCCTTAGTAGCTAAATCTCAAAGCATCTCAGCCTCCTCCCATATTAAGAAATTCACTGTTCACCAGCCTAGGTGTCTGTCCCAAATGACTTTGGGGTGGTCTGAACTGGCCCCAGCTGGATGCTGGGCTCTTTTCTTCAGGCCTAGTGGAATGCTACAAAGCTGACCCCTCCTCCCACAGTCATGGTGTCCTGTCCTGGTGACCTTTCCCACTCCCTCCGTTCATCAATTCTGTGGCTTGGCACTGATAGCTCAAAGCTTTGCCTCACTGGTTCCATGAGGTTGTCTGCCCTGGCACTGACTCTGCTGTTGCTATGGGGCTGTTTAACCAGCAGTTCAGAGCTTTGCAGCATTGATGCTATGGAGTTGCAGCTCCCAACAAGCTTTTGTTCCCAAAGGACTATTGCCATGCTGGTTATCTGTTGCCACTAAGTAAAATTCTATAGCCTGGAATCTTCATAGCACTGGAAAGGGTGTGTGTGTAGGGTGTGGGGATAGGTTTTATTATAAGCCTGTGTTGGGTCCTTGGGTCTGCTAGTGCAGCCTGGCTGCCAGGAGTAGGGGGAGGTGTGAGACGGGTGCTGAGTGAGCTCAAAGACAGTAAACATCAGTTCATGGGTTTTCATTTTTTTAACCTTCTTTTGAATTCTAGGTGCCCTACACCATGGAAACAGCTGAATTAGCTTTATATATGGGTGCATAATTTCTGTTTTGGAGAGGTTTGAGAGGTTGTGGGAATCAGAGAAAACGCCTAGTCCTCCATCTTGTTGTTTACATAACCTAAAATATTAAAATCACATAATTCTAGCTAGTGAAGACCTTAGAGGCAGTTTAACCCAACTCTTTCCTTTTAAAAAATTGATATTTTATTTCTCCCCAATTACATGTAAAAATAATTTAATATTCTTTTTAAAAAACATTTTGAGTTTCAATTTTTTCTCCCTTCCTCCCTTCTTCCCTCCCTGATATGGCAAGCAATCTGATATAGGTTATACATGTGCAATAATGTAAAACATATTTCCATTTTAGTCATTTTTTGGAAAGGACGAGAGAGAGAGAGAGAGAGAGAGAGAGAGAGCAAGAAAGAAAGAAAGAAAGAAAGAGAAAATAGTATGCTTTGGTCTATATTCAGATTCTGTCAGTTCTTTCTCTGGAAGTGCATAGCATTTTTCATCATGAGACTTTTGTGATTGTCTTGGATCATTGTATTGCTGAGAATAGTTAAGTCATTCACATTTGTTCATAATACAATATTGCCATTACTGTATACAGTGTTCTTCTGGTTCTGCTCACTTTACTCTGCATCAGTTCATGTTAGTCTTTCCAGGTTTTTCTGAAATCATCCTGCTCATCCTTTCTTATAGTACAATATTACTCCATTACAAACATATATTACAACTTGTTCAGCTATTTCCCAGTTGATGGACATCCCCTCAATTTACAATTCTTAGCCACTGCAAAAAAGAGCTGCTATAATATCCTTGCACAAATAGGTCTATTTTCCTTATTATTTTTAAAAATCTCTTTGGGATACAGACCTAGTAGTGACATTACTAGATCAAAGGATACGCACAATTTTATAGCCCTTTGGGCATAGTTACTAGTTGCTCTCCAGAATCAACCTCTTTTTTTTTTTTACAGTTGGAGAAACTGAGGCTCAGGAAGTTAAGTAAAATTTTTTGACTCTCCTTTCATACCAGAGAAGAAATCTGATTTTTTTCTTTTTCTTTTATGGGGTGTTTACTGTACCTTATTGTAAAATTTGGGTTATTGGGTCATAGGCTCTGTGTCATCTGCTGGCCTTCATGTGTCATTTGGGGCTTCTGTGAAACTCCCCCAAAATTCCCATTTAATTTCTTATGCTGACCTGTGATATATTGAAACTATGATGAGGAAAGTTGTGATGTGGAAGGGTTAAATATATTAGAATTAGAAGGGATCTTGGAGATGATCTAGTTCAATCTCATCCTTTCACAGATGAGGAAGCTGAAGCCCAGAGAGATGAAGTGATCTCCCCAAGGACACACAGCCAGTAAACAATAGAATTGAGATTTCAACCTAGTTCTTCTGATCTCAGGTCCCAGGCTCTTTCCACCCCGCTACACAGCCTCACAATCCTTCATGCGGCGGATTAATCGATTTTATTAAGGGCTTACTATATGCCAGGCACTGGAAATACAAGCACAAGAAATGAGAGTCCTTACTTGCAAGTAACCTACATTCTAATGGAGGAGACAACAGGGACGTATCTGGATGTATGTACTTGGTATAAATATGAAGCGAATAGATCCAAATATTTACAAAGTAGTTAAGTATATGGTAGCTTGGGACAGAGAGGACCTAGCAGGTGGGGGATCAGGAAAAGTGTTAGGCAGAAGAAGGTGTCTAAGCTTTGACTTGAAGAAAGAGAAGAGGCAGAGGTGAGGAGGAAGTTTATTCTAGACACTGGGGATAGCTAATGCAAAGACATGGAGGCAGGAGATTGTCATGTGTGAGGAACAGCAAGAACACCAGTTTGGCTAGATGGTAGAGTGAGAGCTAATGAGGCTGGAACTAGTAGGTGGGGGTCTGGTTATAGATGGCTTTAAAGGTTAAACAGAGGCATTTGTAGTTTATCTCAGAGCAATAGGGAGCTAATGCAGTTGATTGAGTTGGGGAGTGACATGGTCAGATTTAGGTTTAAGGAAAATTACTTTGGCAAATGTGAAAACTGAAGAAGGGAAGTGACTTACCTCACACTCACAGAACTGGGACTCCTAGGTCTCCTAGCCCCCAGCCCAGTGACCTTTCCACCACACTGCACAGCCTCATTTTTGTTCAGAGAGGGGGCACAGCAGGGGGTGGCTAGAGTTATCACCGTCCTACTCCTTTCATTTCCCAATCTCATGCCTCCTTCCCACTTCCCTTTCTCTCTCTCACTCTCACATGGCAACTGATCATGGAGCGTTTCCTTCCATATTATGCAATCCTAGTCTTCAGTTCCTCAAGGATATAATTAGCTCAACCTAATCACTTGCTTTAAGGCTTTTATTGGATTTCTTTCACCTTATATCTAAGGAATTTAGGAAAATTGGTTTGCTCAGCCCTAGGAAATTCTGGGGCATTAAGCATCATACCTCTAGTTTCCCTGGGGGCTAAGTTAGTGCCAAGGATGATTTGGAGTTGGTTTGAGGGCAGCCCGGGTCATTAGGCAATGGTGTGAGACTCAGTGTTGAAGATGGGGCTGTGTGTCTGTATGTGTGGGGGGAGGCCTGAAGGTAAGTCACAAAGAAGAAGTTCTTTGTTCTAGGTGTAGATAAGGCCCTGAAGGTCAAGGTCACTTCTTACAGAAATCTGCAAATATTTGAAGTCTTGTCATGGGAAAGAGCATGTGTTTTGATCGATGTTCAGCATGTTCTGCTGAGTCCCAAACGGCAGAACTGGGGGCCTTGGGCAGAAGGTTCAGAGTCAGATTTAGCTGATGTACAGAAAAAAATTTCCTAAGAATGAAATGATTTCCCTTGGGGTCAGGAAGACCTGTGTTCGAATCCCACCTCAGCCACTTCCTAGCTATATGACCTTGAATATTTTAACTTCTCCTTCTTCTTCTCCTCCTCCTCTTCCTCATCTTTACAAAAGAACGTGCAGCTGAGTAGAAAACCGGGTGTTGCCTTTTCAATAGGGCTTTCCCTTATCTTCCTAGTCAGAGGTGATTTCTTCCACAGCCTTTTTTGATGCCTCTTGCGACCTTCCACACACTGCTTCGTATTAATAACAGCTAGTGTTTATATAGTAACTTAACATCTGACAAGCCTGTTATTCTCCTTTGATCCTCATCACAACCCTTCGAGGCGGGATTTGTTATTGTTGCCATTTTACAGATGAGGCAGACAGAGGTTAAGTGTCCTTCCCAGGGTCACACAGCTGGTAAGTGCCTGAGGCAGGATTTGATGCCCAGGTAGCCCAGGGCTCTATCCATTGCTGCCACCAAACTTCCAATTATGCTTACTTACATGCACATCTCATTTCCCTTCTGTAGACCATAAGCCCTTTTAGTCTAACCCCCTCATTTTATTTATAAGGAGACCCAGTCCCAGAGGAGGGAGTTGACATAGGGGATCACAGAGTTATATTTGCAAGGGACTCTGAGGTCTTGGGGATCACTCTCCCTCATTTTCCAGATGAAGTGAAGTGTCTCCAGTCCCATAAGCATTACCTGGCCGAGCCAGGACATGGCCCTAGGTCTCGCAACACTCCTTCTGCTGCTCCACGGTTTGAGAGCCTTGACTGGAATCCAGCCTGTTGATTTTATTGTCTCTCATCTCTATGGAGGAGCCCACAAGACAAAGAGGGCTGGACTGGACTGGAACGGAGGGAGGTATTTTTATATTTGAATAAAAGCAGAATCCAATGGTCCTTCGGAAAAATAAATCAGGACAAGTAATCAGGACCAAAATTAATTCACGTCTATGTATTCAGTAGATTTTCCTGGCTGAATGATTAGAATTAGTAGAATGTCTATTTTTTCTTTCTTTTCTTTTTAAGTTTTCCCTCCCATCCAACCCCCACCTTTAACCTTTTTTTTTTTTACTGTTTTCCCCCTAAAAGTAAAGAATAGTCTTAACAGGGGCCTCAGTGAATAATGTGGCGTTTTCTCTGAGTTTCCAATTTAGCTCCATTGATTTATAAGGTCTTTTCAATTACAGAATTCTTCTTGGTGGCACCACAGAGAGTGAGTCTACGTGAGCCTCATGCTCTATTGATCCCAGGTACTTATGAGGGGGCATTCTGCATGTCTCGTTCAGACTGATGTGGCCACAAATACTGAAGATTTCCTACATGGCATTTATTAAATGAAAATCTGGTATTCATTAACACAGGGACTTGTCTTCTGTTAAAAAAAAAGGGACTGGAGAAAAATAGAAACTAACAGAGTTATCATGAACAGAATATATGAAGTAATTTGAATTCAGAGGAAGGTAATTTGGAATCTTATTAAAATTTCCTCTCTGCTTTTTATTGTGTGATCACGGTGTCTTGGGGAGTCATCGATCAAAACACAGGTATGGGAAAGGCTGTGAGAGGCTGTCTGGGCTGGGGAGAAAGGAGAGGGCGTCAGTGTGGGTTCAAAGGCAATATGAAGTGAATAGAGTAATGGACTTGGAATTAGGAGGATCTGGGTTCAAATTGTGCCTCTGATACTAGCTGTGTGACCATAGGCTAGTAGTGTCATCTCTCCCTATCTTGGCTTTCTCATTTATAAATGAAAGCGATAATAATAACTACAGGGTCCACCCCAGTGGTTGTCATGGGCATCAAATAAGCTAATGTGTGTTAAAGTATTTTTCCAACTTTAAAGAACTATATAAATGTTAGTTACTATCATATGTAAAATATTGGACGTTGGACAGCGAAGATTCCATCTTGAAATTAGATCTATGATCTAATCAAGAATGCTGGGCAATTGATCTGTGGCTCAGGAAGGTAGCATCTGTTTCCAATAACCCCAAGGAAGTCTCTCTCTCCACATGAGCCTGTCTGGGGCAGTGTTTCTAAACTGCAGAAATGGGTGTGTTGTCAGGAGGGAGAGCAAGAGATACAGGTGAGGGTGCTTTGTGGAAGGGCAATGCATTTCCAGGGTGTCTGGTTTCCCAAGCGGTTTTCCCTGGGTGCCTGTGTCTGTGGGCCCTCTGTGAGCCCCTGGGAAAGTCTCATACAATGGACTAGCCTGCAAGCTGCTGGAGTTCGTAAGGCAGAGCCGGCACTGAAGGACTAGGTAATCGTGGGGCTTAGTCACAAAGACAGCAAGAGCTGCATTCTTGTCAATGCTTCTCCAAGACCTTAAGCTTTTTGGTGTCATGGACGCCTTGGGCAGTCAGTCTATGACCTCTTCTCAGAATTATGTTTCAAAATTCCCAGTCAGTCAACAAGCATTTTTTAAGCACCCGCTGCGTGCCAGGCACTGTGCTAAGCACTTCACAAATATTATCTTATTCAATCTTCACAACAACCCTGGGAGGGAGGAGCTATTATTATTCCCATTTTGCAGATGAGGAGATTGAGACAGACAGAAGTTAAGTGACTTGCCCAGGGTTACACAGCTAGTAAGTGTCAGAGGCTGGATTTGAACTCAGGTCTTCCTGACTCCAGGCCCAGTGAGCCACCCAGCTGCCAGATGTTCACATGTACTTTGAAAAGCAGCATCTACACATTTTGTTGTTGCCATTTGTTTCAGTCATGTCTGACTCTTTGTGACCCCCCCCCTTGGGGTCATTTCTTGGCAGAGATACTGGAGTGGTTGGTCATTTCCTTCTCCAGCTCATTTGGCAGAAGAGGAAACTGAGGCAAACAGGTTAAGTGACTTGCTCAGGGTCACATAGCTAGGAATTACCTGAGGCTGGATCTGAACTCAGGTCTTCCTGATTCTAAGCCTAGCGCTGTAACCACTGTACCACCTAGCTACCATATATACATATACGTATATTATTATTGTAAGAGGTAGCAAGAGGGATGGTTCCAACGTAACATGTGTGCAGTCGTCTCATTCTCCTATTTTAGCAGAAAGGAACTTTGGCCCAGGGGATCCAGAGAGGATGTGAGGCATCATTGGCGACATTGGTCAAGGTCAATGTGAAAGAGGGTGTAGGGTCTGGAGGCTGTAGTTCAGCTCTTCACAGAGCCAGCTGCCCATTTCACACAATGTACTCCATGAGGGATTAGCTGCAGCCAGACAGGGTCAGAGGTCCCAGTCTGTGACCACAGCTGAGATGGGGGCTACCTCTCCCGCTGCAGCTTGCCCTGTCCCGTGGAAGGGAGACAAGACCTTGACTTCAGGTTTTCTGTGTCTGTATCTAGTGACTGGTCCTGAGGGAGTTGTAAGCCAAGAATTTCAGGGACCTGTGTAGTTGCATTCCTTAGCCCTTGTTCAAGTGAGGACTCAGATTGTACATTGCTTAGAATTCCTGGGTCCAGAAGGATCTGTGGAACTGGGCCTTGAGAGCTGATTGTTAAATTTTTAGTGTGGGCATTTAGATCTCAGAAATGAACAAATGCTGCAAATCAGGGCTTGATTTATTGTTTTGTTGATTGTCTAGAAGACTTAGGAAAGCAATGAAGAAAATGTTAATAATTCAGATTAAATGTAAGAAATGTATCTTGCTTCTTTGGAAAGCTGGTTGTTAGACATTTACCAGTGCACCTGAGGATGGATCCTATGTTTAAGGGGACATTTGGGACTTAGCTTGCTGCTACTTGAAAGATGTTTATATATATACATATATAATTTATTTTCCATTTATTATTTATATTATGTATTTTAAAAGTATTTTGTTCTCTGGTCACTAAGTACTGTTTATTGATTGATTCTATTCTATATGTAAAAATGACCTGAGGCATTCCAGTATGAACGGCTGCTTCTGTTGGAAAATGGTCCAGTGATGGAAGACCATTGGTTGATGGGTAGAAGTCAGAGGTAAATTTTGATTGAATGGATTTCCAAATCTATGTAGTCCCTAGACAACAAGTGATACCACCTCATAGTAAGAATAGAAGGTCTCAGTCTATCTGGTAACCATAGAGAGCGCCACACTCCAACAATACTTCTTATGCTCCAGCAGGACAAGCCCAAGTTGCCAGGATTGACTTTGGACTCCATTGTGGGTGTCTATCAGTGCCACCTGGTGGCTAAACAGGGAACCTCCAAAAATATGTCTTTGGCTATTGGTGTGACTCATAGATTCATTCGTTCACTCATGCCTTGAACAACTTTTAGTCAACTGTGTGGAAAGCCCTGTAATAGGCACTGGGATATTCAAAGTTTAAATAAGTCTCAGTCCTTGTTGTCATGAAGTTTACAATCTGATAGTGGTATAAGACAACCCAATGAGAGAGAATATATAGCATTGTATGTTTAATTCAACACAGCAAACATTTGTATTCCTGGGGTCAGGAAAACTTGATTGAATTCAAATCTGGCCCCAGCCACTTACTAGATATATGACTCTGGAAGAGTCACTTAACCTCTCTTTGCCTCACTTTCCTCATCTGTAAAATGGGGATATAATAATATACATAGTGTATATATATGGTATATAATAATATTATATATGATATATAATAATATATTATTATATATGATGTATAATAATATATTATGTATACATGGTATATAATATATTATGTACATAGGATATATAATAATAAAAATAATATCACCTACCTCCTAGGATTGTTGTGAGGACCAAATGAGTGTATAATTATGAAGTGTAAGCATAGTGCCTAGCACATAGTAAGTGCCATGTAAACATTAGCAATTATTATTATTACTATAAAATATATTATCAAATGAAATAATATTTACAAAATGCTTAGCATAGTGATTGACATAGTAGGTGTGTTAATAAATGCTTGTTCCCTCCCCTTGTTCCCTTATTAAGTGCCTACTTCATGCTGAGAGCTGTGCTGGGCTCTGGCTATGCAAGGACAAAAATGATACAGTCCCTTCCTCAGGGAGTTTCCATTCTGCTGGGCAGGTGATTTGACATGTACACAAGTGAGGAACTACAAAATAATTTGAAGAGAAAAAGAGTGCCATCAACTGGAGGGATCAGGAACACTTCTCAGAAGAGGTGACGTCTGAGCTGGGTTTTGAAGGATCATAAAGATTCTATGAGGCAGAGATAAGGAGCGAGTGCACTCCAGGCATGGGGATATCCCTTTGAATATTAGTATCTAACGCTGTCATTGAGTATGATTTGATAAGCTTTTAACCAAATGCTTGAATGAAAATGTTTAACAGTCTGGGGCCAAGCTCAGATCCCAGGGCACTCCACTGGGTTTTCAGGTTGACACTGAACCATTAATGATTAGCTGTCCACTGAGGTCCATTTTAAAGCCAATGTTCTATGAGGACCACAAAAGCCAGAATGTGTCATAAGTGGGTCATAGACTAGTGAGACAAGGGACACAAAGTGTCATAAGAGAGTGTCAGAGGACCATCTGGGTTTCACTTGACCAGGGTGGCAGAGATTAGGGAAGTCTTCATGGGGCACTCAACAGGTGAATTGATCCTCAATGAATTAGGAAGGATTTGGACCGATGGACTGTTCTGTTTGGTCAGGTACTTCTCGGGGGTAGGCATTCTGTTTCTTCTAGCTCCTCTGAGAATCTGTGCTTAAGGTTAATGGGAGAAATTTGAGGGTGGTGTAGAGTCTATATTAATGGTGACCTTCTGGAGACGATGCCCACCTTCTCCATGAGTGACCCCGATGATGGGGATTTCAAGCCAGGTAGGCTTTGTTAATGCCAGAGTTGGAAGAAGGAAGTGGGGACTAAATCTGGTGCAGTAAGAAAGTATTTGATGGGAAGTCTAAGGACCTGGGTTCAAAACCTACGTATGATCTGGGTAATCTTGGGCAAATTACTTAACTACTCTGGGCTTCAGATTATCTGTAAAATGAGGGGATTGGGCTAGATGACCTCTAACATCTCATGCAACTCTAAAACTTACGATCATATGACATATGGCAATGTGCCTCTTGGGGTGAATGTCAACGAAGGTAACATATATAAAAGTATTTTGTTAACCTTAAAACAGGGGCAGCTAGAGGGCACCATAGTGCATAGAGTGCCAGTTCAAATCCAACCTCAGACACTCAGTAGCTATGTGACCCTAGGCAAGTCACTGAACCCTGTTTGCCTCAGTTTCCTCATCTATAAAATGAGCTGGAGAAAGAAATGGCAAACCACTCCAGTATCTCTGCCAAGAAAACCCCAAATGGAGTCATGGAGAGTTGAACATGACTGAAATGGTTGAACAACAAAAACCTTAAAACTCTATAAAAATGCTAGCTATTAACTATTAGAACAGACTCCACCTGTGTGCAGAGGAGGGCCAGCTCTTTTTTGAAGTGGGTCTCTCGGGTAGAGTGTCAGGGAGGATTTGCTGTCTCAGATTCCCACGGAGCTAAGTTTTTGGTCTTTCTCTGATACTCTGTTAGAAAGCCGTTGGCTTCTGAATCTCTGCATACGAATGGCCCAAAATTGGCCCAGGAGAGGGGACGTTGCAGCAGGACCTCTCCCTTCCCCCTCCGGAGCTCTCTGTGTCGGTGGTGGGGATCAAGGGGGGGTGGGTTCTCAGGTTCTCATCAGGAAATTAGGCTAATGGCTTAGAACAGTTCTGAAGGTGAACTCACATCCTTCACTAGGCCCCAGTCATCTTTAATTGGGCAGATCTCATTACAGCCCGGCTATCACTGAGGACTGATGAAACCTGATGTTCCTTAGGGCTCCACCGGGAGATGCTTAATTAGGGAGGGGAAGGGAGCCTGGTTCCAGGGATGCAGATGGTATGGGGTTTGTCAAACACTCTCCCAAGCAGCCCAGGAGGCCCAGCTAAGGGAGTGTCAGCTCTGTGTCTGGAGTGGGACCCCTGAATAAATGTGCATGCATACAAATGTGTGTGTAGTCCTCTGAGCATGTTTGTAGGTACACCAGGGCCTGGAGCCCTGTGCCAATCTTGGGGCACCAACCTAGGAGAGAAGCATAAAGTTTACATCTAACAAAATCCCTGTTCTCATGGGGTGCCCAATATAAAAGGGGGAGAAGGCAGACGAATGTTTGTAGGCCATTCCTTTGCATTTTCCGTCTCTTTCTTGGCCAGGCAGAACCAGTAGGGCTGCCCAGGACTTATTCTAGTCTGTTTCATAGGTCACTGAGTGGTGCAGTTGCTGGGTTCTAGCCCCTCTCTTTTTAGCTGTTAGTCCGAAGACAGACGGCAGACTTTCTCTGGGTCTGTACTCCAAAGCTTTCATGGCTGGAAGGACCTGTCAGATTAGGCTTGTGTTAACACAGGCATGGTCTTTGAGAGGTCAAGGTTAATGTCATCCTATAATTAGACATCAGAGGAAGGGGAAGTATAACCTAGAATTATCAATAATATTCAAATGAAAGGCAGCATGGCTTAGTGGACGGAGCTAGCATTGGCTATATTGAATTGATTATGATTCCAGAAATAGAAAATGTGTAGATGTCTCTGTATGGCTGGGGAGAATAGAGAGGTGGGAAATGGAAAACACTAAGATGGAGGCCAAGAAAATTAAGCATGGTTTCAGTGGGCCTGGATATAATGGGCCACATGAAACAGCATTCGGCACAATGGGGGCTCCAGGGCGGGAGTTCTGGGGCTGAAAGGGTTAAGTCCTTCAGAGAAGACCTGGGTTCAAGTCCCACTTTAGCCACATATTGGTTGAATGACCTCAGCCAATTGCTTAGTACCTCAGTGAAGTTCTTGAGAAGAGCCTGACCTGCATTTGAAGAAAGAAATTTAGAGAATTTCCTACACAACGAAATCACAAATCCAGTCCAACAACAATGACAGACTTATTAAGTACTTACTAGGTGCCAGGCATTGTGCTAAGTTCTGGGCTTACAAACAAAAGCAAAAAGACAATCCCTGCCAGGACTGTGCAGGTCAATGTTTTACAACCAGCTCTCAGTAAATACTGTATGCACTACACTTTTAAATTTAATCTGCATTATTAATGTTTTCTTCATCTCTTTCTTAAGCCTAGATATTCAACAAAACAATAAATCAAACTCTGGTTTGTAGGGTTTGACAACTTTTGAGGCATAAATACTCACACTGAAAATTTAACTATCAGCTCTAACAAGGGAACTGGTTCCAGCCCATCCCTGGTCTCTGCCCTCAAGGAGGTTACATCCTAATGGGGAAGAATATAGGAAATGTTGCTGAATAGTGAGTGGTGGGGGGGGGGGGAAGAGGGAAGGGAGATGAAGGTTTTGAAGTCCAGAAGCCAGGAACAGAATCAGGAGGGGACTGAAGGCTGGTCTGGGTCCCTCCACAAAGTGGAGGTTCCAGAAGGAACTCATCCTTGGCAGAAGGGGGCAAGACTTACAGAGAATATTTCACTTTGAGAAGTCCGCAGGGGTGGGCAGCTGAATGTTCTAGGTTGAGTAGGGCATAGGTGCTAAGGGGTGTTCTAAGATGAGACCACATGGCTTTGAAGTCCTGAAGCTAGGAACAGGGTATTGAGGGGATATAACTGGTGTGTAGCATAATCTAGACCTTCTCTCCTAACCCTCATTCTCACTGGAAGGTCTGGTCCCTAGAGTGGAGGCTGCTCCATCCCTGCCAAGGTTCTAAGGTGACCTCAGAGGGATTGAAGGTTGTTTTTTTTTTTTTAAGTACTATAGTTCATGAGCCCCCACTGGTATGCTCCCCTTACTGATTATCAGTTAGCAGACTTGTTTTTAGCAAAGGGTATTTACTAAGGCTATATAATAAGAAAAGTTGGTACAGAACACCCACTTCCCTCTACCCCCTACAAAAGTCTATGATACATTCTTACACACGTACGTACACCTCCGGGGGAGGTGGGTTTGAGGTTAGAGATCACCTCTGAGAAAGGATTAACTTAAAGCTTATAGCTTCTGGTTTCTGGAAGTCATTTTTTTCCCCTTTCTGAGGTACTCATGAAATTCCCTTTAGGCACTTGTCAAAATATTTTGGAGATACCATGTTTTCCAAAGCTAAGGCCTAGAAAGCAGGCTCTGCCCTGAGCTTGGCATAACAATAATCTTTTGCGCTCTGGATAATATCAGCCTCTGGCAAAGGGTATTGGATCAGCATCGGGTGTTCACCGAGGGATTTAGCTCCCTCTATTTTCCAGGGCCATCTATGCCATGTTCACAATCACAAACAAGTACTGCACTCCTGTACCCGTCACAGAGCCCTGGTTCTGCACCTGGCAGGGTGGCCGTGACCCCTAAGACTTGAGACAATGACTATTCCCACAGGACCCAAGAATTCCTGTGTTGTCCCAACAAGTGCCAACCATATATCTCAAGATCTAAGAATGATTGTGCTGTGGGCCAGTCCCTTCCATGTATATAAGTGGCCCCAGCCTTAGCAGCCTTAAGCAGCTTCCACATGCATAAGTCATTTTTGTCACTCTGAAATTAATTAAACTACTGTTTGTGTCCTGACTTTCCTGTTTCTAGCCTGCTCAGTGTTTGGCTCTGACCGCCCCCAGGTTAGAGGCTGGTTCCGGTCCAGTTGACACAGGCTACAGCTTTCTGCTTGGCTCCTTGTAGATTCTGGAAGCTGCCTCTGCTTGGTGTGGTACAAAGGCTGTCTCCAGTTATTAGTGTTCCAAGGACACTGCTAGGATGCTAATGAAAAGTCTCCCGGCCCTCTCCAATTCACAAGATCCCCCTCTAAAATGTGCTCTCTCCGTATAAGGCTATTATCACTGCTCAGAGCTAAACAGGAGCTTGCCTTTCTCCATGATTTCCTGAAAATAGTTATCATCTTTAAATCTTTGAAAAGATGAATGATTTTAGTTCATCTTTAAAATACGCTTGGTTTAAAACCACAAGTTTCATTATGAACAGTGAGAGGAAGTATGACTCAGTTTGAGGGCAGCTAGGGGGTGCCATGGTGCACAAAGTGCCTGGAGTCAGGAAGACTCATCTTCCTGAGTTCAAATCCAGCTTCAGACACTTACTAGCTGTGTGACCCTGGGCAAGTCACTTAACCCTGCTTGCCTCAGTTTCCTCAGCTGTAAAATGAACTGGAGAAGGAAATGGCAAACCTCTCTAGTATTTCTGCCAAGAAAACCCCAAATGGGTCACAAAGAGTTGGACATGACTGTACAATAAACCAACTATGCCTAGTAGATATTCGTAATCTCCTACCCAATCTTCTTTTTTGTTTTTGGTATAGTGAAATCTTTGTGTGAGGTGATGATAGGAAGTCCAGAATTTTAATTTAAGCACTGCCAGACCCGGAGTCAGGAAGACCTGAGTTCGAATTTTGCCTCAGATACTTACTAGCTGTGTGACCCTGGGCAAATCACTTCCTTCTGTTTGCCTCAGTTTTATCACCTGTAAAATGGGGATAATAATCGTACTTATCTCCTTTGATCCTTGTGTGAATGAAATATTTATAAATAAATGAAACAATGTTTATAAAAAAGCTTAGCACATAGTATGCATTATATAAATGTTAGTTATCATTATTTTTTTAAAAAATTCATGTTTAATTAGTAAATAAATGAATGAATAAGAAAATGAGTCCCCTGCTTCTCCTCACACACAGGTTCAATTCAAAGCTTCTTTGGGTCGGGATCTAAAGTCCCTGGCCTCTAGTTTCTCCCCAGGCAGAGGATGGCCCGGTCCCTGATCAGTTACCACTCCCCAGCCACACCCGGGAACTTTTGTCTCTCCTCACTTTTGCCAATTCCATGACCAGACTGGCGTGTTAACGTCACTTCAGCACAGTCAGCAGAGGGGGAGGTAGAAGGGACATTAGGTTCCCCTGTGGAGTGCTTGGCTAATGAGGCACACTCAAGGAAGCATCCAGAATGGAGACTGGATCTGTGGGGTCTCTGGCAGAAGTGGAGTCATAGGCTTCGCTTGATAACCCAGAGAGAAATGGGGGAACTTGATGGCTGGTAAGGTCAATTGGTCTTGACATGCCTCTTTTCTTCACAAGCTCCCTGAGCAAGCCCTTCCTTCCTCCCTCATTTCTCTTAATGCTTTTGTAGGGAGGCGGGGGCATGGGACAAGCTGGTAAGGCTGTCTTTTCCCTTGCCTTGTCTTGCCTTCCTCAAATCCAGCCTTCTTGGATAGGCATAGAAAAGGAAGGGGGCGCTTGGGTTCAGTGAGCCAACAAGCATTTATTAAGCGCTTACTATTTGCCGTACATGGGCAAATCAGGACAATGTGTTTCAGCAGTCTCTAGATATCTCATTTGTATACAAAAAGTATACTATGCCCCTGGTTTGGGGGTGGGGGGATTGTCCTTTCTATGACTCCCGAGTAAATAGCTTTTTGTAAAATCTAATTGATATTGGGGGCCCACCAAGGGGGGCTCATGAGCATTAGAAGTCTCTAACCCCTCCATGTTATGCCTAGATCCCTGAGGAGACCCTCTCTGGGGATTCAACCTGCCTGTGCTTGTGGAATTGGGGAGAGGGAGCCCCAAAGTCTCACCGAGTCACAAGCTAATATGTTTATAGCTGGAAGTAACCTTAGAGTACTTTAGTTCAACCCTTCCATTTTACAGATGAGTAAATGGAGGCTCAGGGAGGTTGTCACGTCCCTGACGTCAAAGAGAATATAAGTGAGATCTGAACCTAGGTCACTTTATCCCTTTCCATACAACACACAGCTTCTGAGTTGTCAGGTAGCACATTCACACCACCAAATATTTACTCTTCTTGTTACCCAATGCCAGCCTCCTTCCTCTCTCCTTGACTTCTAGTTTTGGCTCTTCCTCAGCTGCTAAATACCATTTCTTTCTTTCTTTCTTTCTTTCTTTCTTTCTTTCTTTCTTTCTTTCTTCCTTCCTTTCTTCCTTCCTTCCTTCCTTCCTTCCTTCCTTCCTTCCTTCCTTTCTTTCTTTCGCAATTGAGGTTAAGTGACTTGCCCAGGGTCACATAGTTAGTAAGTGTCTGAGGTCAAATTTGAACTCAGGTCCTTCTGACTCCAGGGCCAGTTCTCCTAAATACCATTTCTATAGCTTTTAAATTTCATAAAGGAGAAAGTGCATTTCATGCCTTCACACAAGCTATTCCTCATTCCTGGAATGTATTACTTTCCTCATCCTCCCTTCCTTCAAGATTCATATTTGTTGCCACTTCCTACAGGAAGCCTTCCCTGATTCACCCAGTTGATAGTGATTTCTCCCTCCTCAAATAACCATGTTTGTGTGTGTATGTGTGTGTGTGTATGTCTGTGTACTTGTATACCTCTAGTCTTGCTTCCCATTAGAAGGTAAGGTGTTTGAAGAGTCAAGAAAATGCACTTCCCTTCTTGTAATATTTTCTCCTTGGCCTGGGAACTCTGGAATTTGGCTACAATATTCCTAGGAGTTTTCCTTTGGGGATCTCTTTCAGGAGGAGATCGATGGATTCTTTCAATTTCTATTTTGCCCTCTGGTTCTAAAATATCAGGGCAGTTTTCCATAATCATTTCTTGAAAGATGATATCTAGGCTCTTTTTTTGATCATGGCTTTCAGATAGTCCAATAATTTTTAAATTCTCTCTCCTGGATCTATTTTCCAGGTCAGTTGTTTTTCCAATGAGATATTTCACATTCTTTTCTAATTTTTCATTCTTTTGGATTTGTTTACAGTGTCTTGATTTCTCATAAAGTCACTAGCTTCCAATTGCTCTATTCTAATTTTTAAGGAAGTATTTTCTTCAGTAATCTTTTGGACTTCCTTTTCCATTTGGCCAATTTTGCTTTTTAGGGCATTCTTCTCCTCATGGGCTTTTTGGACCTCTTTTGCCATTTGGGTTAGGCTATTTTTAAAGGTGTTATTTTCTTCAGTATTTTTTTGGGTCTCCTTTAGCAAGCTGTTAACTTGCTTTTCATGATTTTCTTGCATCATTCTCATTTCTCTTCCTAGTTTTTCCTCTACTTCTCTTACTTGCTTCTCAAAATCCCTTTTGAGCTCTTTCAAGGCCTGGGACCAATTCATATTTTTCTTGAAGGCTTTGGGTGTAGGAGCTTTGGCTTTGTTGTCTTCTTCTGGTTGTATGTTTTGATCTTCTTTGTCACCAAAGTAAGATAATATAGTCTGACTCTTTTTGTGCTGCTTACTCATGATCCCAGCCAATTACTTAAGTTTTAAACTCTTTGTTAAGGTAAGAGTCTGCTTCCAATGTGGAAAATGTACTGTCCCAAACTTTGGGGGTTTGTACAGCTGTTTTCAGAGATACTTCTAGGGACCTGAAAATTTTCAGTTCTTCCAAAGTGCTATGATAAGGGGTGAGGTGTTTCCTCTCCACTGCCACTACAAGCTCCACCATGCCAGCACTCCTCCTTGCCCCAGAACCACCCCTCAGAACTGTGACCCAGGTCCAAGCACAGGCACAGCAAGAGATTCCTGCCTCAGCACTGGCAAAGAGATCCTTGCAATCCCCCTCTGATCAGACAGCTGATTCCCTCTCAGTCTGTGGGCTGGAAGCTCAGGAGGCAGTTGCTGCCCTGGGGGCGGCTGAGGCCCAGCTTCTTCTCTCACTGCAGTCACAGACTTTTCCCACTGACCTTCTAAGTTGTCTTTGTTGAGAAGTCTGGAACCTGCCACAGCTGCCCATGATTCAGTCCTCTGGGGCCTGCTCCAGGATGGCTGAGGCCTGCATGCCCATGCCCAACTGTGCTCCTCTCCCTGCCTGGTGCGATATACCTTTCTGATCAACCATCTAGGTTGTCTTGGGCTGGAAATTTGTTTTACTCTGTTTTTTTTTGTGGGTTCTGCTGCTTTAGAATTTGTTTAGAGACATTTTTTATAGGTATTTGGAGGGGTTTGGGGGAGAGCTCAGGCAAGTCACTGCTTTCCCTCCGCCATCTTGGCTCGGCCCCCCTCATCTTCACTTCCCTTCTTTATAGAGTTGGGAACTAGGGTATGGAATAGAGCAGTTAGTGTAAGACAAGGTTAATGTCTAAGTTGGACCAGGAATGGTACTATGAGTGGGGAAGGAAGCTAGGCGGTACAGTAAATAGAGCAAAGGAAGTGCTTAGAGTTGGGAAGACCTGAGTTTGGATCCTGCATCACCATGGGCAAGTCACAACCTTTCTATGGCTCAGTTGATCCAACTGTAAAATGGGAATGACAGTAGCACCTACCTCCCAGGGGTGTTGCTGGGATCAATAGAGTTAATATGGATAAAGTGCATTGCAAACCTTAAAGCGCTGTAAGAACGCCAGCTATTGTTATAAATGAGTATGATGTAAAAAGAGAGAGAGAAATTGCTAAAGATACAATGTTTATAAAAAGCATGTAAGCTCCTTGAGGGTGTCCATGAAGTGTGAGGCACTGTTTCCACCTTTGTATTCTCAAGGTCTCTCACAGGGCATTGTGCATTGGTAGTCAGTTGGTCAACATGCATTTATTAAGTGCCTACTGTATGTCAAGCCCTGGGGATATAAAGAAAGGCATGCTTCATCAAGATCTGTTGAGTTGAATGCTGCCCCTGTTAGTAGGTAGTCCTGGGAGGATTACCCCAGTTTTTGTCAAGGAGGAAAATGATGTAACGTGGTCAGGACCACATGGCTAGAAGATGTGAGATCTGACCTTGGACATCCCATTTCTTCCAAACCATTCTACTTAAACTGCCACATTAGTAACTTCTCAGTGTACTCCTTTGTCAATGAGGGAGTTGCATTCACACAAAGATTTGTAACATCTCCTTCAGCTTTGACATAGTAGAAAGAGCCCTGGATTTGTAGTTCGAAAATATGAGTTTGATACCCAGTGATGACAGTCACTGACTGAGTGACCTTCCAAAGGCATCACTTGTCTCATCTATAAAATAAGTATAATATTCACTTCATTTACTTCACAGAGTTATTGGAAGGATCAAATAAGATTTTATATACATACATATATATATATAAAGTTCTTTATAATGCTTCATTTAAGTCATCAAAATTATTCAAACTACTTCAAAATCATTAAAGATAATGAAAAGTTTATAATTTTGTATGATATAATATATAACTATACTATATTATAAACATGATTATAAGTAATATTTTACAAATTATTTTTATCATTAAACATTATGATATATTTGTATAAATAATTATAAAAGTACACATGATGTTATATTTAATTATATTTTAAATTGCATATTATATGTAATATATCATTTATAATAATTTAAGGTAATTTCTTGAAAGAGATCAAATGAGAGTATTGTAAAGCACATAGAAGGCATTTAATAAATGTTTATATTTCTTTTATTGAGAGGCAATAGATTGCAGTGGAAATACTGAATTTCCTTCTTTACATATTTGTTGCAGGCACCGTAATGCAGGTAATTGTAAAAGGCATTGTGAATGTTTCTATGTCCCGTTGGAATGTTGAGGAGTTGTAGTTGTTGTTGTTATTCCCAGATCTGTTATTTCATTGGAATAGCAAGCTTTCCATGAAGAAACTACCTACTTATGGAGATTTGCCACTGGTAGTCTTCAAGAACCTCCTTGAAGGGTGCCAAGAAGATGTGATCTGTCTGGGGTCATGTAGTCAGTTTATATCAGAGGTGGGACTTAAAACCAGGTTTTACTGACTTGAAGGTCAGCTCCTCACCCTCTACTTTTTCTATAGCCTAAACATGTAGTGGCAGCTAGGTGGTGCCATAGTACGTAGAGCAGTCAGGAAGACTCATCTTCCTGAGTTCAAATCCAACCTCAGACACTTACTAGCTGTGTGACCCTGGACAAGTCACTCAACCCTGTTGGCCTCAGTTTCCTCATCTATAAAATGATCTGGAGAAGGAAATGGCAAACCACTCCAGTATCTCTGCCAAGAAAACCCCATATGGGGTCACAAAGAGTCAGAAATGACTGGACAATAACAACAAAATCATGTATTATTGTTGTTATGATTTCATTGGTATAGGAAATTGTTGATGAGGAAACTGCTTCATTAATGCAGATTGGCATCTGCTCTATAATTTAGAGTCTTTGAGAGTTGCCTTGGGTAAGGATTAGATAAATAAGTGACTTGCCTAGGGTCATACCACAAGTATAGATCAGAATGGGGATTTGAACTCAGATCTTCCTGAATCTGAAGTCAGCTTGATTATGCCACATTGCCTTTCCTATATGTCAACCCCCAATTTGTTCAGTCAGAGAAAAGGCTATTCAAGGTTAAATCTAGGATAATTAGTCTCATGAGTTTCCTTTTGTCCTTTCTCCCTTCATAGTCCAGGCCTGTATAGTAAACACCCACATAGAATGCAATAAAAATCAGCTTAACTTAATCCGGAGACAAAACCCTCTATAAAAGTAAGACAGAAAATATATGAGGTTTAGCCCAGTGCCTGGCACATAGTAGGCTAGTAAAAACTAGTTTATTGACTGACAGGGTTTAGAGGTAGGAAATCCCCAGGGGTTAGCAACTCCAATTTGCCATACACTGATGATACAGAGGAGTTGGATTCCTGAATTCGGGCCCAGAGCTCTATCCACAGGGCCAAGTGGCCACAAAATGGGAATCATAATCCTTTTGAGACCTACCACCGACAATATTTACTAAATTCTTACTATGTAGCAGCAGCAGTAACAGTAGCAGCAGCAGTGTGCTAACATTGGGGATATAAATACGAAAAAAGGAAGATAGTCCCTGCCCTCTGGGAGCTTACACTCTAATGGGGGAAGACAGCACACCAAAGGAAGCTGAGGAGTGAGGGGAGGCAGGGCACCATGGAGAAGGCATAGGATTTCCAAGTGGTGCAGCTGGGTGAGAAATGAGAGGTTGGAGCTGAGTTCTCTTCTTACATGGAGGTTTGGAGGTGATGGCTCCACCCTCCAATCTGAGGGTCAGAGGGGGGTGATGATGTGGAGGAGGGAGACTGCTGAGATCTTCCAGGATAGTGAGGTTTTCCCAATAACGAGCTTCCCCTGGGGAGGGGGAATGGGAGGAGAAGTGGGTCAGATGAATTCCAGAGTAGTGAGAGATGAGGTGGAAACACTTCTTATGAGGGTCTTGTTTTATGTTTGATAAATCTTTATGGGCCAGAAATGTGAGTCACTATGCTTTGATGACAGATCATCCTGGGAGCTAATATTACTTAATTCAATTTAATTCAACAGGCATTTATGAAGCAAGTGCTATGTGCCGGTCACTGAGGTAAGTTCTGGGAATAGATAAATATAAGTATAGAAATAGCAAAATGAAACTGGACCTGCCCTCATGGAGTTTACATTCAACCTGGAGTCTGAAGGCGTGGGGAGTGGGGCTCCATATGTGCACAGAAATCAGTATCACCTACGTGCAAAGTATATGTTCGTGTTTTCACTTGTCTTTGAGGTCTGCTTTTGGAGGTAACACGGGAAGTATGTGGCAACATTGTAGCGGATCTGTGGTCTTGTCCTACAGCTGATCCCTCCTCCCCCTCCTCCCGCCCCTGCCCCCACCTGCCTCTGTGAGGGACCCAGCCTGTGATTCTATTAGTGAAGGTCACTGCTGAACTCTGTGGCAGCTTCTAAAAGCATGTTTTATACCCTAGGTCGGCTCTTACCACTCTGCTGACTTGCTGCTGTCACAGACCTGAGAAGCACCATAAATAATGGAGTTATCTCGGAGATTCTGCTCTGACAATGGGAGAATGGGGACCCAGGCCCAGCCAACGCAGGTGCACAGGCAGACACAGCGTGCAGCAAGCTTCAAGGAGGCTGAGTCCTACCCGGGAGCTCTCCAGACCTTTAAAGACACAGAACCCAAGGAAGAGAGGAGGAAACCCAAGGCCAGAGAATGTCAGGGCTGGGAGGGGCCTGAGAGCAGGGGATGTCAGAGCTGGGAGGGGCCTTAGGACAGGGGATGTCAGATCTGGGAGGGGCCTTAGAACAGGGGATGTCAGAGCTGGGAGGGGCCTCAGAACAGGGAATGTGAGACCTGGGAGGTTCCAAGCAATGTAAGGTATCTTCTAGTCCATCTCTCTTACTTTACATTGGTGGAAACTGAGGTACCGAGAGGAAAAGTGGCTTCCCTGAAGTTACACAGAGTGTTCCTAGCTAGGCTAGGGCTGGAACCCTTATCTTCTCATTTCTAGTCCGTTGTTCTTGGTCTTAAACCCCTTCCTTTCCCCTTCATTCTGCACATTCTCAAAACATGGCAGGAACATCTGGGTCAAGGGGCCCAGAAATCAGAGACCAGAGGCTGGAGAGAGGAGTCACACAGTAATACAGGGTAAAACATCTCAAGGTTAAAAGGCCCCTTTGTTAGATGCTCAGGAGAACTGCCAGGCTAGATGATCCCGGCTCATGGCTTGTACACATCCCCACTAGGAGGCAGTATTGCACAGTGGAAGGAACTTGGGCTCTGGAGTCAATGGAACCGGGTTCAAATTCTATTTCTGATCATTATTACCTCTGTAATTCTGGGCCAGGCATTGAGCCTCCTCATGCCTCAGTTTCCTCATCCATAAAATGAGGCTTTGAATTAGAAGATCTCTGAGGTCCCTTCCAATTTTATGTCTACGATCCTATTTGTCTTCCTGAAAACTTGGGACTTCTGTGCATCCATGTGGCCAGCCTTCCACAGCGGAGAAACACGTTCATTAGTTTGGGAGGAGAGTTGTATTTGTGCGTGCGTGTGTGTGTGTGTGTGTGTGTGTGTGTGTGAGAGAGAGAGAGAGAGAGACAGACAGACAGACAGACAGACAAAGACAGAGACATAGACACAGAGATAGAGAGACAGAGACAGATACAGAGATAAAGACACTGAGACAGAAACAGAGAGGGAGAGACAGAGTCAGAGACAGAGAGAAAAAGAGAGACAGACACAAAGAGACAGAGACAGAAACAGAGGGGGAGAGAGAGACAGAGACACAGAGACAGAAACAGTGAGGAGAGAGAGGGAGAGACAGAGACAGAGAAACAGAGACAGAGGGACAGAGACAGAGAGACAGAGAGGAGAGACACAAAGAGAGAGAGACAGAGATACAAAGAGAGACAGTGACAGAAATGGGGGGAGAGAGACAGAGAGAGAGATAGAGACAAAGAGAAAAACAGAGGGGAGGGAGAGACAGAGACAGAAACAGAGAGGAGAGAGAGGTAGTGACAGAGACAGAGACAGAGAGACACACAGAGAGAAAGACAGACACAGAGAGACAGAGAGGAAAGAGAGAGACAAAGAGACAGAAAGAAACAGAAAGACAGAGGGGGGAGAGAGAGACCGAGAGACAGAGACAGAGATACAGAGACAGAGACAGGCAGAGACAGATAGAGACAGGCAGAGAGACAGAGAGTTGTTTTTGCTTAACCTATCAGCTTCCTGCTGCAACCTTTGCATCTTTTGCTAGGTTGTAAGCTCCTTGAAATCAGAGATTTTGTCCCCTTTCTTTTGTGAACCCCTCACTCCAAGCACAGTGAGACACTTAGTGTTGAATTGAATTGAGTCTTTTCTCAGTGATTGGTGGCTTGGGTAGGTAAGTCAAGACCAGTAATTCCCTTTGGCAATTTGGTACTTCAGTAGGGGTAGGATAATATAAACGGTTCGCAAATCTGGAAAATATTTGTCCACTTCCCGCAGTACACTCTCCCCTGGGCCGTCTTTGCTGTTTGATCTCATCATGTCTGGCTCCATCTGTCCAGCTACTTTCCATGTGAATAGCCTTGGACAAAGTAAGGATGCATACATCATCCTTGGGATGCGTACAAAGATGCATCCTCTCCCTGCTGTGCCCCTGCTGGGAGGCACTGGCACAGCACTGGGCACAGTAGGGAGGGGATGGGCATGCTCTTGGACAAAGTGCCAATGACCAGCTTTAACCTGTTAACAATTTTTTTTCTAGGATGGGCATAGCTGCCATATCTAGGAAAGGAGCAACACATTTCTAAACCCTAGAGGAAAATTGGAGTGGAAAACTCTCCCTTCTCCACAAAATAAATTCTCTTTTTGCCTTTGGAGCATTGGACAACGAATAGAACACTGAGCAATGAACAGAATTTGAAATGGAAAGACCCAGAGGCTTGTAGACCTGTAGATGAGCCCATTGACTGTTAAGCCTTGGCCTTGTAAGTGACTGAAAGAATCATTTTTAACAGGGGCCAGGTTGTGGATGGGAGCCTATTAGAACCTGAACAGGGGAAGAGGTCTGGATTTTGTAGGTAGAGGCCCTGAGTTCAAATCCTGACTCTTCTACTTACTACTTGTGTAAACTTCTAGAAGTCAGTTAATTTCTATGGAGCTCAGTTCCATCATCTGTAAACTGAAGGAGTAGAATTATATTATTTCCAAGACCTCTTCTGGTTCTAAATGTATGAATGATCTTACCTGTTTAAACTTGGGAAGTCATTCACTTTTCTGAGCCTCAGTTTCCTTAAATGTAAAATGAGGGTGTTGGTTTAGATACCTCCCATGGTCCTTTCCAGGTATAAATCTATGATTTTAAGATCATGGGGAGAAGGGACCCCAGAGATTATATAGCTTAATCCATACCTGAATATGAATGCCCCCTATAATATCCCTCACAAGCAATCACTTGTCTTCTGCTTGAAGATGCCCAGTGAGGGAGGATTCACTTCTCTAGAGGCAGCCCATTCCACTATGGGTCAGCTCTCACCATTAGCAAGATTTTCCTGACATCAAACCTAGATTTGTCTCTCTACCAACTTCCACCCATTTTTCCTAACTGCTCTCTGGGGCCAAGCAAAAACAAATCAACCCTGTCTTCCATGTTTAGGTAATACATTATCTTGTTCTTCCATATGTCAGTCTTGGAGTCTAATTGGTGCAGTAACTTAGTAACCATGGGCATAAATATTTAGAGAGAGATAACATGATGCGCATGTACGGGATGGGTTTTATAAACACCAAAGAAAATCATTCCATTTTTTCTTCCTTTTATGTTCATTCCTATTTATGATTGCAGAGTTTAAGATCCATTTTTACCCCCTAGAGAAAGCATTGGAATAAGTACTTCTACTACTACTAATGATGATGATGATGGTGGTGGGGATGATAATACTAATAGCAGCCAAAAGTTATAAACAATGCCTTATTGTTTTTTGAAGCACTTTACAAATGTTATCTCATTTTATCCTCATGCTAACCCTGGGAGGCAGGTGCTACTATTTTCCCCATTTTATTTATAAGGAAACAGTATCTTGGAAATACTGAAGAAATTAGCCGCAACCCAGCTACGTTACTTTGGACAAGTCATTTCCCTTTTGGGTTCACAAAATCAATTCCACAAGTACAGAATAGGGAAAGTGTGGTTCTACAAGATTTAGAAACGATCTGGGGGTTTAAGTGGACTGCAAGTACAATATGTGTTTAATAGTGTGATGTGGGTCATCATGCTGTGACAAGAAGAGCCTAGACAGAGGAGGGTGTAAAAGCACTAACTCGCTGTGTGAACTTGAACATGTCATTTCTTTCTCTCAGTCTCAGTTTCCTCATCTTACATAGATAACAGGATGTAGTAGATAGAGGGCTATTCAGTTCAGTAGTCTTTCAGTTGTGTTCAATTCTTCATGACCCCAGGTTTTCTTGGTGAAGACACTGGAGTGGTTTGCTATTTTCTTCTCCAACTCATTTTACAGATGAGGAAATCGAGGCAAAAAAGGTTAAAGTGACTTGCCCAGGGTCACAGAGCTCGTAAGTGTCTCAGGCCAGATTTGAACTCAGGAAGGTGAGTCTTCCTGACTCCAGGCCTGGCACTCTGTGCACTATGGTGCCACCTCGTTGCCCATAGAGGGTTGTGCTTGGACTCAGAAAGATGTGGGTTTGAATCTCACCTCTGATTATTGTTACTTAAACTCTTCATGCCTCAGTTTCCTCATCTATAAAAAGGGTATAAAGCTACTTTTGTAGTACTACCTCATAGGCTTGTGAATCTCAAATGAGAAAATGGATATAAAGGGATTTAAAGTTTTAAAGCACTAAAGGCTGAGCTAATATAATAAAAATGACAGTTCCACCTGAGCTAATTTACTTATTCAGTGCCATACCAATGAAACTACCAAAAATCATTCTATAGAGTTAGAAAAAATGATAACAAGATTCCTTTGGAATAACAAAAGGTCTGAAATATCAAGGGAACTAATGAAAAGAAATGCAGGGAAGGTGGCCTAGCCATTCCAGATCTTAAATTGTATTATAAAGCAGCAATCATCAAAACTGCTTGGTACTGGCTAAGAAATAGAGTGGTGGATCAGTGAAATAGGTTAAGTATGCAAGACACAGTAGTCAATGACTATAGTAATCTATTATTTGATAAACCCAAAGACCCCAGCTTCTGGGGTAAGAACCCACTCTTTGACAAAAACTGCTGGGAAAACTGGAAAAGAGTATAGCAGAAACTAGGCATAGATCAAAATCTCACATTATATACCAAAATAAAGTCAAAATGGGTTCATGATTTAGATATAAAGGCTGATACTATAAGCAAACTGGGAGAGCAAGGAATAGTTTACCTGTCAGATCTATGGAGAACAGAAGAATTCATGACCAAACAGGAGACAGAGAACATTACAAAAAGCAAAATGGATAACTTTGATTACGTTAAATTGAAAAGTTTTTACACAAACAAAGCCAATGCAACCAAGATTAAAAGGAAAATAGAAAATTAGGAATGAATTTTTACAACCAGTGTCTCTGATAAGGGCCTCATTTCTAAAATATATAGATAATTAAGTCAAATTTATCAGAATACAAATCATTCCCCAATTGATAAATGGTCAAAGGATATGAACAAGCAGTTCTCAGATGGAGAAATTAAAACCATCTATAGTCATATGAAAAAATGCTCTAAATCACTATTGATTAGAGAAATACAAATCAAAACAACTCTGAGGTACCACATCACACCTATCAGATTGGCCAAGATGACAAAACAGGAAAATGATAAATGTTGGAGAAGATGTGGGAAAATTGGAACACTAATGCATTGTTGGTGGAGTTGTGAAATGATCCAACCATTTTGGAGAGCAATTTGGAACTATGCCCAAAGGGCTATAAAAATGTGCATACCCTTTGACCCAGCAAAAGCACTTCTAGGACTATACCCCAGAGAAATCACACAAATGGGAAAATGACCCACATGTACCAAAATATTTATAGCAGCTCTTTTTGCGGTGCCAAAGAATTGGAAATTGAGAGGATGCTTATCAATTGGGGAATGGCTGAACAAGTTGTGGTATATGAATGTAATGGAATACTATTGTGCTATAAGAAACGATGAACAGGTGGACTTCAGAAAAACCTGGAAAGACTTGTATGGTCTGATGCTGAGTGAAGTGAGCAGAACCAGGAGAACATTGTACACAATAACAATCACATTGTGCGATGACTAATATTGATAAACTTAACCCTTCTCAGCAATACAAGGATCTAAGACATTCCCAAAAGGCCTCATGATGGGAAATGCTATCCACAAAGAAGAAAGAACTATGGAGTTGGAATGCAGATCAAAGTGTACTATTTGCTATTTTTTTCCTTCTGCTGTGTTTTGTTTCCTCTTTCTGGTGCTTCCTTCTATTGGTTCTAATTCTTACTTACAACATCACGAATGTGAAAATATGTTTAATAGGAATGTATATGTATAACCTATATCAGATTATGCACCATCTTGGGGAAGGAAGTGGGGAGGGAGGAGGAGAAAAATTTGAAACTCAAAAGCCTATGGAAGCGATTGTTGATAATTCAAAATAAATTGATAAAGTAAAAAAAAGAAAATGGCTATAAAGGGATTTAAAGTTTTAAAGCACTATGGAAACACGAGTTTTGGTTTTTCCTCCTCCTCCTTCTCCATTGCTGCTGCCATTATCACATTTGGTAGTCAAAAAGAGATAAAAGTAATCTTAAATTGCGTTTAGAGGTGCACAGTGTGTGGGACCAGGGAGATGAGAGTCCCATTGTTCACTGCCATGCCCAAACTACAGCTGGAATATTGTGTTTAGTTTTGACACCAGCTTTTTCAAAGCACATTGATAAATTGTAGAGTGGTCAGAAGGAGGGTAAACCAGTTAATGAAGAACATGGAGCCCATGTCATATGAAGACTGTTTAAAGGAACTAGCTATATTTAGCTTGGAGAAAAGAAGATTGAGGAGGGGGGACCCAAAAGCAATCTTCCCTGATTGGAGGAGCGATTAGATTTGTTCCATATGGGTCCAGTGGGCAAAGCTATAAAAAATGAATGAAAAAGAAAGAGGTAGATTCAGTCTGGGTGTCAGGAAAAGCTTTCTGACTGTGAGAACTGTCCAAGGTGACCTGGGCTGCCTGGTTGGTTGGTTGTTGTTCTTCATTCTTGAGGAAGACCCAAATATTATCATGATGTTGGAGTCAAGGTCCAATGTGTCCAAGTGTGACTGATCAGACCAATATGAGCTCAGAAGGCTCTACCACAGATAGGGCACAATAAGTCCATATGAACATTTGGAGTGGAGATGTCTCTAAATTGAACATCTCTGTTTCTTTTGTATTGCAATTCTGCTTTGCTCATAGGACACAGATTCTTCTTTGATGCAGGCACACCATTCTGGGCAGTCCTTTGCCAATATTTCCTATGTCTCACAATTGATTCCAAAGTTCCTCAGAGAGACCTTGAGAGAGAGAGAGAGAGAGAGAGAGAGAGAGAGAGAGAGAGAGAGAGAGAGAGAGAGAGAGAGAGGGGTGGTGGCTTCCCTCTTCCTGGAGGGCTTCAAGCAGAGGCTGGATGGCCACTTGGTGGAAATGCTGTAGAGGAGATGCCTTCTAGCTCTGAAACTATGATCCCTCTGATGTTAAATGTAAGGGGCAGTCTGCCTGGTGCCTAAGCCAACTTCTGACTCTGGCAGCCTAGGATTGAGTGCTCTCTGACCCCTGCTCACCTTCATGCATGGGTCCATCCACCCAACTTCACATGATGAAAACTGAGGCACAGAAACAAAATGTCAAACATGCCAGCAGACTTAGACATTAATGGGGGAAAGTGAGGGGATTGGACCAATTCTTCCTTTCCAGTTTTGACATGCTGTGAGTCTGTGTATGAGTTCTATGAGCTTAGGATCTTTTGCAGGCACTATGTCACCCCCTTTGCTTACAGCCCACCAAGGAAGGCTTGGAGCTATGGTGTTCAAGCAGGTGCTCCTGTTTCTTCTTTAACATAGCCATTTGATGCTTCCCTCCATTGGGAGCCTTCATGGGTCCATTAGAGGGATTCACAGTTATTTCAGTTTTTGTGCAGCTGTGCACAAATCATCTGATCGCCAGCATCTTGTCATCCTGCCAAAAAGTTAATAGACATTTACTTGGGTGCCTCTGAGCAGGCCAATGGGAGAGGCAAGGGGAGGCAATGATCCTGGGATGTCAGGTGGTATTAGTTAGAGCTTTTGAATTGTCCTTTAAGTAAAAGAGGAAAAGAAAAGATGGAAAATAAAAAGACAATAGGGGGAGGGAAAGAAGCAATCTCTGTGGCAGTGCTGAAATGTGTTTATGGTACATGGAGCATGTGGAGAAAGGCTGGCATCTCCCTCAGGGACAGTATGCCATTGGTTTACTTTGCCTCCCTCCCTGGTATTTCTTAACTGGAGGGAAAACAATGAAACCAAACTACGTCAAATGATGGGATCAGAGTGGAAAGAGACGTGGACTGGAGGCAGTTTCCTCATCTGTAAAATGAGGGGGTTGGAATGGATGGACTCAAAGACCCCTCCTGGCTCTGACATGCTATATTCTAGGGCTCCTCTCAGTTCTGACATTCTGTGCTTGAAAGCTATGATTAGGTTTGATAATAAGGAAAGTCTTGTGGCCTGCAGGGGAAGGTTTGGGTCTTCAGGATCCAGGCAAGATATTAATGAGAGGAGAATGAACTTGTCCAAGGTCATATAGTGAATTAGTGACAGAGTCAGACCTCGTCTCCACACTTAGACTGGATATAATTATAACACTCCACACTGGGGCTAATTCTACATTTCCCATTCATATTTGAAGTCTATGTTCTGAGAAGGTGGCTGATCTCTACTTTCCTTAGGGCTCTGGGGGTGGAGAGTAATTGTGAAGTAGATGAGATTTTCTACTACTGTTACTCAGCAGCCCCCACTAGTGTGCTCCCCAACAATTGTCAGCCAGACTTACCTAACTTCTAGGAAAAATATTTACTAATCATATATGACAAGGACAGTTATGAAAATAATACGTCTGAATTGGGGGTGTACTCTCTCCTTGCACACACAAGGTCTTTGGAAAGACTGGGTTCAAACTTATAGTAAAATAGTAGTTAGGAACATGTGTAGAGAACCCATGCTGCAAAGGTCCTGCTTCTGGAGAGTCCTTTTCTTCTTTTGTGGTATTCAAATACATTCCCTTTAGGCTAGCTTTCTTCTGGGCTCTAAGGATCAGTGACCTTGTAGGTTCCTGATACTGTCTTTTCTTGGTGTATTGAGCATTCCTCACGCATCTCTCAGCTCCTGATATAGACACTCCCATCAGCCACTGCTCCTCTGGGGACATTGCTTCCAGTTCCAGTGGACATTGTTACTGATGTTGATGGGACAGGAAGACTTGAATTCAAATCTGGCCTCAGATACTTATTAGCTGTGGGACCCAGGGTAAGTCAGTTAATCCCATTTGCCTCAGTTTCCTCATCTGTAAAATAAGCAGAAGAAGGAAATGACAAATCACTCCAGTATATTTGCCAAGAAAACCCCAAATGGGGTCAAGAAGAGTCAGACATGATGGAAATGACTGAACAACAAGAAGATTCTGTGAATCTAGGATTCTAAGAGTGTGTGATTCCCACAAAGTGTAGCCGGTCATCTAAAGAGGCCACGGAGAGCAAACCATTGGGCTCCTTCCTCCAGTAAAGGTTTGGGATGTCATCAGCAACCACAACGTGGTAAGGATGATGACATCCAAAGAGTTCAGAACTATCATCAGTATAGGGGCCAACCATGACTTTGGAGGACTAATAATCCTTGAAACAAGCCTCTTGCCTCTTGGCTGAGAGGTGGTATGGAATTCAGCATCCATGTTCAGAGACAGCCAACATGTTGATTTATTTTGTCTGACTCTTCCATTTGGTTGCTAAAGAGACCTCTGCCGTGCTGGTAGGGTGAATCATTTGGAAGAGACAGTAAGATTAAAAAAAAAAAAGAAAAATCCATCAGTTAAACTTTTCAAAAGAAAGAAAACACAACTCAGCATACTATAAACTCAGTAATGCTCTCAAATGAATTTGTATTTTATGGACCACAACAGCATCTACAGAAGTTTTAAAAATATTGATTCATCTGTATGCAAGACAAAATATTTATTCAGCTTACAGAAGGTATGTTTGCTTATTTATTGTACTGAGTCACACTGCATATTTGGTTGGAGCTAAATAAAGATCAAAATTATAATGCTTGCTGAGTGTATGGAATTGCAGACCTCTTACAATAACTCTCCATTCCCTGAGGCTCTCCAGCTCATAAGTTGGGAGCCCCTGTCCTAAGGTCCCCAAGCTCTGCTATAATATACTCTGTGATCTGAGGTCCCATCCTGTTTTGACATTCTTTGAGTACTAGCTCATCAACAGCTTGAGCATGCTGAAAGAGGACTAGAGTTCAAACCTCAGCTTTGCCTCTTACTAACTGTGTGACCTTAGGTAAGTACCTTAACCTCTTTGGACCTCAGTTTCCTCATTTGTAAAGAGAGGAAGTTGAACTCAATGATCTTTGTGGTCTTTTCTAGCTCTAAATCTATGACTCATGACTCATCTATCTAAATACAGAGAAGTTCATCTCATGTAGCTTGGGCAGTAGGTGATAAATTCTTTGGCCAGGTCAGTCCCTGAAGGAGACACAATAGGAACTGGACTTATGGTTTCATTGATCTAGAGAATTCCCAGGTGAGGAAACTTTTTACCAATGCAAATTGACACTCTCTCTGTAACTAGAGAATTACCCAGGGCAGCAGCTCTCAAACTTTTTGGTTTTGGGATCCCTTTGTACTCTTAGAAATCATTGAGGACTACTCCTTCCAAACAGCTTTTGTTTATGTGGGCTGTATCTATGGATAGTTACTGCATTAGAACTTAAAATGTCTAAGTATTATTATAAAAATAGTTTTGATCCCACGGAGCCCTTGAAATGGTCTCAGCGACCCTTGGGATTCCTGGACCCTGCTTTGAGAACCATTGGCTTAGGGCACAAAGAGGTTAAGTGACTTGACCAGGGTCACACAGTCAGAAACAAAGACCATTAAAGATGGCCCTAAGCTCTCTTTAGTCTTCCGCTCTCACAGTGATGGTGGTAGAGAGGGGGCAAATTGTACTAAGAATCATACTGTTTTCTGATCTCCTAGAAACATTAATTTAGTTGCTCAGCTCAGGGCCCACCTTCTGTGAAAAGCCATCTCTGATCCCTCAAGTTGTCAATGATCTTTAGCCCTTACCATCTGCTCTGCTCTCATGTTCTCTGTACCTCTGGGTGTTCCCATCTGACCTACTGGTGCCAACCTGCATCAGTAGAGGGAGGTAACTCTGCCAATGAAATCATCACTAAATCCTCCCAAGAGAGCCATTGAACAGATAAACAATGTCTGCCCCAGAGGTTATAAATCTGTGCTCTGTAGGTATGTGAACCTTCTGAGAGGAATGATTGACACCCTATACCCCTCCTCTCATAGAACCACATGGATCTGTAGAGCCCTGATCTCCTCGCCCAGTCCATATCTCTATCACATACATTCCTAGACCTTCTTTAGACCACTTGTGTTTTTGAGATCTGAACTGAAGAACTCGGTAGGTTCTGGATGCTTCCCTAGGAGGTAACTCTGAGTTCTGCTTTACTCTTCCTTGAGCTCACTATCCCTTTCTCAAAAGTCATTGGTGAGAGATATAGCCACTCATACCACTTGGATGAGTGAGGAGTCATCAGCCACAATCCTTGTGGTAAGGGTAAGATGAATCTCTGTGAGTTCCCCTGAACATATTACCTATTGTTGCATGCTAAGGACTTCTGGGTGGTGTCACCCACCCCACGACACCATCCCCAGCTTTCCCCATGGCCTTTCCATCTACCCTGCAGCTTACCTCCCTTTTATGTGTTCTCTTTTAATTAGAATGTTCTCTTTGAGAACAGGGATTGTCTCAGTTTTCTATTTGTATCCCCAGCATTTAGCACAATCCTTGGCACATAGGAACTATTTAATAAATTCTATTCCATTCAATCTGTCTCATCTGATCTTGTTGAGGTTGATTTACTCCCTCAGATGATGCCCATTATGGAGCACCAATCCCTGGGCATTGCTCCTCAGACACTTTGGTTCTGGGGAATGGGTCTTAAAATGTAGTTTCTTTTTCCTTAGTGAATGCAGATTTCCCTCACTTTACACAGCTATTGTTTTCATCCTTCATTTGCAAAGAGGACCAATGACATCACACGGTGATAATTTAACTTGCAAGTGAATTGGATTGAAGTGACACAGAGTTGAGTGAAGTCATCAGCCTCATTCTCTCTTCCAGAGTCACCAAAGTCCAGTGGCAGGACAAAAGTCAAGAGGACTGGCGATGGCTTGGGATGCAGCGGATGACCTTGGTGTCTTTGAAGTCTGACCAAGCTCTAAGTGCTCCACAGAGCCTGCTTCAACCACCTTCATGTCCATTGGAAGAAACTGTTCTCATTTGTCCATTCTACGGGGGAGCCTTCACATGCCTGGGGTAGACACCCCCTAACCCACCATGGGTTTGAAGCCCGTTGATTACGCTCAACCTGGTTTAGCCTGTCTGCCCAGATAGTTTTACCAGGGTGTGGCCACTATGCATGCTACAGCTTCTTGGAGCCACAGGTGAGAGTTGGGTGGTGGGTGGACATTAAAGGTGAATGAGCAGCCTTGAAAAGGGCTTGGCAAGCCTTCCCACCAGAGGCGCTGGTCCTCTCTGAATGGATGAATGAATAAAACATATGATTTATGGCTACAAAGTACTTTCCACCAATTATCTCCTTTCAACTTCATATTGATCCTGGAAGTACAACTATTATTACCTCCATTTTACTATCTGTGTGACTTTGGCCAAATCATTTCACTCCCCTGTGCCTCAGTTGCCTGCTAGATAAAATGAGGGGGTTGGAGTTCATTGCTCTCTAAGGTCTTTTCCAGCTCTGAGAGTCTATGAAGTAAAAGATGGAATCCCTGCCCTCAAGGAGCTTATGGTCTAGTAGAGGAAGAGATGGCACAACTCCACGAACAAGATATATTTTGATGCCCATTTTGCAGATGCAGAAACTGAGGCACCTCAGTAAAGCCTAAGTAAAATGGTTTGGCTCGAGGTCCAGAAGGGATTTAAGGAGTAGACTTCAGTTTTCCAGCCCCATATTTTTTTCTTCACAGCCTCATTTGCCAGTGGACAGGATGACTAGATTCAACACCCACCTCCAATGACCACTACCTATGTGACCTTGAGCAAGTCACTTACTTCACCTTCCTGGGCCTCAGTTTCCACACACATAAAAGGAGGTTGCATTACATGGCCTCCCAAGTCCCTTCCAGCTCCAGAGTTAGGGACTTGGTGTGACCCCGCTGTGATCCCATGATCTTAAGACTTAGCTTCTCTGGGCCTCAGTTCTCCAATGTGTAAAGGAAGGGGTTTGAGCTAGAGCACCTTGGAAATTTCTTCCAGTTCTAGATGTTATGGTTCTATCATGCTGTGATCTGAGATCTCTCTGTCTCTGTCTCTATCTCCCCTCTCTTCTCTTCTACCCCCCTCTCCTCCCCTCTTCTCTTTTTCCTGTTTCTCTCTTCTCTTCCCTCTCCTTTTTCTCCTTCTCTCTCTCTGCCTCTGTCTTTCTCTCTCTCCTGTGCACGTGCAAACACACACACACACACACACACACACACACACACACTCACACACACACACACACACACACACCCCCCAGAATCAGGACCTCTGCTTTAGCAAGAGCCAGGGAAAACTCCCATCGCTGCTAATTTTATCCCTGCCATGGACTGTAATTAATGTGCATTAAGAGTAGAGCTCTGTTCTGTTTAAACCCAAGACAAACAACATCTCTATGATTCATGTTTTCCAAAAGGGGAAAAAAAAGTGAAGGGTTAAGCAGGGGGGCAGTGCTGGGCATTCTGGACCAGACAGCAAGAGCCCTGGGCTCCCTCTGACTCACTGCGGAAGCTGGGCTGGGCTGGACAGCGCCTGTTCCCTCCAGCCTGCCCAGATCCAGAGCTCACCCATTGAACACCTGCATGGAAGTCCCATATTCATGGCTGAGCTTCTGCTTTTCTGCTTCAGTTTCTATTTCTCAGGACTCCCCTGCCTCAGCTCCCCTATTCTCCTTTCATTTCAGGTGGCTGGTCTCTGCTAAGCTAAGAAAGATCTTGGGGCAGCTAGGTGGCGCAGTGGATAGAGCACTGGCCCTAGAATCTAGAGGACTTGAGTTCAAATCCAGCCTCAGACACTTGCCACTGACGAGTTGTGTGACCCTAGGCAAATCACTTAACCCCAATTACCTCACCAAAAACAAAAAAAAAGAAAGAAAAAGAAAAAAGAAAGCCCTTGTTTTGGGCTCAGAGGATTTGAGGCAGGAAGGCAGCTTAGAGGTCCTTGAGGGTGAACCTCTCATTCTCCAGAAGAGGAACAAGTCCCCATCTCAAGGTCACAGACCCAGCCACTTTCTGGCCAATTAGCCTCCATGGGAAAAACTCCTAGGTCCTTATTTTCCCAACACCTTTACACAGGAGATGTAGATGAAACCCAGACAAGCTAAGTGTAAGTTGATTTGGGAGGAGGGCAGTAAATTGGACTGTATTTTAAATTCAGCAGAGATCTCACTGTTCCAAGGAAGGAGGCTGGGGCTCTCTGTTCAAAGTGAACAATCCTTTTGTACTCTGGATAATTATCCACTTATACTCTGTATCCCAGCAAGGCCCTGGGCCCTGATGTTAGAATTTGAGTCTCAGCCCAGAAGCCTGTGGGACCCTAGAAGAGGAAGACTCCAATGGAAGAGAAACCAAGGACTGTGTTGGGAGGGGCAAGGTGTCTAAGGGGGGATGGGATCCCCAAATGGAAAAGCCTGATATTCTTTAAGGAGATGGCATTATCCACAGAGCTCCAACAGCAAAGTGCCCTGGGTGGATAAGAACACATCTGCAGATCATACAGTCCAGCCTCCCCTAACTGGCCTTTCCAAACTTGCTGATCGAATCATCGCTTAAGGGCTGGAAGTGTCTTAGCAGTCACCAGGTCTCCATCTCAAGTTACAGATGAAGAAAATTAAGACCAAAAAGGTTAATTAATCTATCAGTCAACAATTAAGCACGTATTAGGTGCCAAGTACTATCCTAGGTGCTATGGATAAAAACTGATATAAGAGGGGGCAGCTAGGTGGCGTAGTGGATAGAGTTCTGGCCTTGGAGTCAGGAGGACCTGAGTTCAAATCCAGATTCAGACACTTAACACTTACTAGCTGTGTGACCCTGGGCAAGTCATTTCACCCTGATTGCCTCACTAAAAAGAAAGAAAAAGATATAAGGGTGAGGGTTCACTGAATGCTGATGTTTTCAGTTCCCTCCCAGCTTTGACATTCTATGTTCTAAGTTCCCTCCCACCTGTGACATTCTATGTTCTAAGTTCCCTCCCACCTATGACATTCTATGTTCTAAGTTCCCTCCCACCTATGACATTCTATGTTCTAAGCACCCTCCTAGCCCTGACATTCTCTGTTCTAAGGTCCCTCCCACCTGTGACATTCCCATCAGCTTTGACTCCCTATGTCCCTATGTACCTCTCTTGGGCATTCTATGTTCTGCACCTTTGCCACCCCTCCCCAGCTTTAGTTTCTTTGTTGGAAGCTCCCTTCTAGTTCCGACCTTCTTTGTTTCCATGAATGTAGCCGATTTTCTGGCCTGTGCTAAGGTATATCACTAGACTTCGGCCTGTGCCCTTATTTCTCAAGAGAGAGGAGAAGGAAATTAAAGAGGTAATAATTTAAAATGACAGGTTTTGGCATCCAAGCAGCCATCATGGACTCTGGCTGGTGCTGGATGTATTATTTATGAGATTTCATTAATATGTAAATTTTTGCCAGTTGATTGGCTGGCTTGGCAGGGTTCCAGACAACTCGTAAATTAGAGATGAGCTGGGACTTCCTGGTTGCTTGTTGAGAGAGCCTTCCTCTCCAGGCCATTCTGTAGCCTGGGATGGGATCCATTAATCTGCCTTGACAGGCAAAGATCCAAGCCGACCCGCATATAGACAGGGCTTTAGCAGAACCTCGGCCCTCTGGCGCCAAGCAGGAACTGAAAGACAAGATCCTTTTGCTTCAGGCCAGGGTGGGCCTCACTGATCTTCTCCCAGCTCTGGCTACCACCTAACAGGTCAGAATTGGGCTGGCTTACACTAGAAACTGGCATCTCACTCTGCCACTGACTTGGAATGTGGGCAAGAGCCTTCTGGGTCTCAGTTTTCTCATCTACAAATTGGGTATAATAACCCCTGCTTTGCCTGCCCCATCCCCCCAGCCAGGGTCTCTCTTTCCTCTTTTGGGAGGGGGTTTGGAGCAGATAACCTGAAGGTCCTTCCCAGTTCCAAAGTTCTGTCTGAAAGATCTCAGAACGTGACCAAATCAGAATTGCCCTTTGCCTGTACAAAAATACTGCATGTATTTTGGAATGAATTTAGGCAGGCCAGGTAAGAATTAATCCCATTTTGCAGTTGAGTCAGTTAAAACTTTTAGCAAAGAAATGACATGAGAAGTCCCATATTTTGTTCAGTTGTTTTTCAGTTATGTCTGACTCTCTGTGACCCTATTTGGGGTTTTCTTGGCAAATATACTGGAGTGGTTGGCCATTTCCTTCTCCAGCGCATTTTGCAGATGAGGAAACTGAGGCAAACAGGTTAAGTGATTTGCCCAGCTAGTAAGTGTCTGAGGTCAGATTTGAACCCATGAAGATGAGTCTCCCTGACTCCAGGCCTGGCACTCTAAGCACTAAGGCATCACCTAGCTGCCTCAAAGCTCCATACAGTCAATCAATTAACAAGCATTTATCAAGTACTTATTATACACCAGGCTCTATGCTAAGGGCTGGGGAGACGAAGAAATACACAATCCTTCCCCTCTGGGATTTCACATTTGAATGAAGAAGAAAACATGTGAGTAATTAAGTACCTACAAGATTGTGTGAAGTAGACTTAAGGAAATCATCGGGGTAGGGGGTGGGATTGGGAGAGGCCTCTTATAGATGGGGGGATTTAAGTTGGGTCTTGAAGGAAGCCAGAGGACTTAAGTGGCAGAGGTGAGGCGGGGAGTGTGTTCCAGACATGGTGATGGAGGGATGGAGCGTGGTGCTCTAGGTATAGAGAGTGGGCCAATATAGACGGTTTGTCGAGGGCTCGGTTAAGTATAAGAAGGAAAGATAGGGAAAGGCTTAGGTTATGAAGACCTTCATATGCCCAATGGTGGCCTTTATTTGATCTAGGGAGACATCAGAGGCTCGTTGAACAAGGACAAAGGCAGACTTCTGCTTTAGAAAAATTGGCATGGCAGCTGAGTGGGGAGAGATTTCCCATAGTGTCACAGACTTAGAGCCGAAAGGGACCCCCAGCCCCCTCATTTTATAGATGAAGAAATGGAGGGCGGCAGAAATCAGATGACTTGTCCAAGGTCACACAGCTAGTCAGTGAAGCACTAAGGTAGAATCTAGCTGGTGAGAGGTGTGCATGGAAAAAGAATTGGGTCTGGATTTGATTCCCTGCTCTGCTCCTGGCTTCCTATGTGGCTTTAGGCAGGGCATTTAGCTTCCTTCTCTGTTTGAAAGTGAGAGAGTTGGCCCTGATGGTCTTGAAGGTTCTTTTCATCTCAGAAAACTCCTCATTTCCCATCCCAGGCCCTTTCTTGTTATTCTTCTAAGGGGTAAAATACTGCAGTCACTTCTTGGCTGTCTCAGAATCCGTGCCTTCATCTCCCAGCCACATCATCAAGGAAGACTGTGGTCATACTTGGAGATGTTCCCTGGGCCTTGGTCCCCCACAGTCGCTTCTGTCTGGGTTTTTTCTGGCTCCCTGTTGGGTCTTCCAGCCTGCTTCCCACTGCTCCTGAGCCCGAGTTCCTGTTCCGTCTCCAAAGACTGACTCATTCTTAGATGTGTGATAGATTGATCAAGGTCAAGGTCCAAGGCAAGGTAGCTGCTCAGCCTTGGAGCTAGAGGTCAGACCTCTGGGGGATGCTTGTCAAAGCTGGTTCTGAGCACCAGCACTGGAGTCAGGAGGACCTGAATTCAAATCTGGCTCAGGCACTTACTGGCCGTGTGACCCTGGGCAAGTCACTTAACCCCATTGCCTCAAAAAAAGAAAAAAAAAGGGAAAAAAAGCTGGTTTCTGGGCTTTCCAGATAGAAATGTCCCTCTGCAAAGGCTTCTGGGAGACAGGGAGCAAGGAGGTAGATGAGTGTTTAGCATTGAAGACCACTGCTACTCCCTCCACTGGTTGGAAAAGGAGAATCTGGGTAATAATAATTGTCACCCAGGAGGTAACTTTTGCTTTCACTGACTGTGTGTGTGTGACTTGTGTGAGTCATTTCCCACTCTGAGTCACTGTTTCCTTATCTCTAAAATGGATCATAGAAATGTTGACGTGGAAGGGACCACCCCCTCATTTACAGATGGGGAAACTGAGGCACAGAGAAGTTATAAGAGCATAGGTTTAGAGTTGGAAGGGGCCTTAGAGGCCCCTGAGTCCAACCCTGTCCTCTTACAGATAAAGAAGCTGAGGGAGGTTAAATGTGTTGCCCAGGGTTACAAAGCTAGTAAGTACTTGAGACAGGATTTGAACTCAGGTCTTCCTAACTCCAAGCCTAGTGCTCTTTCCACTATGCCACCGCTGAAAACACCTTCCTCGCAGGGTTGTGGGGAAGAAAGTGCTGTTTTGATTATATGAGTATTATGCCTCAGGATCAAGCCTAGTCTCTCTCCTAGTTGGGTCCCTTTCCATCTCAAAGTTTCCCCCTCCTATTTCTTCACAAATAGAAATAGTACTGACTTGAAAATTAGGAGACTTGCTTCCCAGCCACATAGAACATAGACTCCGGACAAATCACTTAACCTCTGCCTGACTCAGTTTCCTCGTCTGTAAAATGTGAGTTTTGGACTAGATGGTTTCTGTCCCAGCTAGGCCAGGTGGTACAGTGGATAGAATGCTGGGCCTGTCACATAGTAGGTGCTTAATAAATGCTTAATAGAATAGAATATTGTATACCTCCAGGAGAATTTAAGCTTCTTTTTTTAAAAATAATTTAAGCTTCTTGAGGGAGATTACTAGTGATTTTCTGACTCTGTTACCTCTGGTGCCTAGCACAGTGCCTCATAGACAGTAGGTACTTAATACATACTTGTTGAATGGAATTGAATGCTGTATTTGCTTCTAGGAGAATATAAGCGGTTAAGTGTCTGAAGCTGGATTTGAACCCAGGGCTTCCTGACCTCAAGCCCAGATCTTGTCATATCCTCCAGGAGAATGTAAACTCCTTGGGGTCAGGGACTGTTCCATTTTTTGTCTTTGTATCATCAGTGTCTGGCACAGAGTAGGAGACTGAGAAAATGTTTATTGATTGATTAGCTGGGGGAGGGCGCTTTATTTCCTTCGTCTCTTAGGATCCCCTCCCTATTCCGTGCTCCCAGCCTTACTCTCGTCAACAATAGAACCTCGTCCAGCCTGGATCTGGCGGACCATTGATGGATGAAACCCAGTGTGAATTACTGTTCTTCCCCTGCCCCACCTTGACTTTACTCAGAAGACTCAGAGAAGAGCTGGAGTAGTCCTTTTTGTTGAGCTGTTTCAGTCACGTTTGACCCTTCCTGACCCCATCTAGAATTTTCTCGGCAGAGATACTGGAGCAGTTTGCCATTTCCTCCTCCAGCTCATTTGACAGATGAGGAAACTGAGGCAAACAGGGTTCAGCAACTTGCCCAGGGTCACACAGCTCGTAAGTGTCTGAGGCCAGATTGGAATGCAAGATGATGTCTTCCTGATTCCAAGCCCAGTGCTCTAACCACTGCACCACCTGGCTGCCCTGAGGGTCTTTTAAAGACCCTCTATTTTACAGGAGAGAAAGCTGAAGTTCAGAGAAGCTGGCTCATTTGCCTGAGTCATACAGCTGGTCGGTAATAAAGTTGAGATTTAATTTAAGGCTCAGGTCCTTTGACGCCAAGCCCAGTGTCCTTTTCTCACTCCCCCCAGGCTGTCTCTTGGGCCTTGCTCCCCATGGGCTGGTGACTAGACGATGCACCCCACTTCTACCCCCATCCCTATCCCCGGGTTTTTCTTCCAGGGATGTCTTCTCTCTGGCCCTGCAGGCAGCTGTCCCACGCACCTGCTCCCAGGGGTGTCTCATTCTCATCCATCACTGAGCGGGGCTGGTGCTTTAATATGGCGCTGGCACCATCCATCAGCCAGGACTCCCGCCCCCAAGAAGGGTGATGGATGGTTTGGGAGATGCCTTGGCCCAGGCGGGAACAGGGACCCAGAGAGCAAATTCAATAACAATTAGCACATTAAAGGCAGATGATCCTCAGGCTCCTGGAAGCAGCTCCCCAGGGGCCAGGTGCAGGCATAAGCAATAAATCAGCAGCCGCCGCCTGATTGGTTCAGGGCTGGGGAACACAGGGCTGGCCACTTCCCGGGACAGTAGCACCCAGCCCAGGGGCTGGGCAAGCCCCTGCCTCTCTCTGTGCCTTGGTTGCCACTTAGGTAAAATGAGTGGATTAGACCCAACAGTCTCTAAAGATCCTTTTCCATTTCATGTTCTAAGATTTCTCCCAGTTTTGACTTATGTTCTAAATCCCCTCCCAGCTCTGACATTCCCCGTTCTAAGTCCCTTCCCATGTACTAAGGTTCTCAAAAGGTCTCTTCCAGCTCTGATGTTTCATGTTCTGTGTTCTAGTTTCCCTTTCAGCCCTGTCATTCTATGTTCTAAGGTTCCATCTATCTCTGCTCTTCTGTGTTCTAAGCTCCCCTCTAGCTTTGACAGTTCACATTCTAGAATCCTTCCCAGATCCAGCATTCTCTATTCTAATGTAACTTTTAACCCTGACACTATCTGCTAAGACCCCTTCCATTTCTGACAGCCTACATACTAAGTAAACTTCTAACTTTGGCATTCCATGTTCCGTGTTCTCTTCCAGGCCTGCTGTTCTGTGATTTTCTGACCTCAACTCTCTCTAAAATTACCAGTGATCTCTTAGTTGCTGAATCTAATGGGCCTTTTCTCAATCCTCTCTCCTTGACCTCTGAGTCTCTGCAGCCTTTGACGCCATCCATCACTCTTTCCACCTCAATCCTCTGCTCTCTCTAGGTTTTCAGGACACCCTCCTCTCTCTCTCTCCTGGTTCTCCTCCTATTTATCCAACTGCTCCTTCTGCCTTTTTGCTGGATCTTCACTTAGGTCTAGATCACGTCCACTCACTGTGCGGCTCTGTCCTCAACCCTCTTCTCTCCTCCCTCTATTCTATACGACTTGATCATCTCATCAGCCCCCATGGTCTTAATGACTATCTCTATGCTGTTGATTCTCAGAACAATTTATCAGCCCTAACCTCCTGACCTCCAGTCTCACATCTCCAATTGTCCATTAGACAACTCAAACTTTATGTCCCTTAGCCATCTTAGACTTAACTTATCCAAAATGGAATTCAGTCTTTTTCTCCCAAACTCTCCCCCCTTCCTAACTGCCCTATTACCATTGAGGTTACCACCATACTTCCAGTTACTCAGGCTTGAAACCTAGGTGTCGTCCTTGACTCCATACTCTCTGCCCACCCCCACCCTACCCCGTCATATTTAATCTGTCTCCAATGCCTGTGGATTTTATCTTATTATTTTATTTTTTTGGTTAGGAGATGGGGTTAAGTGAGTTGCCCAGGGTCACACAGCTATTAAGTGTTATGTGTCTGAGGCCAGATTTCAACTCAGGTCCTCCTGAATCCAGAGTTGGTGCTCTATCCACTGTGCCACCTAGCTGCCCCCTGATTTTATCTTTGTAACATCTCTCACAAGTGCCCCTTTCTCTCCTTTGACCCTACCACCCTGCTGAAGGTTCTCATCACTTCATGCCTATAGCTTGCTAGTTGATTTGCCCGCCCCTCTCCAGTCCATCCCCCATCCAACTGCCAAATTAATCTTTCTAAGATGTGTATCTGACTATGGCACTCAACAAATCCTAATGACTTCCCATGACCTTCAAGATCAAATATAACATCTTCAGCTTGACATTCAAAGCTCTTCCCAACTGGCCCCCTCCCACCTTTCTACTCTGTTTACCCTTTACTTCCACTCTGACTCCTACCCCCATGTATTCTGTGGTTCAGCAACACTGGCCTCCCAGCTGTTCCATGACAAGACACTCCATCTCTTGACTCAGGGCATTTTCATTGGCACCTGGAGCACTCTCCCTCTTGATCTCACCTCCTGGCTTCCTTCAAGTCCTCGCTAAAACCCCGGCTTCTACCAAAAGCCTTTCCTGATCTCCCTCAGCGCTAGTGTCTTTCCTCTATCATTATCGCCAATTAGTCCTAGTTTCTTTGTACAGAGCTGATTGCATGTTCTCTCCCCCAGTAGACCGTGAAGTCCTTGACAGCAGGGACTAGCTTTTCCTTTTTTTTTTTGTAGCCCCAGAGCTTAGCACAGTGCCTGGCACATAGTAGGCACTTAATAAATGTTTATTGATAGGGGTAGCTAGGTGGCAAAATGGATAGAGTGCTAGCCCTATAGTCAGAAAGACCTGAGTTCAAATCCTGCCTCAGATATTTACTGTGTGACCCTGGGCAAGTCACTTAACCCTGTTTGCCTCAGTTTCCTGATCTGTAAAATGAGCTGGAGAAGGAGATGGCAAACCACTCCAGTATCTTTCCCAAGAAAGCCCCAAATGGGGTCATGAAGGGTGTGACGTAACTGAAAAAAAAATTGATTCTTTGGCAGACTGACTCTCTCTTGAGGATGTTTCTTATCTATTTTGTACATATGCCAGTTTAGAGATTACACTTGAGTTCTTTGTCCATATTCTCCATAATCCTTTGTTGTAATCTTCTCAGTAGAATGTCCCAGAAGCTGCTCTTCTCCCCAACAGGACATCTAAGGAGTGCTCCAGGTTGATATAGAACAAGTTAATAACTTTGTTCCTTTCCTGAATAACTGAGGCTAATTGTTATGAAAGTGAATAAGCCTTGATTATAGGTGGTGTGGAAGAACAGAGGGAGCCCGGGCCCCTAGGCTGGAGTTTCAGTCTTGCCCACAATCCAGCTGAAGATGTAGCGCTACCTCTTTGGTGGGGCAGAGGAGGAAGCAGGATAGCCAGGTGGACCTTCTTGTAGGAGGACCCCCTGTGATCTGACCTACCTGGGCTCAGACAGAGGGTAGTTGGCACTTGGGATTTACATCTGGAAGGAGCCTGACATTATATAGTACCATCTACTCATTTATAATGGAGGAGCCTGAGGCTCAGAGAGGGTTAGTAGCTTGCTTGATGTCACAAGGCCAGTTAAGTATCAGAGACAGGTCTACTTACCTGGGCAGTGTTCTCTGGCCATATCTTTATTTCGCCCAGAGTTGTCTGTATTATATCAGAGAAGCATAGATGAGTGGAACTTCCTGGGGTCTGGGATACCACCCAGTCCATATTGGAATATGACTGTTGACAATGTCTGGACAAGTTCTCATTCAGCCTGTCCTAGAAGGCTTCTCATCTCTTAAGTTGCATTACTTCTAGACAACTCTTGTTAGACTTTTTCCCTCATAGGGCTAGGGACAAGATGTCCTTTCCCCCCACCCCCACCCCGCCACCAATTCTTGACTCTTCTTTTCTTGAGGCTAAACATTCCCAGTTCCTTTAATCAACCCTAAAATTTTTGCTGTGGTTGTTCAGTCATTTCAATCATGTCTGACTCTCTGTGACCCCATTTGGGGTTTTCTGGCAGATACTGGAGTGGTTTGCTGTTTCCTTCTCCAGCTCATATACCAATGAGGAAACTGAGACAGACAGAGTGAAGTGACTTGTCCAGATAGCATGACCATGTTCCATCTAAGGCAAGGGTGGGGTTTGTGAACTTAACCCCTTCCGCCAACCTATTTTGATAATTGTACTTTAAAATGATTAATTTCCTTTGAAATCCTGTGTATTTTATTTTGTTCATTTAAAAATCACATTCTGAGATGATATCCATTGGCTTCAGCAGATTGCCAAAAACAGGTGCCTGTTCTAGCCCAACACTCTCATTTTACAGATGAGGAAGGGCCTTATTCATAATCACATAGGCTGTAAGTGACATTTGAGGTGACATTTGAACCCAGACCTTTTGACTCCATTGTTCATTGAACTATTGTGCCTTTTCAGGGCCCTTCACCTTGAAGGCTACCCTCCTCTGGACTCTCTCCAGCTTGTCCTCCCTAGACTCTGATTCCCAGAATTGAACACAATATCCTGGATACGTACAGTTCGACCCAGGCAGAGTGAAACGGGCCTCTCACTTCATTCCTGGACATCATGTCTCTCCAGGCAGCCTGAGGTCATAGGAGCTTTCTTGGCCTCCCGATCAGATGTATGACTCACACACAGTTGGCAGTCGACGAAAGCCCTCACATCTTTTTCAGCATGGCTGCTGTCTAGCCATGAAGATAAGACTTCGTGGGGGAAATCTAGTGGGAAGGGGCCATGGCCTGAAACTGCCAGAAGTCTCAACCAGAGACAACTCCTTCGGGCTGGAGCTTTCTCTATGTGGCAGGAGTCTTGGCTTGGAGCCCCAGCTTATGAGATGTGTGACCTTGGGTGAGTGCTTTCACATCTCTTGTGGGATGTTTCCTCATTTAAAAAGCAGGGATGATAAAACTTGAGCTTATCTCATTGATGTGAAGGAAAAGTTTTATAAAGTTTAGAGAAATCTGCAAACATCAAGGTTTTGTGTAAACTTTTAAGTATGCTGTAAATTTTAAAGTGTTTTGAAACTCCCCAAGCACTATAGAGAGGGGAGTTGGTTTTGTTTATATGACTTAGGATCACCCAGTCCATGACAACACCATACCTAGGCTCTTAGGCATTCTTATGTCTAAGGTAGCTGGATGGTAGAGTGGATAGAGCTCTGGCCTGGGAGTCAGGAAGATCTTAGTTCAGATATGGCTTCAGACATTTAGTGTGACCCTGGGCAAGTCATTTAACATCTATTTGTCTCAGTTTCCTCATCTGTTAAGTGGGGATAATAATAGCACCTACCTTGCAGGGTTGTTGAGTAGACCATGAGATAACTGCAAAGTGCACAGTGCCTGGCACACAGTAGGTGCTATATAAATATTTGCTGTCATTATTACAATTGTATGCCCTCCTGGCACAGCTGAAGACCAGAGCAGTTTCTCAGGCTTTGACTTAAGGAACTTGGAGAAAACAAATCATGGGTGACTGGTCTATGACAGAATGAGACAAAATATTCCTCTAGTGTGATAGAGTAATTAGGGCAGATATGCCAAGCCAAGTCTCCTGTCCCTAAGGTCAGATATTCCAATTTCAGAGATGAGGAAACTGAGACCCAGATTGTATTAACCAGATGGTTAAGTTGATTGGAGCTTGAGCTCAAATTAAGAGGTGAAGGTTGTGAATAATGAAAAGACAAAAGTGAGAAAGTGAGGCTGATTGCAGGGATTCACCAGGAGTCCCTATGACCACTTAGGGACTAATCAAAGCTTGCTTCCCTGGCCTCCATTCCTCAATGCATGCTGTCTCCTCCTATTAGAATGTAAGCTCTCTGAGAGCAGGTATTTTGTGTTCCTGGAGACTAGCAGAGTACCTGGCATGCAGTAGGCACTAAGCAAATGCTTGCAGATTAATTAAGAATGGACCAACAGCCGGAATGACCATGTGTCACCCTGGGCCCCAGATTCCTGATTTCTGGGGACATCATGGGCTGCATTAATGTACATCCAGGAATGGGCAGTGGCACTTGGGACTTTTGGGATTCAAGTGGCACTTTCCTCTCTTCCCTTCCACCTTTCACAGGGGAGAGGACAAAAGGCATCAGGGGCTTCAGAGACTGTGTAGTCCAACCCTCTCATTTTACAGATGAAGAAACTGAGGCCCAGAGAGGTTAAATCACTTGCTTAAGGTCACACAAGTAGCAAGAACCAATTTGAACCCGGAATTTGAACCTAGACCCTTGGACTCCCAAGCCAGTGTTAGAGGTTTTTTTTATACCCTTCAGGGACTGGTTGGGAAAATAATGACCTAGCTGGTTTTTCCCGTGGAGGCCAGAATGTGGCTGAGCCTGTGATTCTGAGCTGGGGGCTTCTTCTTCCTCTGGAGAATGAGGGGATCTACCTCAAGGACCCCTAAGGCACCTTCCTGACCCAAATTCTCTTTGCCCAAGATGAGAGCTTTCTTTTTTTTCAGACTTATGAGAAGTTTACCGATTGTCACATGCAATAGCCAGAATGCATACATGTAGGCTGAATACTTTCATGTAGGTAGCCTACAAGAGAGACTACAAAATTCCATTAAATTACCAAAATTTTTATACCATTGATCAAATGATTTGGAACTTGCCTTTACCAAACATTATTCTTCACTCGACATAATATTAACTGAAGTCCTTTTTCTTATCTTGAAGACATTTATTTTTGAGAAAGTCCAGGCACAAGTATAAACCATCTTGCAGTTTATCAGCAACTCTTATTTTCTCCTTTTTCTGACTTGTAACTTTATGGGTTGGCATGAATTGTTTTCTCTAATTATAACATTCTGTTCTACACAAAAATTTAACCTTTCTGCCTTCCCAGAGTCAGATAGCTAGTTAAAATCTGAGATAAGATTCAAACTCAGGGTCTCCTGTTTCCAAGGCTTGCACCGTACCAATGAATCAATACAAATTTATTCAGTGTTTACTATGTATCAGGCACTGTGCTAGAAGCTTTATAAATATTATTTTATTTAGTCCTCACAACAACCCTGTTATTTCCTCCATTTTACAGTTGAAAAAACTGAGAAAAACAGATTAATTGAGCTGACACAGCTAGTAAGTGTCTGAGGCTGGATTTGAACCCAGGTCTTCCTGGCTCTTTGAAGCCCAGTACTTACCCATTGTTGTCACCTAGCTGATAATAACAATGGATGACAAGGAATAACCTTAACAACTTGTGGATGAGATCTTTCTTAGCTCAGCACAGAGCACCTACCTGAAACGAAAGGAGAAAGAGGGAGTTGAGGGACGGGGAGTCCTGAGAAATAGGAACTGAAGCAGAAAAGCAGAACTTCAGCATTGAATATGGGACTCTCACACAGGTGTTCAATGGGTCAGCTCTGGATCTGGGCCTCTGGGAGCTGATTCCCAGGCTAAAGGGAACAGGTGCTGTCCAACACAGCTCAGCTCCCACTGTGAGTCAGAGGGGACCCAGGGCTCCTGCTGTCTGGTGCAGGATGCCCAGCACTGCCCCACTGCTTAACCCTTCACTTTTTTCCCCTTTTGGAAAACATGAATCATGGAGATGTTGTTTGTCTTGGGTTTAAACAGAACAGAGCTCTACTCTTAATGCACGTTAATAACAGTCTATGGCAGGGATAAAATTAGCAGTGATGGGAGTTCTTGCTAAAGCAGAGATCCTGACTCTGTGTGTGTGTGTGTGTGTGTGTGTGTGTGAGAGAGAGAGAGAGAGAGAGAGAGAGAGAGAGAGAGAGAGAGAGGGAAAGAGAGAGGGAGATAGGATCACAGAACCATAACATCTAGAACTAGAAGAAATTTCAGAGGCTGTCTAGTTCAAACCCCTCACTTTACACTTGGGGAAACTGAGGCCCAGAGAGCAGGGTCACACCAAGTCCTTAGCTCTAGAGCTGGAAGGGCCTTGAGAGGCCATGTAGTCCAACCTCCTGCTTTTACATGTGAGGAAACTGAGACCCAGGAAGGTTAAGTAAGTGACTTGCTCAAGGTCACATAAGTAGTAATCATTAGAGGTGGATGTTGAATCTTGTCATCCTTTCCATTGGCAAATGAGGCTGTGAAGGAAAAAATATGGGGCTGGAAAATCAGAGTCCATTTCTTGACCCCCTTCTGGACCTCAAGCTAAACCATTTTACTTAGACTTGATGTGGTGCCTCAGTTTCTGCATCTGTAAAATGGGCATCAAAATACATCCTGTTCATTGAGTTGTGCTATCTCTTTCTCTATTAGACTATAAGTTATTTGAGGGCAGGGATTACATCTTTTACTTCACAAACTCTCAGAGCTAGAAAGGACCCTAGAGAGCAATGAATTCCAACCCCCTCATTTTATCTAAAAAGCAACTGAGGCACGGGGAAGTGAATTGATTTGGTAATAAAATGGAGGTGATAATAGTTGTACTTCCAGGACTGGTAGGAGGTTGAAAGGAGATAATTGGTGGGAAGTACTTTGTAGCTATAAAGCACAGTAGACATATGCCTCATTCATTCATTCAACAGGTTTTTAACCTTCACTTTGTACTTAGGGTTGTGGGGTTGCAGGAGAAGACTTGGTCCCTGCTTACAAGGGCTTCCATTCCAAAGGGACCATAAGAAGATTTAACTACAAGGGGCCACTAGGAAGTCCAAGGGGCTGGTCAGTATCAGGTGAGGCTGGTCAGGGAAAGCTTTTTGGATGAGAGGGGTTTGTTGTTCAGTCTTAGAAGAGAGGGCTATAGGTTGGATGAGAGGATGGGGAAGGGCACTGTAGGTCAGAAGAAAAGCAAAGGTGTGGAATGAATAAGGAAAACAATGTGGAGTCCCTGAGGTATGTAGGTCTGGCCCCCAAATCCACTCCTTTCCCCTGTCCTTGGTCCTGGAACCATCCCTGAAATGCCTTCACAAAGGTCCCTCTTTTGGCTGGAGGGATTATTTTCAGAAGGTCCCAATTCAAAAACACGTGTTACAAGGAAGATAATGCATTAGACAATTAGTTCTCTGTGACCATGGTGGAGCTCACCATATTTTTTCTGGCTTCATGGTATAGTGAGAGAATGATGGCCTTGTTGACAGAAGAACTGATTTAAATCCCAGCTGACCTGCTAGCTAGCTGTGTGACCTTGGTTAAGTCACTTCCCTTTGGGGTGCATGTATGTGTGAGTGTGTGTGTGTGTGTGTGTGTGTGTGAATCTTCTCACTTCCAGCCCTAACTTCTACCATGCCAATAATGCAAATAACTGCTGTTTAAATAGCCTTTTATAGGCTTAAAAATCACTTAATATATAATATCTCATCTGATCTTTTCAGACTATGTGAGGTAGGGAGGGCAGGTGACAGGAACATAGATTTAGAGCTGGAAGGGACCATAAGGTGCAACACTTTTATTTCACAGATGAAGAAATTAAGATTTAAAAAGGTTGAATGACTTGCTGATATCACATGGGTAGTAAGAGACAAAGACAGAATCTGAACCCAGGTCCTCTATCTCTAAAGCCATCACTTTCCATTGCATCCTATTTGCTCCTTTATGTAGCAGCATGTAACTGGGCTTCTAGCTAAAACTGAGGTATTTTTCTGCATTTGTGGAAGAAGACTTGACTCTTAACTGTATGCAACTGGGTAACTGCAGTGGAAAAAGCCCGAGGATTAGAACCAGGAAGACCTGAATTCAAATCCAGCTGCTTTCTAGCTGTGTGACCCTGGGTGATTTATTTAGCATCTGTCTGCCTCAATTTCCCCATGTGTAAGATAGAAATAATAATAGTCCCCACCTTTCAGGGTTATTGTGAGGATCAAATGAAATGATATTCATAAAGTACTTTGCAAACCTTAAAATACAATATAGGAACTTGCTATCATCATCATCATCATCATTATTATTATTATTAGTAGTAGTAATAGTAGTAGTAGTATTGTTATTAATCATCTCACGCATGGACTGTTATAGTCTGCAGGTAGGTCTGCCTTCCTCAGATCTCTCTCCACTTCAGTCCATCCTTCATTCAGCCACCAGAGTGATTCTCCTAAATAGCAAGTCCAGTGATATTACTCCCCTACTCAATAAATTCTAGTGGCTCCCTATCACCTCCAGGATCAAACACAAAATCCTCTGTGGGGCATTCAAAGCCTTCCTAAACCAACCCCCCCCTACCTTTCCAGTCTTCTTGCCCCTTACTCCCCAGCATGTACTCTTCCATGAACAAGACCCTCCCTCTCCTGGTTCTGGGTGTTTTCTCTGGCTGCCTCCCATACCTAGAATGCTCTCCCTTCTCTCTGACTCCACCTTGGATGGGAAGCCTTGCCCAACCCTTTCATTCCAGTGCCTTCCCTCTGCTAATTATTTCCTATTTATATCTTGTGTAGAGCTTGCTTTGCATATATTTGTTTGGATGCTGTCTTCCCCATTAGATAGTAAGCCCCTTGAGGGCAAGGACTATTTTTTGCCTCTTTTTGTATCCTAATACTTAGCACAGTGCCTGGTGCATAGTAGGTGCTTAATAAATATTTATTCATTTATTGTTATTATTATTAATTAGAGAGAGTGCTGAGTACCTATGTAATACTACAGGCTTAGCTGGAAGCTCAAATTACACCCATTTTACAGATAAGGAAGTTGAGGTCTAGAGAGGTAAAGAGACTTGTTTGCCCAAGATCACAAGGCTCGTGGCAGAACTGGACTCAAACCCAGGCCTTTTGACTTCACATTCAATGCTCTATCTACTGTACTACAGCATCTAGTCCTGAGAGGATGAAGCAAGGGACATAGCATTAATTTTTTGGATGGGTGGCAGGTGTAAAGTTTTGCTTGGAAAGGAAACACCTCCATGGTCCAGGGACTTCACTCAGGACTCCCTGAGAAGTCCCTGCTAGTGTGGCTGGGCGCAGCAGGCAAGAGTGATGCTCAGGCATGGTGGACTCAGTTTGGTTCCTGAGCAGAAAGCCAATCACAAGAAGACAGGGTAGCCAGGGCATGGGGTGGGGGATGAGGGAAAGGCAACTGACATGCTCCCCATTCCTCACCCAACTCCACTCAACCGGGGCTGAGCTTTGAAAGGTGACTCAAAGAATTCCCGCAGGTATCACTGCCTGCCTGACCCACCAGTGTGAGCTGATCAGGCAGGTAAGGCTGAAACCCTCACAGCAAGACCCCCGTCAATAAAGGAGGATTGCTCCAGCCCCTGCAGAGATTTCTCTCTGAATAAGTTTAAAGCTTGGTTTTCCCTCACAAGGATTCAGTTGATCCTACCATAACCCTAGGAATTTTGGTTCTGTCCATTTCTACAGATGAGGAAACTGAGGTCAAAGATATTTCAAAGATATTCTTTCATTCATTCATTATTTCATAATGTAACAGGAATTGTTCCAGGTACTAGACTTACCCAAAGCAAAAAAGAGACCTGGAAATCCAGGCCGGATAGGTTCCCAGAACAGAGTGTCAAAGCTAAGAGGAGTCTCAGAACAGGGAATGTCAGAGCTAAAAGATACCTAGAGACTAGGTAACTAGCATTTAAACATGCTATGTCTATTTTAAAGCAGGACTATTCAGGCACCTCGAAGGAAATGTTACTGATGTGAATGCCTGTCCTTTTATATAGCATTGACTGTGTGCCAGGCTCCGTGCTAAGTGCCTTGCAAATATTAACTCATTCAATCCTCACCCCTGCAGGGCATGTGCTGTTATTATCATCACCTTACACTTGAGGAAACTGAGGCAGACAGAGGTGAAGTGACTTGCCCAGGGTCACATAGCTAGTAAGTGTCTGAGGCTGGATTTGAATTACAGATCTTCTTCCTGATCCCTCAAAGTCTGTATGGGGGTGGGGTGGGAGTGACCGGAGGTGTGCAGTTGATGAGGACAATGGCTGATGGCTTCCCACACTGTGATTTCCCGAGCTGACCAGTCCCTGAGCCCAAACTCCATCCATAAATTCACTAGAACTCCCCTTGGCCAGTCCCAGAGGTTTCGTGGACCTTGAATTATTCAGCCTGTTTGGGGCTGGGTTGTTAGTTTTCTGTTTGCCTCGCCTTGATGGCTGCCAGGGCAGATTGATAGACAAAGCCAGTAAAACAGCTTGGAGACTGGAAAGAAAATTCTTAATCATTGCTCACTGTCTTGAGGGAATGTTTCTTGGCGCGGCAGCTGGAACTCAGCCCACCCCAGCTCCCTTGGCCCTGAGGAGGCTGTGGCTAAGCTGGGCAGAGGTGGTGGCATTCTGGTGGGGGAGCCTTGGCTCAGAGAGGATGCTAAAGGTGCCTGAACCCCACCCAGGTCGGAGGTGCCTCTGCAGGGACACAGCCAATCTTATACCTTTGGGTCCTGAAACCCCAAACATCTCCACAAGCCAGAGAGCTGGGGATCCCTAAGGACCCAACATTATGGCCAAGCATAGAGTCCTCAGAAACTCCAGTAGGAAGGGATGTGGAATATAGAACATTTGGTAATGTTAGGGCTGAGGACACAGAACCTAAGAAGGCAGAGGAAGGGACCTTAGAACGTAGAATATCAGAATAGGAAGGGACCTTAAAGACTACAACCTGGAATGTCAGAATTGGGAGGAACCTGAGAGCCTAGAACATGGAATGTCAGAGTTGGGAGGGAGCTTAGAGCCTAGAACCTGGAATGTCAGAATTGGGAGAGACCTTGGAGGTGATCATGTTCACTCTCCTTTTAAAGTTGAGGAACTTGGGGTCAAAGTTCATTAAATAGTTAGTGTCTGATTTGAACCTAGGTCTTCCTAACTCCCAGTAAAGGACTCTAGCCCTTTAGCTGTCAAAGAATCAATAGAGAAAGAGCTGAAACACCCGGTATGTATGTAGTGTGTAGTGTTTGCATGTAACACCTGGCATGTCGTATATAGTATGTAGTGTTTTGTTGTTCAGTCGTATTCAGTCATGCCTGAATCTCTGTGACCCCATTTGGGGTTTTCTTGGCAGAGATATTGGAGTGGTTTGCATTTCCTTCTCCAGCTCATTTTACAGATGAAGAAACTGAGGCAAATGGGGTTAAATGACTTGCCCAGGGTCACATAGCTAGTAAGTGTCTGAGGCTGGATTTGAACTCAGGAAGATGAGTCTTCCTGATTCCAAGTCCAGTGCTCTACGTACTATGGGGCTACCTAGCTACCTGTGTGGTAGGAAGCTCTTAACAGGTAGATGGTTTCTAGACCAGGAATTCTGGAGCCTGAAGCACATTCAGCTGGAGTAGGGGGTACACAGGGGACTGTCCATCTAAGTTGAGAGAAGAGGAGGGGGTGGCCAATCCTCTTCAGTCTCCAGTGTGTAGCTAATTCCTGCCTCCCCCCCCCCAAACCTAGTGGGGATGTGATGGGAGGCATGCAGTCGGGGAAAGTGGGCCATGAGAGAGGGGTGGTACAGTGTGGTGTGAGGCTGGCAAGCCAGAATACTGCCTCAAGCAGGAAGCGTACCCCCTGTCCCGTTGGACGCTTGGGCCAAAGCCCTAGCTACCTTGCCCTAGGTATGGATCTGATTTGGACAGGCCCATTTGTTTCTGCAGAGCTCCATCCCAACAAGGGATCCTCAGAAGGGGAACATAGATGTGGTCATCACAGGAGATTCTCCATCCTGGGCAGAGGGAGGTGACTGCGAGGGCCTGACTCCCTCTTACTGTACTTGTCAGGAAAACAGGACATTTTTCCAGGAACAGACTGAGAGACAGAGACTTGAACTAGCTTATTCCCCTATGGAAATGTGGTTGGGCTTGGGAGGCCTGGGAGATTGGAAGGAAGGCAGCAGAGGAGGAGAAAATAAGCCTGGTGTGGAGGTAAAGGGGGATGAGACGCTCCACCTGATTCTCCTGGTCAGCAAGGCCCGTTGTCCTGGGACTTCCATACAGTAGAGCTCTGTTATAAAGGGCAAAGGACACTGATGTTCTAAGGCCCTCCCAGCCCTGACATTCCCTGTTCTAAGGCCCTCCCAGCTTAGACACTCTATTTAATAGATTTCTGGAAGGGAGAATCAGGTTACTCTCCCCACTTTAGGAGCAGCACGACTAATCTCTTTTAGCTGCCTGGGCCTTAATTTCCCCCTCTGTAACAGGGGAATAGTGTGGGTCCCTCTGGGGTTTCAGACAGTGAGGGGATGGCAGGGGGGTTCTAGGCTCTTTGTGGGGCAGGAGGAACAGGGCAGAGAAGAGTAAGGGTCAGCTCGCAGGCAGCTCTGGGCATCCCACATCTCACGCCGTTGAGCCGTGCTGGTCTTTCAGAGGCCCGATGGCCCTCTGCACCCAGGGAGCGTGGGTATTAGCTGTCTCTCTGAGAAACAGAGAATGGCGTGAGCTCTCCCTGCTCAGGTGCTGGAGCATTTATGAGTCTGTTATCTCTAAGTTAAAAATCACCTGAGCGTAAGACACCAGGTGTGGGGGCAAGTGGAATCAGGTCCTTCTCTGGCCTCTGGAGACAGGGAGCCAGTGGCCTGGCTGCTTCCGTGCTGCTCCTGCCCGGCAGGCTCCATCTAAGCAGATGGACTGAGCAGACCTCAGGGGAATGCAGCTCGTCATGTAGACAGAGTCCGTGGCAGCCCAGCTACCTGGGGCCCAGAGAAGGGAAGTCACCCCGAGGTCATTGATGGACTCAGCGAGCTAGGATGATAGTCCAGACTGGACTGGAGGCATATTTTGAAATGTTTTTTATTGGTATCTTTTTTTAATCACCTTAATTTCCCCCCAAATCTCTTCTCCACATCCACCCAGAGAGCCATCTCTTGTAGCAAATAATAAAAAAGAAAAGGGAAAAAACCCAGCAGTTTAGCACAATCCACCAATACACCAATTGTGTGACAGCATATATGGTGTTCCACACCCCTTGGACCTTATCTAATTAGGTCGTGTGTGTAGAACGCTTCATAATGAATGAATGACGTCTGCCCTGCTCCCTCCAGCCAGAGGTGAACTTGAAATACGTAGTCAGAAGGAGGGAGGCTCGGGCCAGAAGAGATCCTCAGAGGCTGTGGAGTCCAAACCCCTCATTTTGCAGGTGAGTTCAAATCCAGCCTCAGACACTAACTAGCTGTGTGACCCTGGGCAAGTCACTTAACCCTGTTTGCCTCAGTTTCCTCATCTGTAAAATGAGCTGGAGAAGGAACTGTCAAACCACCCCAGAAAACCCCAAATGAGGTTACAAGGAGTCAGATATGATTGAAAAGGATTGAACAATAACATAAAACTGAGGTGAGGAGTAGTTAAGTGTCCTGCCCATGGCCATCCAGGTAGTAAGCTCCCGAGGCAAAATTTGGGCTAAGGTCTCCCAGCCCTCCATCCAGACATCCTCTGCTGTCCTGACTTTGTAGAAGGAAGGTCGAATGAAGGCATAGGTCATGTTTCTTTCTCTCCTGAAGAGCCCAGTGTGTCCGTCTCATTGGGTCAGCCATCCACAGTGTCCCTTTCACATTTGCAAAGAAAGAATTTACTGGAGGGAAAAAACAAAACAAAACAAAAAACCCAGCTCTACTCCTTATCAGACTTTCTGATAACACTGGGCAGGAAACCAAGGAGTATTTAAGGGAGACTTTTCTATGGGCTTTCTTGGATTTCTATTGCTGTCCCAAGGTGAAAAAGTCATTTGGTATTTATCATCAGTCTTGCACAACAAACAGAGAGACCCCCAGTGGGAATTCTTGGATTAATTGATTGTGACACCAGTGCCTTAGGATGAAGCTGGGAGCTGTATTACTGAGAGGTTCAATGCTCTGGTTACAGCTGCTTGAGCTGGACAGGTAGGGCCTGGGCCCCTCCCTGAAAAATCTAATCTGGGGTCCTTGGCAGCAAGGTCAACAAGAAACAGGGCTCTAAAAGCAAAGACTAGTAGCTAGAGGATTTGGAGAAAGGCACTCTGAGATGTGATGATGATATAATGCCTAAAAATTCATGATGCTTTGCTGTTCCATCATTTTAGAGTCTTTATGAGCTCATTTGGGGTTTTCTTGGCAGAGATACTGGAGTGGTTTGCCATTTCCTTCTCCAGCTCATTTTACAGATAAGGAAACTGAGACAAATGAAATTAAGTGACTTGCCCAGGGTCGTACAGCTAGTTAAGTGTCTGAGACTGGATTTGAACTCACAAAGAGAGTCTTTTTGAATCTTGGCCCAGTGCTCTATGCACTATGGTGCCACTTAGCTGCCCTATATGATGCTTTAAGATTTGCCAAACACTTGAATGTATCTCACTTGATCAATTGATATCTCAATTATTTCATTTGGTCATACTAATAGCTAGCATTTGCATAACACTTGAAAGTTTGCAAAGAGATTTACTTATGGTATCCCATTTGATCCTTAAAATATCCTCAGGAGGAAGGTATGATTGTTATTCTCATTTTACAGATGAAGAAACTGAGGAAGAGGGAGATTAAGTGACTTCTCTGGGTAAGGTAGTGTCTGAGGCTAGAACTGGAGACCAGGTCTTCCTGACTTCAATATTTTAAGACATGCCCATCAAAAACAAAACAAAACAAAACTTGTCCTTAACAACAACATTGGATTATTAAAGCACTTTACAAATCCCAATTTGCTTTTTAAACTTTAACTACTGGTATGTAGACTAATGGTAGATAGTCTTGAAACCCTGGTTGATCCCTATCACTAGATGCCCTAAACCACTGCATGGTTTGAGGTGCAGGATAGTATGTGAGGGATCTCAGACTTAGGCTTTGGGGTCCCCCCTGGGCTGTTCTCAGCACCCCCAGTCATTCCACATGTTGTAGACTTATTCTGTTGTGTTGATGGATATGTGATGAGCCAACAAGCATTCATGAGGGACCCACTATGTTCCAGTCACTGTTCTAGGCATTGGGGGTACAGATAGCAAGAGTGAAACCATCTCTATAGCCAAGGAGCATACGTTCTAATAGGAGAGCCAAGTATCCATAAGCATGAAAAGAAGCAATACAAAGAAATATAAAGTAATTAAATGTGAGGCTGTGGGGGGCAGGGCTAGCAATTGGGAAGGCTCAGGAAGGAAGCAAACATTGATTAAGTTCATACTATGCATCTGGAGCTGTGTTGAATGTGGGGGGATAAATTGCAAGCAGAAAGAAAGTCAGTTCCTGCCTCAAGGAGCTTTCAATCTGACAGAAGAAGACTGCACATGAAAGGGACCTGAAAAGACAGGGGTGGGGAGGTGTGGGAGGGTGGGGCGAGTGGAAGTAGGTAAGTTTGGAGAGTCAGAAGTGGAGCACAGAGGGATGAAATGAACAAGGCTAGTCTGGTCTCTTCTTTAAAATGGAGGTTCTGGGAGGGCAGAGCCAAGATGGCGGAGTGAAAGCAGTGACTTGCTTGAGCTCGCCCCCAAACCCCTCCAAATACCTATAAAAAATGGCTCTAAACAAATTCTAAAGCAGCAGAACCCACAAAAAGACAGAGCAAAACAAATTTCCAGATCAAGACAGCCTGGATGGTTGATTGGAAAGGTATATCTTGCCAGGCTGGGAGAGGAGCGCAGTCTGGCATGGGCGCGCAGGCTGCAGCGACCCTGGAGCAGGCCTCAGAGGACTGAATCGCAGGCAGCTGTGGCGGTTTCCAGATTTCTCAACCTATGAACACCAAAGACAACTTGGAAGGTCAGTGGGAAAAGTCTGTGTCAGCAGGGAGAGAGAGAAGCCGGTGGTCTCAGTTCCAGTCCCCGAGCTCGGCTGGGGCAGCGGCTGCCTCCTGAGCTTCCGGCCCACAGACTGAGGGGGAATCAAGTGACTGACCAGAGGGAGATTGCAGAGATCTCTCTGCTGGTGCAGGATTCTCTTGCTTTGCCCGTATTTGGATCTGGGTCACAGTTCTGGGTGGCGGTCCTAGGGCGAAGAGGAGTACTGGTGTGGTAGAGCTTGTAGTGGCTGTGGAGAGGAAACCCTCTTCACAGTTACAAGACAGAAAAGAGTGCTCATAGACCAGAGCACAGGCCAGGAAAGAAGTAAACACTTCGCCCTTGATCATACCACCTTGGAAGAACTGAAAATTTACAGGTCCCTAGAAGTATCTCTGAACACAGCTGCACAAAACCCCTGAAGCTTGGGACAGTACATTCTCCACAATGGAAACAGACTCCTACCTTAACAAAGAGTTTATAACTCAAGTAATTGTCTGGGATCATGAACAAGAAGCACAAAAAGAGTCAGACTATATTATCTTACTCTGATGACAAAGAAGATCAAAACATACAACAAGAAGAAGACAACGAAGCCAAAGCTCCTACATCCAAAGCCTCCAAGAAAAATATGAATTGGTCCCAGGCCATGGAAGAGCTCAAAAAAGATTTTGAGAAGCAAGTAAGAGAAGTAGAGGAAAAACTGAGAGTGATGCTAAAGGAGACCCAAAAAAATACTGAAGAAAATAACACCTTAAAAAATAGCCTAACCCAAATGGCAAAAGTGGTCCAAAAAGCCAATGAGGAGAAGGATACTCTAAAAGCAAAATTAGCCAAATGGAAAAGGAAGTCCAAAAGATTACTGAAGAAAATACTTCCTTAAAAATTAGAATGGAGAAATTGGATGATAGGGACAATTTGAGAAATCAAGGCACTGTAACACTAATCAAAAGGAATGAAAAAATAGAAGAGAATGTGAAATATCTCATTGGAAAAACAACTAACCTGGAAAATAGATCCAGGAGAGAGAACTTAAAAATTATTGGACTATCTGAAAGCCATGATCAAAAAAAGAGCCTAGACATCATCTTTCAAGAAATGATCAAGGAAAACTGCCCTGATATTTTAGAACCAGAGGGCAAAATAGAAATTGAAAGAATCCACCGATCACCTCCTGAAAGAGACCCCCAAAGGAAAACTCCTAGGAATGTTGTAGCCAAATTCCAGTATTCCCAGGTCAAGGAGAAGATATTGCAAGCAGCCAGAAGGAAACAATTCAAGTATTGTGGAAACACAATCAGGATAACACAAGATTTAGCGGCTTCTACATTAAGGGTCCGGAGGGCATGGAGTATGATATTCCAGAGGGCAAAGTAATTAGTACTACAACCTAGAATCACCTACCCAGCAAAACTGAGTATAATCCTTCAGGGTAAAAAATGGTCATTCAATGAAATAGAGGACTTTCAAGCATTCCTGTGGAAAAGACCAGAGCTGAATAGAAAATTTGACCTTCAAATAGAAGACTCAAGTGAAACATGGAAGAGGTAAACAGGAAAGAGAAATCATAAGAGACTTATTAAGGTTGAAGTGTTTATATTCCTGCAGGGAAAGATGATATTTGTAACTCAATGGTCCTTTGTCATTATTAGGGTAGTGGGAGGGAAAAAATTATATGTTTGTATAGATAGATAGATAGAGGACACAGGGTGAGTTGAAGGTGAAGGGGTGATATCTGGAAAATAAAATTAAGGGGTGGGAGAAGATTATACTGGGAGAAGGAGAAAGGGAGAAGTAGAATGAGGTAAAATATCTCACATGAAACAGACAAGAAAAAGCTTTTACAGTGGAGGGGAAATGGGGGAAGGTGAGAGGGAATGAGTGAATCTTATTCTTATAGGATTTGGCTTAAGGAGGGAATAACATACACAATGGGGTATGGAAATCTATCTTACTCTACAGGAAAATAAGGGGGGGAAGGGGACAAGAGAGCAAGGGGTTGATAGAGGGGAGGGCAGATTGAGGGAGGGGATAAGCAAAAGCAAACACTTCTGAGGAGGGACAGAGTCAAAAGAGAGAATAGAATAAATGGGGGGTAGGATAGGATGAAGGGAAATATACTTAGTTTTTCACAACAGGACTACTATGGAAGTGTTTAGCATGACTACACATTTATAACCTGTATGGAGATGCTTGCCTTTTCAATGAGGGTGGGTGGGGAAGGAGGAAGGGAGAAAATTTGTAACCCGAAGTTTTAAAAACACATGTTAAAAATAAAAAAAATAAAAAAAAAAATAAAATGTACGTTCTGTTGAAGAACTGTAGGGACCACAGGAGCTTCTAGAATGAGAAGGGGGAAGAATGTAGGAGGGCATGTTTAGATTGGATGTTAAGAAAAGCTTAGCTTTTGCCAGCTAGATGGCACTGCAATGGATAGAGCATGGGTCCTGGAGTCAGGAAAATCTGAGTTTAAATTCAGCCTCAGGCATTTACTAGCTATGTGACCCTGGGCAAGTCACTTAACTTTGTTTCCTTCAGTTTCCTCATTTGTAAAGTGACCCTGGGCAAGTCACTTAACCTCTGGTTATCTCAGTTTCCCATCTATTAAGTGGGGATGATAATATTAGCATCTACCTTGAGAGTTGTTGTGAGGATCAAATGAGATAATATTTGTAAATTGCTTAGCATAGCGTATGCCAATAAATACTTAACTCCTTCCTTCCTAACAACCAGAGCTATCCGAAAGCTGAATGAGTTAATGGTGGGTTCCCCCTCCCTGAAGCTCTGGATAGTTACTGTTTGTGATGGGGGGAGATATACACACACATACTCTGTCTGTCTGTCTGTCTGTCTGTCTGTCTCCATTCATTCATCCATCCATCCATTTATCTGTCTGTCTGTCTATTTATCTAACTTCAGATGTATGTTGGACCTTTGAAGTCTCTTCCAATTAGAAATTCCATGATTCTCAGAGAACTAGGAGCCATGTGTGGAAATCAGGGAAAGTCATATTTCAGCTCTATATCAGGAAAGACTTTCTTGTGGTGAGAACTATTCTAGAGCAGACTGGGCTGCCTGTCTCAGTACAGGTGGGGAGGTAGAATAGCATGTTCCTCCTTGTGGGAGGCCTGCTTGAGACAGAGATTGGATATCTATTTGTTGATAAAAAGGGATTTCTATTCAGGGATGCATTGGACCAGATGTATTCTGGGGTCCTTTCCCATTCTGAGGCTCTCTGAATTTTCAGCTGTGGGAAACGAGGCTCAAGTTCAGAGGAAGATCCAGATCGTGAGATCAGGGAACATTTGGTGCCTAAGGATGAGTAAGAAGTAGGATACCTGAGTGAGTGCCTTAGGAAAAGCTCTCTGGGAGGCTTGGTCTGCCAGGTGGGGAGCCTAAAAATAGCTCAGAGATTTTGCTTTCTGCAGGATTTGGTTTGGCTGAACAGGGGAGTTTGCAAAGGACTGTAGCCATGGCGGGGAGGACGGGATGTCCTTGGATTCAGAGACTTCCTGGATTTGAGTCCGAGGGGACGTACTGGCCACGGTCAAGCCAGAGTTGGCCATCTGGCCTTTCATGAGAGAGAGAGAGAGACAGACACAGAGACAGAGGAAGAGAGACAGAGTGAGAGACAGAGAGAGGGAGAGGGAGAGAGAGAGACAGACAGACAGACAGACAGAGACAGAGAGAGAGACACACACAGACACAGACACAGAGACACAGAAACAGAGACACAGAGACAGAGGAAGAGAGACAGAGTGAGAAACAGAGAGAGGGAAAGACAGACAGACAGA
>NW_020941065.1:10495659-10497749 GCF_900497805.2 Vombatus ursinus | reverse complement strand
ACACAGACACAGAGACACAGACACAGAGGGAGAGAGACAGAGTGAGAGACAGAGAGAGGGAGAAGGAGAGAGACATATGGGAGAGAAGAGAAACTGAGAGACACAGAGGGAGGAGACTTAGAGAGGGAGAAAGAGGAGGGGGGAAATGGGATGCAGATGAGACAGAGTGCATGGGGAGAAAAGGCAGGGAGAGGAATAAGAGATGACAGGCAAGGGAGGGAAGAAGAGGTAGGGAAGGTAACTTGCTTCATAGCAGGAGAAACTCCAGACCATGATAGAGATCCCAACCCAAAATGCCCTCCAGTGTGAGGGAGGACGGGTGATTATGAGAGGTCCTTGAGGAGCCCACTTTGGCCCCATGGGCTTTCATCCTCTAGCTACACAAAAGCCTGTGTCCCCTGGAACCAGGGGAGGCACTCTGCTCTCAGAGATGAAGGCCAGCCTTGCTCTTAATCTAAGAAGTCTGGGGATGGGGAGGTTAGAAGTCCTGGGTCAGGATGGAAGGGAGGGAGGTCAAGGGGTGAATGTGAACCTCTTAGAGCCAGTAGAAATGTTAAAAGGTCTATCTTGTGCAGCCTTCTGCCTCTCATAGGAATCCCTTACTACAGCATGCAGAGAGTCAGAGTGGAAAATAGTGGATTCTGGCTTAGCTGCTAACTTGCCAGTGTGGGATCTATTTTCCTCATTCCACAAATGTCTTCAGGCTCTCATTACTTCTTGGTTGAACTCAGTGGTCCAGCAGACTCTTAATTGATATCCCTACTTCCAGATCTCTTCTCTTGAATCTATTTATTCATCTATCCGTCTCTCCATCCATTCATTAATTTAGCAAACATTTAATAAACATGTAGTAATAATAATAGCTACCATTTAGAAAGTGCTTTAAGGCTGGCAAAACACTTTACAAATTCTATCCCAGTTTATCCTCACAACAACCCCAGGAAGCAGATGCTGTTATATTCCCACTTTATAGATGAGGAAACCAAGGCCAACAGAGGTGAAGTGACTTTCCCAGGGTCACACAGCTAGGAAATGTCTGAGGCAGGATTCAAACTCAGGTCTCCCTGACTCTAGATTCAATGCTTTATCCACTGTGACATCTACCAGGTCTAATAATAATGGCTACATGCCAGACACTGATGTGTGTGTGTGTGTGTGTGTGTGCAAATATAAAATTAAAATAGTGTCTGTCCTCAAGGAGTTTACCTTCTCTTGAGAGGAAAGTCATCCTCTGCGTAGCTACTAAAATAATTTTGCTGAGGCAGAAGTCTAACTGTGTTACTCCCCTACTCAAAAACTCAGCATGACATTGAAAGCTGTGTGTAATCAGGCTCTTACACGGCTTTCCAGACTTTCACACATTCTCTGTTCCAATCAAACAGGCTTACTAGGTGATTCCTGAATTTTACGTCCTATTTCTTGCCTCCATACCTTTGCATAGGCTGAGCCCTGCACCTGGAGCACACTTCCCTCCTCACATTCACCACTCTGAATCCATCTTCCATATTTAGCTCATGTACCATCTCCACCCAAAATTACATTGATTTTTCCTTTTTTTGCATCTATGTTGGATCCCTCCAGTAGAATGTAAGCTTCTTGAGGGCAGGGACTCTTTCCTTTCTGCCTTTGCATGTGCAATACCTGGCACAGTAAGTACTTAATAAGTGACTGTTGAGTTGAAAGATAAGGGAATAGCTCCCTCTGATCTTCTAAGGCTCCTTTGGGTCCTCAGACACCTTGCATTTATTATTCCTCCTCCCCCAAGCTTTAAGCCTCGAATTGCTGCTTGCTTCTACCTGTAGATCTCTATAGCAAAGTACATTAAACATTGCAGGCCAGACCATCTTCTCATCTGGAAGGCCATCATTCATTCGGGAGTGTCTCTGGGAGCTGCAATGATGGATTGGCTGTGTTCTTAATACGGCTTATGGCCATGCTGCTAAATTTCCAGAGATTAAAAACATGATGGGGAATATAAATTTCACCAGAAGGCTAGGCATAGTTATGCCTGTGTGATCCTGGGGAACAGCTCCCCAGGGAGGCCACACACACACACACACACACACACACACACACACACACACACACAC
>NW_020941065.1:10442370-10495649 GCF_900497805.2 Vombatus ursinus | reverse complement strand
CACACACACACACACACACACACACACACACACACACACACACACACAGCCCTCCCCTCCATGCCCAACCTCCCCAGGTGTGGTAGACATCTGCTTTCTTCTGAAATTCTTATTTGCATTTCATAAAATTATTGAATTTTAGAGCTCAAAAGAGCCTTAGAAATAATTTACTCACCTGCCCCATTTGGCAAAAGAGGAAACTGAGGCCCAGAGAGGGTTGAGTGAGGTCTGAGGTCACAGAGGAAATGAAAAGAAGAGTCAAGATTAGAATTCAGGTCTCAGGACTTTAATTCCAAAAGTTCTCTTAAAAAAAAAAACAACAAAAAACAACAAAAAAACCAAAAACAAAACAAAAGTTCTCTATTACAACCGCCCTCTCCCCCCCTCCCCCGCCCTCTTATTATATAGAGGAAGAAGCTGAAGCCTGGTAGGATGGTAGGAGCCTGGGGAGCTGAGGATATCTAATCTAATTTCCTCATTTTATAGATAAGGAGACTGGGGACCAGAGAGTGACTTATCCAAGGTTACACAAGCAGGAGTGAGGCAGCTAGAGGGAAGATATGGGTTTGAATCCTGCCTGATATCCTTACTAGCTATGTGACCCTGGGCAAATCATTTCATTTCTGTCTGCCTCAGTTTCCTCATCTGTAAAATGGAGATAATACTAGCATCTACCTTCTAAGGGTTGTTATGAGAATCAAATGAGATAATGTTTGTAAAGTGCTTCACAAACCTTAAAGCACTATAGAAATGTAAGCCAAAGAGCCATGGTATCTGACACTATGACTAATGCGTTTCCAGGGATGGGAAGCATCTGCCCCCAAATTACATAGCAGAGTAGAGCCTGGACCACAGCTCAGTGGGAAGACCACTGACTTTGAAATGAGAGGAGTGGCGTTCAAATCTAAACTGCGTGAACTTAGGCAAACCACTCAGTTTTTCTTAGTTTATCTATAAAAGGAGGAAATTGAGACAGAAAATCTTGAAGGATTCTTTCAATTCATGATTGCATAAATGATCATGATGACTGACATTTAGAGAGTTTCATTTACTCACAAGAAGAGAAGTGAACAAACATTTGTATAGGACCCACTATGCGCCAGGTGGCACTGTGCTAAGTGCTTTACCAATATCATCTCATTTGATCTTTACAACAAACCTGGGAGGTAGGTGCTAGTATTTTCCCCATTGTGCAAGTGAGGAAAATGGAGTAGATAGAAGTTAAGTGACTTGCCCAGGGTCACACTGCTGATAACTATCATCTGAGGCTGGATTTGAACTCAGATCTTCTTGATTTCAGGTCCATGACTCTATCCACTGCACCATCAAGCTGCCTTACCTTACAACCCTATGAGGTAAGTACTCCACCATAAAAGTTAAATACTTTGCCCAAAGTTATTCTAGTATTAAGTGATGGAACAGAGACTTGAACCTACATTATCCTAATTCCAAGTCTCTTCTGTCTCCTCCTAAAGATCAGTTAATGGTGGAGGCAGCCAGTACTCAAGTTCATCCTCCCCTAGGATCACATGCTTTTCCTCTTTCCATCCCATCTTGCTCCCTCTATGACTAGGGTAGCCCTGGACAGAGACTCCCTTCTTTTTCTTCTTTTGCTGTTTATCTTAGCTTCCAGGGTGACCTCTTAATTCCCTCTCTCTCTCTCTTTCTGTTTCTGTCTCTCCCTCTGTTTCTGTTTCTCTCTCTTTCTCTCTCTCTGTTTCTCTGTCCCTGTCTTTCTCTGTCTCTGTCTCTCTTGACCTTGGACAGCTCCATCTCAGGGCAAAGGAATCAGCTGCCCCAGGATCCCAGTCTGCAAAGGGAGACATTCCAAGAACAAGGACAAAATGTAACTTAGGATGGAGTGATGTCCCTGGCAGCCGGAGGAAGGCCATGGACCGAGTCTCCTCTGATCTGAATGCAAAGAAAGCCAGGAAGTTATTAGAGGATGTGGCGTCTGAGACCTCTTCCCTCTCAAGGGCTTCCCAGTAACTTAACAGGCTCTAAACAGGAGGAGAGATCACAGATCACGGGATGTCAAGGCAGGACAGGCTCCATGACGGATGGCGTGTCCGCTGGCTGAGGAATAGCTTCACTGTGTGGAGAAGCTCATTTTTAAAGGACTGGCCATGGACAGAGGAATTATTTCTGACTGTAAAGGAGTAGAATCTCATTGCCTAAGGCAGGGGAAGGGGGCGAGGCAGTGACATAAGAGCTTAGGGACATTAAAAGCTCTCTAGTACAATTTGACATCTTACAGATGAGGAAACTGAGGCTGCAAAGCAGATGTCACACAGAAATCAAACGGCAGACCCAAGTCCTCTCATCCTAAAGCCATGCCTCTTTGTATCGTGGGTTCATAGATTTAAATCTGGAAGGGACTTAACCTAGCTGCTGCTGCTATTACTACTACTGCTACTACTATTACTGCTGCTGCTACTACTACTATTATTGCTGCTGCTACTACTATTACTACTACTGCCACTCTTCCTCCTCTCTTAACCAGCTATCAGTAGACTGGGTTTCCAGAAGGATGCTGTGTCCCATCCTGCCATCATTGGCAGTAATGGCTGTCACCCTCCCTCTCCTCTTTATCCCACCCCTGGGGAATTGGGCTACTAGCAGAGGGTAGGAAGTGATGATGGTCCTGGTCCAAGGGCTTTTTGCCAGCAGCCCAGAGGGAGGCAGCCAGGTAAGGAGAGCCTCAGAGATGTCAATGACTGATAGGTGGTCAGTGTCTTAATGCCAGAGCTGCTAGGTCCTTTTCTCTCCTACTGGAGGCAGAATGAAGAATTCCAGAACAAGGGAGCCAAGAACAACTCAGGGATTGAGGGTCTGGGCTGAGAAACAAATGAGAAAGTGGGAGAAGCAGCCAGCAGCCAGCTCCATGGGCAGGACACCAGGCATTTCCAGGCAATAACTAGATGGATCTGTGATGGGAGGTTTTTAATCAATCTTGTGGTTGGTGAGAGATCTGGGAGCTTTTCCTGGACAGGGAGAAAGTATGAGGCGTGAGCTCTCTAGGAATTAGAAGGTCTTAGTGATGGGAATGAGAAGATGGTTACAGCTCAGCCCAGACCTCAGCATGGGATGGACCAGAGAACAGGGAATGTCAGAGCTGGGAGGGGCCTTAGGACAGGGGATGTCTGAGTTGGGAGGGGTCTTAGAACAGGGGATGTCAGGGATGGGAAGGGCCTTAGAACAGGGGATGTCAGAGCTGGGAGGGGTCTTAGAACAGGGGATGTCAGAGCTGGGAGGGGCCTTAGAACAGGGAAAGTCAAAGCTGGGCGGGGCCTCGGGATAGAGAATATCTTCCAGGCATTTGAAAGCTGGGAAGGCCCACAGGAGCACAGATTTAAAGCTGGTAGGCATCTTAGGGGCCATTATATCCAACCCCTTCATTTCCCGAGTGAGAAAACTGAGATTGAGAGAGATTAAGCATCTTTCTCAGGGTCCCACAGCTAGGAAAGCTCTGAGGCAGGATTTGAACTCAGATCTTCTTAACTACATGCCTGATGCTCCATTCACTATGCCACCTACCTGCTTTACCTAGAACATGGAATGTCCGAACTGACAGGGAGCTTAGATCATACATGTCAGAGTTGAGGGTGGGGAGACAGAAGGACCCAAACAATAAAATGTTAGAAAGGGAAGAGTGCTTAGAGCATAAAATGCCTGAGTTTGAGTAGGCCTCAGTTCCCTCATCTGTAGAATAAGGAGATTAGACTTTGTCGTTCAGTCGTGTCCAACTTTCCATGACTCCCTTTGGGGTTTTCTTAACAAAGATACTGGAGTGATTCCATTTTCTCCTCTAGCTCATTTTACAGATGAGGAAACTGAGGCCCAGAGACAGGAAAGGACCGTTTCAAGGGAGCACTGCACATTCTCAGAAGAGCCATGGCTGGAACCCAACGCCCTTCCTCTGTGATGCAACATTAGCCTAATAATTCCAACCCTCACCCCAAGACACTACGTGTATCATTCAGTCGCTTAACAAACCCATGCTGATTTGAGAGCTAAGCTGTTATTTCCCTAATGAGCCACCTGTCTGTCTGTCACTTGGTTTTTCTCCCTGGCTGGTTTCCTGACTGTCTGTCTGTCTGTCTCACTGATGGTCTGACTGTCTAAGTGATTAACGGTCCATTTACGGTAGGGACCCAGAGTCTATGCAGTGTTGGGGAGCAGGAGCCCTGCCTGGGTATGTGGCTGGGAGGGTGCTTCCCTCTGAGGGAGCCTGGTTTGGGCCAGTTGCCTTGGCCCCAGGGGTTCTGTTATTTCACGTCAGAGCTCTTGCAGGCCAACCCAGTGTGGGGACTTTGAAGTCTCAAGCTTGGGGGTATAGGCTGAGTGTTTCCCAGCTTGCTTTGTCCCCAGGCCCCATATGTGCCTGTCAGTAAGAGGCCCAGAGTTCAAAGCAAGGCAATTTGTTTGCCTTCGACATGAGCCCCCTATCCACTGAGCTTGGGGCCATGTGTGAGCTGGGGTGACTAATGAAGACCGTGCATGTTCTTCACAGAGGTAGGGGCTGTGACGGTGGAACACTGCATGTATTGCCAGATTATTAATATACTCATTTTGCTGAGTTCCACCTCCCCTTTCTTCCCTCATTTTTTTTATTCTTTGTTATGAGAGAGGGTCTACTGGAGTAGAGAAGGAGAGAGGTTTGTTTTTAGAAAGGTGGGCCAGCTGGGTTGCCCAGTGGTTAGAGCACTGGGCCTGGAGTCAGGAAGACCTGAGTTCAGATGTGACCTCAGAAACTTACCAGCTGTGTGACTTGGACAAGTCACTCTATTTGCCTCGTTCCCTCATCTGTAAAATAAGGATAACAATAGCACCTACCTCCCATGGCTGTTGTGAGGATCAAAAGAGATAATAATTGGAAAGCACTTAGCACAGTGCCTGGCATATAGTAGGTGCTGCATAAATTTTATTTTGAAAATATGTGAAAATAAAATGTATATATATCATATATATACATATAAACTATGTAAACATGTATGATAAATAAAACATATGAAAAGAAATTTTTTTTAAAACCATATATTAACTCCCACTTTTATGGGGAATTAGCTAGCCATACGGCAGAGGGCTGAGCTTGGACTTCGGAGACCTGAGTTCGACTTTTAGTTCCTCCAAGTCAGTTAGGTCCGGATTAACCGTCTTGAAGTTTGTCCTTGTATCAAGCCCAAATCTGCCTCTCTGCCACCTTCTTCCATGCCCTGTCCCTCATTCTGCCCTCTGGGGCCAAGCAGAAGATGGCTATTACCTTTTCTACAAAATGGCCCTTCAAACACATGGCCCCAGCTGTTGTGAGTCTGCCCTTCTCTGGGTTCTTTCGACATATCTTCACACGGGCACAGTCATCGGGCACCTTCCCAATCTGGATGCTCCTCTCAGTGAGTTTATCCATGTCCTTTCTAAACTGTGGTAGCCAGCCCTCAATACAATACTCCAGATGTGAGCAGCTGTTCATCTTCTTATTTGTCCTTCTCAAAGAGGACCACGACATTAGGCAGGTGATGGTGTGACATGCAAGCATGAGGGAGGGCTGCGCAAAGTCGCCAGCCTCCCTTCGTCTTCCAGAGCCATCTGGGTCCAGTGGCTAGATATAGACCAGGATGCATGGAGATGGTCCTGGATGGAGTGGGAGTGCACTGAGACTGTCTCTTCTCTGGTCCTGGACACTCTACCCTTCTTAATTCAGCCTAAGTCAGTCAGTCAACAAGCATTTATTAAGCACTTACCGCATACCATACACAGTGCTAAGTGCTAAGAAAAAAAAAGGCACACAAAATGTCGTCCCTGCCCTGTTCTAATGGGGGAAACAACAAGCAAATAACTAGGTGTGCTCCAGATGTACACAGAACAGACAAAAGGTGATTCAAAGGAGGACATTAATTAAAATGGGCTGAGAAAAGCTTCCTCCTTTTCCTGGGATTTTAGCTGAGACTTAATGGAAGCCAGGAGGTGGAGATGAGGAAAAAGAGCATTCTAGGCATGGAGATGGTGAAAACATGTCAAGACAGAATGTTATTAGGTTGTTTTTTGTTTTTTGTTTTTAAATTTTAACTACCATGTCCCACTGATGGCTCATTTCCCCCCAGTTCTATGAAAACTAATGGATTGTAAGCTCCTAGAGGGCAGGGACCGTGTTTTGCCTCTTTTTGTATTCCCAGTGCTGAGCAAGGTTCCTGGCACACAGTAGGTGTTTAATAAATGTTTACTGCTTGACTGATTGAAAACATAAATCAAGAGACCCAGATTTGAATCCTGGCTTGGATACTTCTTACCTGTATGACCTCAGCAATTCATTGTAACTGTCTCAGCTTGGGTTTCCTTATCCATCAAATGAAGGCTTTGTACCCTTGGTGGTCTCTAAGAGTCTTTCCAATTCTAAGTCAGTTAGGCAATAAACATTTATTAAGCACCTACTGTGTGCCAGGCACTGTGCTAAGCACTGGGTATACGAAAAGAGGAAAAACATGGTTTCTGTCCCCAAGGAGCTTGCAATATAATATGATTAATGATCCAATGAACTTATTGATTGGATATGTGTTGTAGCAATTGAGAGGAGTGGAATGAGAGAAGGCTGGCCTGGTCAGGAAAGTAAGACATGAATGAGAGCTTGAGGGTGGATAGAATTTGGAGAGGAGGAGGAGGAAAGCTGGTTGTATGGAATGGAAATGATTTTTAAAATAGGAAGAATGTTCTATGTAAACACAAGGAGCATAAATGCTTTTACAAAGAATTATTCAGTTAATTGCATAAAATCTCCAAATCCTTCTTCTGGCAAGGATGACACCCCTGCAGTTAATTATCAGAGGCTGAACAACTCTTGGAGAAAACAGCAGATTCTGGGATCTGGGAATTGGGATTGGCTGTCGCTACCATCCTCAGATTGTCCAGAGCATTACTGAAGCTTCCCCTCCCAGTGAGTGTGTAGACTCATTCACCCCCTTCCTGCCCCACGTCCAACTGTCCTTGACATTCTGCCAAATGGACTTCCCTTCTGACAGTCACTTCTGTGAAATGTCAGACCCATAGCCTTCCAGAGTAATCCCCTTAGGGAGTCGGGGGTGAGACAATCTTCTCTGGGGTGGGGTTTAGGAACACAGCAGATTTCCAAAGAGCCACTGATTAATTTGAAGTAAAATCCTCACACAGATTTTAATCAAGGGCCATTTTGGTGCCTGAAGCTGCTAAGGGTAAGCTGCAGCCAGCTTGTACTGGCTTTAGAGATCTGATTGTTAAAATTTCACTGTATGAACAAACATCTCAGAAACCAGAAAATACTACAAATTAGGGTTTGAGTCATTGTTTGCTTAATTACCTAGGTGTAAAAAAGTGATGGAGAAAATGTTAACAATATAATAATACAGATTAAACTTTAAAGTGTGTTGTGCACTTTTGTTTTTTTAGCGAGTAAGCCAGTTGTTAAACGTTTACCAGCTCCTTTCACTCAGGTCTGGGAGTCAGGAGGGCTGGATTTTACTTTGAGCTTTTCCACCTACTTACTGAATGAACTTGGACAAGCCATTTCTTTTTGCTTGGCCTCAGTTTCTTAATTTGTCAAATGAGGAAATTGGATTAGATGGTCTCTAAAATCCTTCCCAAGTCTGCCATGTTATGCTCTGTGACCATCTAGAACAGGGGTGGGGAACCTGTTCTAGACTTTTACATTCAGTGTCCTAAGGTACCTCTCATCTCTGATATTCTATGTTCTAAGGTTCCTTCTGGCCTTTGTATTCTACGTTCTAAGGTTCTCCAAGTTCTGACATGCTAGGTTCTTAGGTCTCACCCAGGTCTAATAGTCTACATTCCAACCAGAGCTATAACTAAGAATTTTTGTACCTGGGAGCAAATTTAATTATTAATAACAATATGGTGGATATATAGCACTTTAAGTGCTATAATTAATTTAAGTATAATTATATTATATAATATAATTATGTAATTAAGTTACATTAATTTAATAGTGTATATATAGCACTTTAACATTTGCAAAATGCTTTACAAATAAATATTATCTCAGTTGATCCTCACAGCAACCCTGGGAAGTAGGTGTTATTATTATCCTCATTTTATAAATGAGGAAACTGAAGTGAATAGAGGTTAAATGATTTACCCAAGGTCACATAGCTGTTAAGTGAATGAGACAGAATTGGAATTCAGGTCTTCCTAGCTTCCTAGCCCAATATTTTATCCACTGAACCACTTGGCTACTAGTTGGTAGGGAGACAGGAGCAGTGAGGACAGTCTGAGCGATCATGGTGTGTCTTGGGCCTGAGGCAGCCTCACCATCGGTGTCCAACACAAGCCCTCAGTGTTAGGGAGGATAGGAGATAGGTCATGGAAGGGGGCAGCCTGTGCTGCGTAGCAATCAGAACCTCTGAGAGAAAGCATGCCTCCTTGGAAATCATCACACTGGCACAAGCCCCATCCTAGCTATTATGCTTGTACTTTTGTAAGCTTTTTTTATTCCTCCTATATCTGATATTCTATACACCAAGGTCTCACAATTTGAAAACAAAACAAAACAAAACGAAACAAAAGCAACGCTATAATTCTGTGGCTATAGCCTTGGTTGGGGGGCTCTTCAACAGCCCTGCCTGGCCAGAGCAGGCTGTTAGCTATTCACAACAGTCCTCCTGTCTGCCCAGACTCCTGGAGCCCCCAGATAATCTTCTTCTTCTTCTTCTCCTCCTCCTCCTTCTCCTTCTCCTTCTTCTCCTTCTTCTTCTCCTTCTCCTTCTCCTTCTTCTCCTTCTCCTTCTTCTTCTTCTTCTCCTCCTTCTTCTCCTTTTCCTTCTTCTTCTTCTTCTCCTCCTCCTTCTTCTTCTCCTTCTTCTTCTCCTTCTCCTTTTCCTTCTTCTCCTTCTTCTCTTTCTTCTTCTTCTCCTTCTTCTTCTTCTCCTCTTCCTCCTCCTCCTCCTCCTTCTTCTTCTTCTCCTCCTCTTTCTCCTTCTTCTGCAATCAGCTCCTTTCACCCACCATGGGACCATCCCAGGACAGCACAAAGAATCTGGAGAAGAGATTTCATCTTCCCCATGGGTCTGCCAATGAGGTCACAACCTAGAGGCCATTATGAAAACTCAGAGGTTTAGGAAACCCAGGAGCTGTCAGGACAAAGGGAAGGTAGGCAAGAAACCACAGGCTACTAACAAGAGGCACTGGGGATGGCTGGTGAACCAACCCTTCTGGCTGCCTTAGGTAGAGAGTTGGCTGTCGGGCCTGTGTTCACCAGGCAGGACAAGGGGGTGTATCTAGAATAGAGACAGCATGGGATCAGGAAAGGTAAGGCCAGGAAACTAAAGAGGTTTGTTGGGCAATTAGATATTCCCACTTTTCAAATGAGAAAACTGAGACTTGAAATGGTGAAAAGACTTGTTCCAAGTTATCCAGCTGGTAGGTGTTAGAGCCGGGACTGAGACCCAGTTCTCACTTGACTCCAAGAACAATACTTCGAATATAACCCAAGAGCTGGATTGGTTTCCAGACCTGAGGGTAAACAACTGTCCTCCCTCTGCATTTCCCTCCTTGAATGGAAATTCAGGTTACACTCTAATCCTTGGTCACATAATCCGGCCCTTTCCCTGCAAAGTGGAAGCCAGGTGGCTCTGAATCAGAAGCAAGCAGAAAAAAGTACTACAGAAAGGGTACGTCATAGTCAGTACAGAAAAAAAAATCAGCTTTTTATTCTGAAGGGTCATTATGTCTATTTTGAAGATGAGGAAACTGAGGCCCAAAGAGCTAGGATCAGATTCCAGGTCCCTGATTCTCAATCCTGGTTCTTGTCTCCCATGCCTGAGATGTCCTCACACCTTTCTCTGTCTCTTACATTTCCGAGCTTAGCTCAGCTCAAACCTTGATTCCTACAGAAGGGCTCCACTGACTCCCCCAACTGTTAGTACACCTCTGTGGAAATGATTGTGCTTTTATTTTGTATATACTTATGCAGCTGCATGCTAATTAATGTTTAACAACCTGCTCTCTTAAAAAAAAATTATCCAGAATATACTTGAAAGTTGAATCAGTTTCATTAACATTTTTCTGTCACCTTCTTAAGTCTAGAAAATCAATGTAACAGTAAATCAAGTCCTGATTTATTATAACATTTGTTGATTCTGAGGCATAAAAGCTCACACTGAAAATTTAACTATCAGCTCTTCTGAGCCAGAAGGAGCTGACTCCAATACATCCAGGCTTATGTGTGCATGTTGTTTCCTCTGTATAGACTCTATAGAAGTAGAGACTGTCTCTTTTTTGCCTTTGAATCCCCAGTACCTAGCCCAGTGCCTGGCACATTGTAGGGAGAGGGCTTAGGACTCTATTTGTGATTTCATTGCTATAGGAACTCGCATATGAAGAAACTCCCTCTCTTGATGCAGGTTAGCTCCTTCTCTGTGACTTGGCATTTTGGAGAGACCTTCACAGGACACACTTTTAAATGACTTATCTAGAGCTACATAGCCAGTATGGATCTAAGGCAGAACTTGAACCTAGGACTTCCTGATTCTTTTTTTTTTTTTTTTGGTGAGGTAATCAGGGTTAAGTGACTTGCCCAGGGTCATACAGCTAGTAAGTGTCATGAGTTTGAGGCCAGATTTGAACTCAGGTCCTCCTGACTCCAAGGCTGGAGTTCTATTCACTGTGCCACCTAGCTGCCCTGGGACTCCCTGATTCTAATACTGTCCCTCTACTATACCACCCTAAGTCTCCTATTAGGAGGTTCTTATAAATGCCTGGGGCAGCTAGGGGATGCTATCGTGCATAGAATGTTGGGCCTGGAGTCAGGAAGACCTGAATTCAAATCTGGCTTCAGATACTTACTACCTGTGTGACCCTGGACAAGTCACTTGCCCCTGTTTGCCTTATGTGTAAGATGAACTGGAGAAGAAAATGGCAAACCACTCCAGTATCTTTGCCAAGAAAACCCCAAATGGGGTCATGAAGAGTTGGACACATATAAGCCACAAGAAAAACAATCTCTTACCTCAAGGAACTTACAAAGATGGCAGTCAAGTTTGGTATTTTTCTCTTCGGGCACGTTGTAGGTACTTATAAAATGCTGGCTGAAATGAATTCTAGTCTTGCTTTAGGAGTTTTGCAATGTTTCTTTGCTTCATTGGCCATGTCTCCCCTTTCCCTCTCCTACCTCCAGATGGTAGTTAACCAAGGTTCATTCCTAGTACCTACAGAAAGCAAAGGATTCTGGGAGCTTGGTTGTGTACACTGGTCTCCCACTGCTGACCTTAGGCTGTCATCCCTGAGGCATGGCATCCCTAGAGGGTCATAGGAGGAATGGACTACTTTCCTCTCTAGCCTGGACCACAAGTATTGTATTTCGGCATGTTTTTGAAATGTGACTTTGTGGGTAGAGACTTTGGAAAGGAGGCTGTTTATGAGAAAAGCATTGACATACAGGGGAGAAAGACTACTTCCCCAATACTTCAAGAATTCAGGAACTTGGGCTGACTTAGGGGAAAGCACAGAATTTTAGGGTTGGCCAAGGTTCTTCTCCATGCCTAGAGGCACCATCTCCTCCCTGATGTCTGACTTCCTTCAAAGCTCAGTTCCATCTTTTCCCCAGTTGCTAGGGTCCTGCCCTTGGGAATTACTTTGTATTTAGTTTGAATTTGCTTTTCTACTCACATGGCATTTCCCCATAATTGAATGGAAGCATCTTGAAGGCTTATGCACATAATAAATCTTGTTGAAATGAAGGAGAGTTGGAAGAGACCTCTGGAGTCATCTAATCCAGTTTATACCGGAAAAGGAGCCCCCATTGGTTAGTCAAACAGTCAGACAATAAACATTCATAAAGGCGGAACTATGTGCTGGGCATTGTGCTAAGGGCTGGGAAACAAAAAGAGGTAATAGACAGTCCCTGCCCTCAGGGAGCCCACACCCGAACCAGGTAGACAACATGCAAACAAATCTATAGGGAGGCAAGCTAAAGATAGGATAGATAAGAAATCATTGTTCCTTCCCGTTTGTCCTTGGTTCTCAAAGAGGACCAGGACATCAAGAAGGTGATATCATGACTTGCAAGTGCTTTGGATTTAGGTGAGGGAGGGCTGTACAAGGTCTCCAGCCTCACTTTCTCCTCAGGAGCCATTCGGTCCAGTGACGAGATATAAATCAGGACAACTGGAGATGGCTCCAGATGCAGTGGGAGAACTTGGTACTTTAAAGCTAAGGTCTTTCCCAGGTCTCAGTTTGATTGAGGCAATGCTCATTCAGTGATTAAGGCTAGGTAAGAAATGAGGCAAAGAATGGCCTCTACTACCTGGTTTAAAAAAACAAAATACAAAAAAACCCCAAAACCAAAAACAAAAATCAATCTGGGAAGGAAAGATCCTCAGGATTTCTAGCCAAAACAGAAACAATCGCTCTGAGCCATCAGAGCTCAAGCAGTGAGTTTGAGACTTGGGCTGGGACCTACTGTTAGCCAATCAATGAGAGCCTGAGGGTTTAAGGCGTGGTCCTTAAAAAAAAATTTAGCCCATAAATCCCAAGATATCTCATGAGGTTTCAGCGATCAAAATTTATATTCCTTTGGGCAGAACTCTCACAGGTGAGGGTATGATTTCTTATGTGGACAGAGGGAAAGGAAGGAGGGAGAGAGGAAGGGGAGGAAGGAAGGAAGGAAAGAGGGAAGGAAGGAAGGTGCTACATCATCTAGCTGGAACTGGCCAGTAGGGTCCCCAGTGGGACGGCTACCACTACTCACAGATTGTTGTTTGTCTTTTATTCTAGAAGAGGACCATAACATCAAGAAGGTGATGTCATGACTTGCAAGTGAATTGGATTTAAGTGAGGGAGGGCTGTGCAATCATCTCCTGAGATGAGAAATCGTCAGCAGAGGAAAGGAACAAAGCTTAAGGGGGATAAGGAAAGGCTTCCTGTAGAAGGCGAAATTTTAGCTGGGATTTGAAGGAAGCCAGGGAAGCCTAGAGGAGAAGATGAGGAAAGAGAGTGTTTCAGGTAGGGGGAACCATCAGAGAAAATGCCTGGAGTAAGAAGATGGAATATCTTATTAAAGAAACAGCTGGGAAGCCAATCTCACTGGGTCAACATAGATCTGGGAGAAGCAAGAAGGCTAAAATCAGATGAAAGAAAGCTCAATGAAAGATCCAATAAACACAATCTTCCCAAGAACATTTATAAACTAGATAAGGAATAAAGAATGCAATGGCCTGGGCTTTGCCTCAAAATGGAGGTTCTGAGAGGAACTCACCAATGGAAGAAGAAAACTGTAGGGAAAGAGGGACATTTAAGAGTGATAAGTCCTCAGGGGAGGAGGGAGATTCTAGAATGAGAGGGCCTCAAAGAATGTTTTAGAGTGGGAAGTTCTCAGGGGTGGAAGGATGTTCCAGGGTGGAGGCCACAGATGCTGAGGGAATTTCTAGGGTGAGAAGGCAGTTGGAGAAAAGTGGTGAAGTCAAAACCAGAACAAACTATCTGCCGGTAAGTTTGGATTTGATTTCTGGTTAAATTCTAAAATATCTCATTAAGGCATATTTAGAACAGGAAACAACAATCCCAAAGAAGCAGCTCAGGCCAGATTAACTTTATTATTTTTTGAATTTTTGGATAAGGTGCCAATAGCTTCAACAGAACTCCTCCCAAAGTCCCTCATGTTATTCTTAAGGGAAAACATGGGGATTTGTGAGGTAGATGATCCCATAGCTTGCTGAAGTTAGAGCTGCTTGAATGGTTGAGCCCAAATGACTCAATGTCTCCAGTGGAGTTGCCCAGGGATCTGTCCTTACCCGGTGCTTTTTAATATTTTTATGGATTTGAGTGGGTGGTGCCACATGACCTCCAGAACCACCAATCTTGGCAATCTTGGGTTGCTTTAAGAGAGGCATAATGCTCAGGAATAGGAGGCAATAGTTCCACATCTTTAGTATTGTGTTCAATTCTGTACACCAAAAGGACATTCACAGGCAGGAGAACACTCAGAAGGGGTCTCCCTGGGTGATGAAAGACCTTGGGTTCATATGGGAGATGGGGGCTGGATAATTCAGAAAAAAAGACTTGGGATTGGGGGAGGTGGGAGGGAACATGAGAGCTATATTCGAGTATTTGAAGGGCTGTTCTGTGGAAGAAAAAAAAACACTTGTTCTGCTTGGCCCAAACAAAGAATGGTGGGCGAGAGTTGTAAAAGGAACCACTTAGCCTTGACCTGAGAAAACGATGCCTAACTATTTGGGTCAAGGTGGAATGGGCTGCCATAGGAAGGAGGGGGCTCCTGCTCACCAGAAGTCTTCAAGCAGAGGGTGAAAAAGTTTAGATGACCACCAGGATGAGGGCAGGGATTGTGTCTTCTTGTCTTTTATCCTCAGTACTTGGCACATAGTAAGAGCTTAATAGATGTCTTTTCATTCATTTGTGTTGTCAAAGGAATTCATATTTGGGTATGAGTTATACTAGACAGTCTCTGAGGTCTCTTCTAATTCAAATCATGTTATCCTTGGTTCTGAAAGGGATTTGTCAGTCTGTGAACATTGCCCCTTACCTCTCCCACCACCATCTGAGAGACTCAAAGCAAGCAGATTTTTAGGGTTTTGCTATTGCACTCAACAATTTCCTTTTCATTTACTCACCCATCCACCGATTCATTTGTTCATTCATCCATCCTTCCATTTACCCATCCATCCATCCATTTGTTCTTTCTTCTATCCATTCATGTAGAAGGGAATCATATTTGGGGATGGGTCTAGATGGTCTCTGAGGTTCCTTCCAGTTCAGATCTCGTTATCTTTGGTTCTGAAAGAGATTTTTCTGTCTGTGAGCATTTCCCACTTCCCCACTGAAGATCATAGAGATTCAAAGCAATCATGTTTCCAAGGTTATGCCACTGGGAGTCATTTATGGCAACGGGGAAAGAATCCACTAAAAATAACCTACACCCAGTTGGGTCTTTGTATTTGTGGAAACAAAGCCAGGGAGCTCTTCTGAAAGGCACCGGAAAAGCAAGGGAAGGCCTTGATTGTTTCTCCTTGGGCCTTCTATGAAGTGCCACCAAAATCTTATTCAATCAAACAAGGAGGGCAGAGAATTTCCCCCTCGCCTTCCTGACTGGCCAGTGGGGCGTGAGATAGGAAGGGACCTGAATCACTCTTTGGTTCCTTTAGCTGAATCCCTCATTAGCATTTGGCTCTCCTGGACAGTGCTGACCCCCATCCTCCTCCCCCTCCTTCTTCCTGACTGGCTGGTCCTCACACAAATACAGACAATATGGAAAAGTCTTTAAGCAGCAGGCACTGGAGGAGAGATGGTGAGATCAGCAAAGTCAGATTCTCACAAGAAATATATCTACTTAATATGTCTTTTTAAAAAAAATTAAGTTTATTGATGCCTATAAAATTGTTTATAAATGCATTCTATCAAAACTGTTTTCTTAAAGGTCATAGAATCATAGATTTAAAGTTGGAAGAGATTTTAGAGGCCTCTCATTTTGAAGGCAAGGCTGAAAGAAATTAAGTGACTTGCCTAGGGTCACACAGCTAGTAGGCATGATATGAATTCAGGTCTTCTTGACTCCAACCACTAGCTGCCTCTGGAAGGGACCTTAGAGATCATGTAGGCCAATTCCTACATTTTACAGATGAGGACACTGAGACCCAGAGAGTTTAAGTGACTCAGTCAAGACACCTTTTATTTTTATATCACAGTCACTTTTATATATCCAGCCTCTGGTCCCTTGATTTGAACTCTGTCTGGTAGTTAAGATAAGTAGTTAAGCAAAGATACCCTATGCAGGAATGAATTCTGACAACGTATGTAACATTCTGCCCTCATAATCCCCCACCTCTCTGCTGTGAGGAGGGAAATAGGTTTCATTATCTTCTCCAGGGTCATTTTTTTCTTTTACTTATTCAGAGTTCTGTTTCCTGTCATGCAACTGAAAAGATTCTTTTCAATACTGAGATTCTGCAATTCTTGTTTTTTAAAAGGATTTGCCAGTCTGTGGGCAGGAATCAATCAACCAACAAGTATTTATTAAGTACCTGCTACATTCTAGACACTACTAGTATAAACACACAGAACTGCTGCTGGACTCAGGGGGCTGGGGTACTCATGTTCTCCCTCTCCAACTAAAGATGGCCCCATGTCTGGACCTACTATTGTGGGTTGGGCTCAGTCTTGAGGGGAGAGAGAGACTAGTTTATAAAAGAAAGCAGCCTGACTCTATTTCATTGTTTCTGGCTCTTTGTGCCCTGGCACCCTAGGGAAAATCACTTAAAGCTTAGATTTGACTCCAAATGCCAAATAGAAAGGTTCTCAATACGTGATGTAGATCAGGTATAGGACAGCACTTTATTTCTTGCACATAAAAGACTCATAAGCAAACCATAACCAACACAAAACTGAAGCAGTAACTGAAGATAATAATAGCTGGCATTTATATAGTGCCTTAAGGTTTTCCAATTGCTTTACATATGTTACTATTCTATTTTCCTGAGAGTTTGATACTTAAAACCTCAAAACCTGAAGCACTTTGCAGGATAAATGAATCAACTTTCTGCCTTTGACTCAGCCCTGCTGTCTCCCCCCCAGGTCCATGCCTTCTGACAAGCCAGGCCAGGACTTGGGCTCCTCTATTTATGATAATTTTCTTCTCCAAGAAGCTTGAAAGTAGCTATAGGAGCCATCTCCCATAGTGTGGTGAATACTAAATGAAAAGCACAGAAACTCCTAGATACCCAAGGTGGCTACTCCCCAAGAGTCCAGCTCTCAGGATTGCTATTTGGGTCCCTAAGCCCAGGGAAAGAAATGCCAAACAGGAGAAACAGCCCAAGGCTCAAGCTCTAACTTGCCTAGGTAGCAGGCATGTTTGAGGTTGGCATACCTGTTGGAGTGGGGGGTGGGGTGGGAAGGGTGGACCCCCTCGTCCCATGAAGATCAAACAGAGAGAGACAGAGAGGGACAGAGCCAGAGAGGGAACATTATAGCCACATACCATCCATTCTAAGGAAGAGAGAATCAGAGGGTGGACTTACTCTTTTACAATCTACTGAGCAGTTGACCCTTCTTGGTTTAGTGACCAAGCCTCTCTGAAGCAGCTTTGATGTACCCTTACCTAAATATCACAGGGGGAGGGGGTGTAAGGTTGGGAAGTAAAGGGACAACCCAGAGTTTGCGATGTCATCTCAAAGAACCAAGTTCTTCAGTGGTGAGCCTGTATCCCCTGAAGTGGCCAGGGCCCAGACTCATTCATCATTCCATGAAATGACCACTGAACACTATGGGCTCTCAGCTGATACCCTGCTAATTGGAGGTCTGCCTGGCTATGGAAGATACCAGTTAGCTGTCTTTCCAGGTCTCACAAGTTCTTGTATGAAACAAAAGAAAACATCAGGAAATGGCCCCATCCCAGACACCAGCTTGCCCTAGGAGGCTTGGAGTCCAGTGCTAGGTAAAGAGGAGGGCGCCCTTGTCCTATTGACCTTCCAGCGCACAGAGGGTCATCAAGACTGACAGTTAGGAGAGAACCTAAGGAGCAGGGATTGGCCCTGAAGCATGTCCATGAGTCCCAGCTGTGCAGTCAACGAAAAGAGTTCTCTTGGCCAACAGAAAGAGGACATTCAAAATGGGTGGTGGAAGTGAATACCCCTAATCATGAATCCCCAGGAGGGGTGGGGCTAGTCATTTCTCATTTTATTTATTTCATTCCTCATAGGTTCATATAAATCCTTCCAGAGTTATCTGAATTCCTCATAGCCCTAATTTCTTACAGTCTACTTATTATGGATGCCATCTTGGAGGTGGGAAGAGAGGTGGCAGTCCTCAAACGGTATGAGGACTCCTGGGGGGTGGTCCCTGAAACCCTTTGGGGGGGTTGTGAGGTCAAAACTATTTTCATAATAATTATAAGATGTTTCAATCACTAACACAGTAAATATAAATAGATATAACTCACATAAACCAATGTTGTTTGGAGGATCTTCAATAATTTTTAAGAATATAAAGGAGTCCTGGGTCCAAAAAGTTTGAGAATCTCTGGCTCAGAAAACAAAATGCTGGAGGTGGAGTCATGAAGACCCAAGTTCAAGTTTTACCTCAGACAATTAGCAGCTGCGTAACTCTGGGCAAAGCTTTTTAACTTTTCTTGGCTTCAGTTTCTCCATCTGTGAAATTAGGAGAACAAGGATCATTCTCTGTAGAGGGTTATTGTAAAGATGGAATGAAATAGCTTTTGGAAAAGGCTTTGTGGGCCTCTAGGTGGCGCTGCAGCAGATGGAGCACTGGGCTGGGATCAGGAAAATTTATCTGTTCAAATCTGGCCTCAGACACTTACTAGCTGTGTGACCCTGGGCAAGTCACTTAACCCTGTTTGCCTCAGTTTTCTCACCTGTAAAATGAGCTGGAGAAGGAAATGACAAACCACTCCAGTATCTCTGCCAAGAAACTCCAAATGGAGGTATGGAGAGTTGGACATGACTGAAGAATGACAGAACAACACAGGACTTTATAAACCTTAAATCACTATAGAAATTCTAGGACACAGTAGAAGGTGACTGGATGTGCAGAGGAAAGGTGTGACTGCCAAAAAGACAATCTCAAGAAAGAATGGAAGAAATTCCATGGGACTATTGCACTCAGAACACTAGGGAGGACCCAGAGCCTGAGGTGAGGTGGAGGGGCTGAGTAGATACCAGACAAAGAAATACAAGAGAACCTTGGCTGCGATTTGGATGCTTCCTTGAGAGCTGGATCTTGGTACAGAAAGCCACTCCTCCAGACTTTCTTCCTTGCTTTAATTATCCATCTCTCTCCCCCTACCCCCTTTCCTGTGGCCTTCCATGGGGGCAGCAGGTGGCTGTTTGCTGCCTTCTAGGCAAGGGCCTGGCCAGGAAAATCAAGTTTTTCCTTCCAGGGTACAGAGGAGAGCTTGCTTTTTGGAACTGGAAGGACAGCTGTTGCCATGACTAATTTCTTGTATTGCTCCATTAAAAAAAAAAAGAAAAAAATCCTAAATCATGGCCAATACATAACACAAGGAGTTGTTTTGTAAAAGTACATGGAAAGGTCCCTACGTCTCATCTTAAGCCAGATTTGAAAACTGAGGTGCAGGAAGGGGAAGGAACTGGACTGGGGAGGAAGAGCATAGCCCAACAGGGAGGGTGGGGTTAGGTTGGCATCAGATATTCGTTAAAAGAGCATCAGCTGGGAAGCAGGAGACTTGGGTCATTTTTTTATTTAAAAATTTTTTTAAAAATATTTTTATTTAAAGTTCTGACTTCCAGATTCTATCCATCTCTCCCTCTTCCCTCCTCCCTCCCTGAGACGGTAAGCAATCAGATATAGGTTATACATGTACAATTATGTAAAGCATTCCCGTGTTAGTCATTTTGTACAAGAAGACTCGAATAAAAGAAAAAAATGAAAGAAAGAAAGTGAAAAATAGCATGCTTTATTTCAATCAATATCAGTTCTTTGGGATTGAGACCTGGGTTCTAGTCTTGGCTATTCTACTCGATGACACTTCTCCTCACTGGGTCTCAGTTTACTGTTCTTTAAAATGGGGAGAGGATGCTAGACAAGATGTACTCTAAGGTCCCTTTCAGTTTTACCATCCTGTGTTCTTGGGACCCTCCTAGTTCTGACATTCTATGTTCTGTGTTTTTAGTCTCTGTCTCTGTCTCTGTCTCTGTCTCTGTCTCTCTCTCTCTCTCTGTCTTTCTGTCTCTGTTTCTGTCTTTCTGTCTCTCCCTCTCTTCTCTCTTCTCTCTCTCTCATGTATATATGTATATATATATACACAGAGAGATATAGAAATAGATATATCTATATAGATAGATTTATTTTCCAAGTATCACATTAAAAAACTAATCTATCCCTCCCATTACCCTCTCCCTTATCAAACAAAATTAAAAAAAAAACTCACTAAAACCCAAATCCCTCAAAACTGTACAGCCCAGCTAAACAGATTCCCACTTAAGCCTCATCTGAAAATGCCTGTGTGTCTGCATCTTAATGTCATTTCTGTGTCAGGAGGTGAGCAGCAGGTTTTATCTTCCTTTTTTCAGCCTTGAGGTTCATCATTGTGTTGATCAGTGTTCTAGAATCTTTCAGAGTTATTTTTCTCTAGGATGGGGTAGTTGCTGTAGAAATTGTTCCCCTAGTTCCATTCATTTTGCTCAGCATCAGTTCATAACAGTCTGCCCAGTTTCTTTTGAAATTGCCTGTTTCACCATTTCTAGTGGCAGGGTCATGCTCCACTATGTTGATATGTTGCTTTTTGTTGAGCCATTCCCCAATAGGAGGCCACTCCCTTGGTTTCCACTTTGGGGCTACCTGGAGAAAGCTGCTCCAAATATCGTTGTACCTAGAGAGTCTTCTCCTCTTTCTCAGATTTCTTTGCTCTCCCTCCCCACAATTTTGAGAGTTTTTTTTTGGGGGGGGAGAGTGACATGATAGTCCTATAGAGTCAGAGGCCTGAAGGTCAAATCTTTGCTTTTCTGCTTATTACCTGTGTGACCATGGGCAACACTTTCTTATTTAGAAAAATAAGAAAGATTGGACTAGATAGGCTCAATAGCCTATCATCACCATCATCATCACCATCATCATCACTATCACCATCATCATCATCATCATCATCATCATCATCATCATCACCATCATCATCATCACCATCATCATCACCATCACCATCATCATCATCATCATTATCATCATCATCACCATCATCATCATCACCATCATCATCATCACCATCATCATCACCATCACCATCATCATCATCATCATCATCACTATCATCATCATCACCATCATCATTATCATCACCATCATCACCATCATCATCACCGTCACCATCATCATCATCATCACCATCATCACCATCATCATCATCATCATCATCATGATTAAGATTGGAGGGATAGGCCCCTCCCAACTTCAACATTCTCTGTTCTAAGCTCCCTCTCAGCTCTGCCATTACATGGTCTAAGGGCCCTCCAAGTTCTAATTTTTTATATCCTGAGGTCCCTTCTAGCTCTGACATTGTACTTTAAGGTACTTTGACATTCTGTAATTCTCTAGTCCATATGGAAGATAGAGAAGCTGACATGGCAGACTAGGGAAGAGTCATGAGTCAGTGTGCAGACCTCAGACCAGACCATCACGAGGTGTTCTTATGGGCTGGTTCACCCTCTGCTCTCTTTATCCCTAGTTAACCTTGAGGAGAGGGGAGGTTTTAGATCCCTTTGCTTCAGACAAGTGTCCATGAGCTGAACCCTCATTACAGACACCAACCTTCTAGTGTCTCTGTGGACATGAGACTATGAGCCCCTGGGCCCCACCACCAAAGCCCAAGGGGAACAGCATGGTTCTACAGGATTATGTCCTTTAGGAAACAATGGAACAGCTCTAGCCAAGCCCATGGCTGAAGTTCCTGGAGTGGGGACTCTGGTATTTATTTTTCAAGGGAAGAAGACGTTGTTGTTGGGTTGTTTTTAGTCATGTCTGACTGACTCTGTGACCCCATTTGGGGTTTTCTCAGCAGAGATACAGGAGCAGTTTGCCATTTCCTTCTGCAGCTCATTTTACAGAAGAGGCAAATAAGGTGAAGCAACTTGCCCAGGGTTATACAGCTAGTAAGGGTCTGAGGCTGGATTTGAACTCATGAAGAGGAGTCTTCCTTATTCCATGCCCGGCGCTCTGTGCACTATGGTGCCACCTACCTGCTGGTATTTATTTGTCAAGGGAGGAAGAGATGGGTTCTTTCCATATGCAGTGGTCTGTTCTTTAGCACCTGCGGGCTTCCCTTCAGGCACCCCTGAAACACAGTCCAGTCCAGGAGCCAGCACACCGGACAACTTTCTAGTAGAAATGGTCTGAGACCAGCTTGGTAATTCCCACTTCTGAGACCTCAGGCAAATTCCTTAACTTCTCTGGCCTGTCTCATTATCATAAAATGACGATCACTAAGGTCTCTCTGATTGAAATCTCCAAGTATGGTCAATAGAAGGAGTGCTGGATTTGGAATCAAAGGTTCTGGGTTCAAATGCTGGCTTTGTCATTGAGACTTATGAGACCTATGGGTCTTTAGACAAATTACTTCACCTTTCTGGTCAACAGTTCTTCATCTGTAAAATGAGGGCATTGGACCAGGTGATTCCTAAGGTCCCTTCCACCCCTATATCTGTGCTCCTATGACCTTAGGGACACGGAGTAGGATGGGGGGAGGAATGATTTACAATCAGTAGAAGCCATCTGCTGGTTCTGATGGAACATGGCCTAAGGTGAAGGACCAAGCCCAGCTTCTGTTTCCAGAGGCCTGGCTGCTAGGCCAGGCAGGCTCTGATTCTGAGACATCTTTGCCACAGGCATGTGGGTAACGACTATTTCTGAAGCAGCCAGGAATATTTCTATACCCTGGGAGCATGCATGAGCCCACAGGGGTCCAAGGTGTGGGAGATTAGGGGCAGGGTGGGGCAACTATTTCTGTCTCTGGGATAACTTCCTCAAACTCTCTCCTCAGGCTCCTAGCCTTCTTTCCCCCAGGAGAACCCTCCATCAGCTGTAACTACCTGCTGTCTGCACCTTTCTCCAGGATGTTGGCTTGCTCCAGTCTTCAGGCCTGCTGCTCTGCTCAGCCCACCTCTGTCTCTGTCTCTCTGTCTGTCCCTCTCTTGTCTCTCTTTACTCTTTCTGTCTCTCCCTCTCTTCTCTCTGTCTCTGACTCTCTCTCTGTCCCTCTCTCTCTGTCTCTCTCTTTCTCTCTGTCTCTCTCTGTCTCTGTCTCTCTCTCTCTCTCACACACACAGAAAAATGAAATGACTTGCCCAAGGTCACATAGCTAATTGGCAGAGCTGGGATTTGAATCCGTATCTTTTGACTCCAAATCCAGAACACCTTCTCCTGCACCACAAGGACACATGTGGAGCTGTTATCATTACTTATGCTCATTCTGCTCTTTTCCATAGGCTCATGGGATCATGGATGCAGTATCTCAGCAACCATTAGTCCAGCCCTCACCTTTTTTACAGATGAACTGAGTCTGAAGTAGTTGTGTGCTTTATCCAAGTTCACGCGGCAAATAGCAGAGTCAGGATTTGAACCCAGGTCCCTTGTCTAAAAACAAATCCAGCCCACTTTCCATGGCACTACGTTTCTTCTTACTAAGATTCAGATTAAAATGACCTTGGCACAAATTGTTTATCCTGCTACTATTATAACTCCAATTGTTATTATTAGTCTGCTAGCCACAGTTGTTGTGGGCCTGCCTGTTAGCCATTCGTACTCTCTGTGCCTCGATTCCCTCACCCAGAGGACCTCAGCTGGTTGGGGAGCAGAGCTAACAATGGCTCTCCCCCTCCCCAGACTGCCAGGGAAGAGCACAGCCTTTCCAGAGAGAAGCTTCTGGAGCCAAAGTACGTGCAGACATCACCTGGCAGCCAGAGCAGCCGGGCTCCCACTGGAGCAGGCTGTGCTTCCACGAAGTCTCTGGGCTTAGCCCACCCTCCACAACCGCAGACACCCCCAGCCCCCAGCCTGATCCCTGCCAGGCTCTCCTGGTGGTCTTTGCCTGCTCCGTAGGAAAGCTGATGTTCCAAGAGGAGGGGGCAAGTGGGATGATGTCTCCTGAGAGGGAGGGAGCCTGGCCCAGAAACTCACAAAGCAGGAGATGAGCGCCTTCCTGGTCCCCCGAGCTGGCGTTTCCCCCAAAGCATAGGGAGAGCCAGACTGAGCTTCTACTTCATTTCTTGGGGATGGAGGCCAAGTCCTGCTGGGTGTTGCTCAGGCAAGTGGAATGATAATAATAGCTCTTGTTTCTATGGAGATTTAAGGTTTGCAGAGTATTTTTTTCCCCACTAAACTATTCAGGCTCCAAGAGGAGGCTGGACTGCTCCTAGTCGGGGATCTGGTACAGGAGGTTCCACTGTAAGAATGAGTTAGATTAGTGATACCGAGGGGCCAGACCCAAGGCCAAACCCTCCCCCTGTCACTACCTGTGGGACATTTGGGAAGTCACTTCACCTTTCTGGACCTCAGTTTCTTCCTCTGTGAAGTCAGGGGAAGGGAAAGATGGGATAGATGGCCTTGGATGCCCATCCTACCCTGAATTATCTTGAGCTAGTACATAGGACTATTATTTTCCCCATTTTACAGATGAGTAAACTGAGACTTAGAGAAGTGATTTGCTCAAAGTAACACAAGAAGTGATGTCTTCCTTTCCTCTTGGATATTCTCTTTTTTTTTCTTCTGGATTTTAGTGACTCTCTCCTGGCTGTCTTCTTACCTGTCTCACAGCTTGTCCTCAGACTCCTTTGCTGTCTCATCTTCCACATATGCTCCTTAATTATGAGTCTTCCCCAAAGCTTTATTTTGGAGCTTTTTTCTCTTTTACCCCCCCTTTCTCTCTTCCCCTGACTCCCTCCCCCTCTTTTTCCCTCCTCTCTCACCCTCTATCCCTCCCTCCCTCTCTCTGTCTTCTTTCTTTCTCTTTCCCTCCCCTCCCTCTCTCCTTCTCTCCCTCCCTCTCTGTCTTCTCTCTCTCCTTCCTCTCTCTTTCTCTCTGTCTTCTCTTTCTCTCTCTCCCTTTCTCCCTCCCTCTCTCTGTCTTCTTTCCCTCCCTCTCTCCCCTCTATCCCTCTCTCCTTCCCTCTCTGTCTTCTCTTTCTCTCTCCTTCCCCTCCCTTTCTCCCTCCCTCCTGTTTTCCCTCTCTGTCTTCTTTCTTTCTCTCTCTTTCCCCTCTCCTCTCTTTTCTCTGTTTCTCTCCTCATCATTTCCTTTGGGTTTTATCTTCACTGCGCACATGACTCCCAGATCTAACCCTAGCTCTCCCCAGACCTTCAGTCCCATCTCACCAGCCACCCACTGGATATCTCATAGTGGATGTCCTAGACATTTGTTCTCTTTCCCTGAAAGCCCAGCTCTGGTCAGTTCCCCTATTTCTGTCAAAGGTGCCATGCACCTTCCAAGCTCCAAGGTTCAAAACCTCAGCATTGTCTTCAGCCCTGCCCTCTCTCTCTTGCCATCTCTCCAGTCTACTTCCACAATATTTCTTGTCTATCCCCTTCTCTCTACTCACACAGTCACGTTAGTTTATTAGTCTCCCTAATTAGTTTTCTCCATCTTCCCTGTAGCTTCCAAAGTGATTTTCCTTAAGGCAGATCTGACTCTGTCACTCTCCTACTCAATAAACTTGAATGGTTCCCTAGCACCCTTAGAAGAAATTGTAATCTCCTCTATTTAGCTTTTAAAGCCTTTTACAACTGAGCTCCAGCCTAGCATTACAGACTTATCTTACATTATTCTTCCTTCCATACTCTGGAGTGCAGCCAAACTGCTCTCCTCCCTGTTCTTCCTCATCACCCCTCCATCTTTTCTACACTTTTGCATTGGCTGTCCCTTATGCCTAGAATGTATTTTCTTCTCACCTGTGCTTCTTGGAAGTCATCGTTTCTGTCAAAGCTAAGCTCAGGTGTCTTAAAAGACCTTTCCTGATCCCCTCCCTCCCTGCTAGGGATCTATTCCCAAACTACTTTACTTTATCTATTTGTGTATTTATTACCACCGTTGGACTGCCATTTCCTTGAGGATAGGCATGGTTTCATTGTCTTTGTATTCTTAGCACCTAGCACAGTGCTGGGCACCTAGTGGGTGCTAATTAAATGCTTATTGATGAATCTCACAATGATTCTGTGAAGTAGGTGCTATTATTATCCCCATTTTATAGATCAGAAGCCGAGGCACAGATAGTTGATGCAACTTGCCCATGATCACATAGTTAATTAGTGTATGAGAGAGGATTTGAACTCAGGTCTTCCCAATACCTAGCACATTATACATATGACATCACCTAGCTGCCAGTGAAAGCTCAGGTCCAGGCCAAAATAATAACAAGGCTTGATTATCTAGCACTTTACACACATGATCTCGTTTGACCCTTATGACCACTCTGTGGGGGAAGCTACTGCAGGTTAATTACTATGCCCATTTCACAGATGAGGAAAGTGAGGCTGAGAAAGGTGATGTGATTGGTCCAGGATCCCCTAGTTTGTGTCCTAGTAGAAAGAGCCTGGGCATGAGTGTGAATCCTGGCTCTGTAGCTCCTTAGTTGTGTGACCTTGAGCAAGTCACTTGAACTCAATTGCCTCTTCTTAGACTCACTTTCCTCATCTGTCTTATCCATACATTGTATTTTCCCTAGCCGCCTAGCTTGGTGCTTAGTGTAGAGCTTACTAAATGTTTGATGAGTGGAAGTTTTAAAAGGGGGTGATAATATCTGTGCTACCTACCTCTATTCAGAGGAAGTGACAGGAAAGGAGTGGGATCTGTCCTTTCATTTATATAGGCTACTCCCACGTGAGGAAATCCCCTTTACCAATGCAATTTACCAATTTCTGGCTGGAAGTCATAGAAGTAAAGAATTACCTAGATTACTGAGAAGTTAAGTGATTTGCCCAGGGTCACACAGTGGGACCTGAATTCAGGTTTTCCTGGCTCTGAGACCAGCTCTATGTCCACTCCACCAGAGTGGTCAAACACAGAGCCCTCGGCCACTTGTGGCCCACCACATTCCCAGCGCTCTCCCAATCAGATTAAAAGGGAATTGGGAAATACTGAACAAAACAAAAATCCATCAAACACAGATAATATTGCAAATTAAGTCAATCTGTGGCCCCCAGGGATCCTTACATATGGATGAATGGTCCCAAGTTCTGTTTGAGTTTGACTCCACTATATTCCTCTCTACCATGATGGTTCCTGATTCTGAGGAAATTCAATTCAAGTCTGTTCAAATAAGCATTTATTAAGAAATATAGACTACTCAACCCAGGAATGCCAAAGACAATGTGAAAGGTCAGTGGGAAAAGTCTGTGACTGCGGTGAGAGAGGAGCTAGGTCTCAGCCGCAAGTCTCCAGTGCAGCATGGGGCAGCAGCTGCCTCCTGAGCTTCCAGCCCACAGACTGAAGGGGAATCGAGTGGCTGATCAGAGGGGGATTGCAAGGATCTCTTTGCCAGTGCTGAGGCAGGAATCTCTTGCTTTACCGGTGCGTGGATTTGGGTCACAGTTCTGAGGGGCGGTCCCGGGGCAAGGAGGAACGCTGGTGTGGTGCAGCTTGTTGTGGCTGTGGAGAGGAAACACCTCGCCCCTTATCACACTACCTTGGAAGAACTGAAAATTTACAGGTACCTAGAACTATCTCTGAAAACAGCTGTACAAACCCCCAAAGCTTGGGACAGTACACTCTTCACATTGGAAGCAGACTTTTACCTTAACAAAGAGTTTAAAACTTAAGTAATTGGCCAGGATCATGAATAAGCAGCGCAAAAAGAGTCAGACTATATTATCCTACTTTGGTGACAAAGAAGATCAAAACATACAACCAGAAGAAGACAACAAAGCCAAAGCTCCTACATCCAAGGCCTCCAAGAAAAATATGAATCAGTCCCGCCTTGGAAGAGCTCAAAAGGGATTTTGAGAAGCAAGTAAGAGAAGTAGAGGAAAAACTGAGAGTGAGGCAAGAAAATCATGAAAAACAAGTCAACAGCTTGCTAAAGGAGACCCAAAAAAATACTGAAGAAAATAACACCTTAAAAAATAGCCTAACCCAAATGGCAAAAGAGGTCCAAAAAGCCCATGAGGAGAAGAATGCCCTAAAAAGAAAAATTGGCCAAATGGAAAAGGAAGTCCAAAAGATTACTGAAGAAAATACTTCCTTAAAAATTAGAATAGAGCAATTGGAAGCTAGTGACTTTATGAGAAATCAAGACACTGTAAAACAAATCCAAAAGAATGAAAAATTAGAAAACAATGTGAAATATCTCATTGGAAAAACAACTGACCTGGAACATAGATCCAGGAGTGATAATTTAAAAATTATTGGACTATCTGAAAGCCATGATCAAAAAAAGAGCCTAGACACCATCTTTCAAGAAATTATCAAGGAAAACTGCCCTGATATTTTAGAACCAGAGGGCAAAATAGAAATTGAAAGAATCCACCAATCTCCTCCTGAAAGAGATCCCCAAAGGAAAACTCCTAGGAATATTGTAGCCAAATCCCAGAGTTCCCAGGTCAAGGAGAAAATATTACAAACAGCCAGAAAGAAACAATTCAAGTATTGTGGAAACACAATCAGGATAACACAAGATTTAGCTGCTTCTACATTAAGGGACCTCAGGGCATGGAATATAATATTCCGGAGAGCAAAGGAGATAGGATTACAACCAAGAATCACCTACCCAGCAAAACTGAGTATAATCCTGCAGGGGAAAAAATGGTCATTCAGTGAAATAGAGGACTTTCAAGCATTCCTGATGAAAAGACCAGAGTTGAATAGAAAATTTGATTTTCAAATACAAGACTCAAGTGGAACATGAAGAGGTAAACAGGAAAGAGAAAATCATAAGAGACTTATTAAGGTTGAATTGTTTACATTCCTGCATGGAAAGATGATATTTGTAACTCATGAGACCTTTGTCAATATTAGGGTAGTTGGAAGGGAAAAAATTATATGTATGTACATATAGATATAGATAGATAGAGGGCACAGGGTGAGTTGAAAATGAAGGGGTCATATCTGAAGAATAAAATTGAGGGGTGAGAGAGGAATATACTAGGAGAAGGAGAAAGGGAGAGGTAGAATGGGGTAAATTATCCCACAAAAACAAAACAAAACAAAACAGAAAAAAAAGGCTCTTACAGTGGAGGGGAAATGGGGGAAGGTGAGAGGGAATGAGTTTATCTTATTCTCATAGGATTTGACTTAAGGAGGGAATGACATACACACTAAACTGGGTGTGGAAATCTGTCTTACCCTACAGGAAAATAGGGGGAGGGAAGTGGACAAGAGAGTAGGGGAATGATAGAGAGGAGGGCAGAATGGGAAAGGGAGTAATCAGAAGCAAATACTTCTGAGGAGGGACAGGGTCAAAAGAAAGAATAGAATAAATGGGTGGGCAGGATAGGATTAAGGGAAATAGAGTTAGTTTTTCACAGCGTGTCTACTATGGAAGTGTTTTGCATAACTGCACATATATAACCTATATTTAGTTGCTTGCCTTATCAATGAGGGTGGGTGGGGATGGAGGAAGGGAGAAAATTTGGAACCCAAAGTTTTAAAAACACATGTTTAAAAAAAATGTTTTCACATGCAACTGGGAAATAAGAAATACAGGAAATGGGGTACAGAAATCCATCCTGCCCTACAGGAAAATTGAAGGGGAAGGGGATAAGAGAAGGGGGGGAGAGAGAGAAGGGAAGGCAGACTAGGGGAAGGGGTATTCAGAATGCATGCCATCTTGGGTTGGGGAGAAGGGCAAGATGGGGGGAAGGGCAAGATGGGGTGAAAATTTGGAACTCAAAATCTTGTGGAAGTAAATGCTGAAAACAAAAAAATAAATAAAAATTACCATAAAAAAATGAAAAAATACATAAACAGAGCTGTAGTGCTAGAAACAATCCTGAACTCCTCAGGCTTAACCCTAGAGCCCTGAAGGGATGTGGCAGCTGTTTTCTGGGGACCCAGCCTTCCAGTACCTCTAGAGTTGGGGGGGAAAAGTCCAATACGTGTAACACTTACATATGCATTGATTAAAATTCTGTTTAAAATAAATTGAAAAGACATATAAAAAAAAGAAATATGTGCAAGGGGCACGGTTAGGTGGCATAGTGGATGGAGTACCAGTCCTGGACTCAGGAGGACCTGAGTTCAAATCCAACCTCAGACACATAACATTAGCTGTGTAACCCTGGGCAAGTCACTTAAGCCTCATTGCCCAACCCCCCCTCAAAAAAAAGAATAAAGAAAGAAAAAAAAGAAATATGTATAAGGTACTGCAGGAAGTGATGAGAATACAAGGATAAAATCCAACCACTTCTTGCCCTCAAGGAGCTTACATTCTGTGAGAGATAAAAAGTTATACCAATTAGCAAGTACAAGAAATTTGGAGGCAAAAGCAATAATAAATAAGGGGATGAGGAAAAGCTTCTTTTGAGAGGCAGCAATGAGTTAAGTCTCAAAGGGAAACCAAGAGGAGGTGAGGAAGAAGTGCTTTGTAGGCAGAGGATATGGCCTGGGCAAAGGCATGGTGGTGGCAGTTAGCACCTCAAGTAAGGAGAACAGCAAACAGAAATAGAATAGAAATAGAAACTTAATGATTATTTTCTTGTTTGGAAATCAGGGAGCTCTGGGGCTCTGATTCATCATGGGCTGGACAGGAAAAGCTGTTTCCTTACCACACTGCTTCCTTTTTCTGGTCTCAATTTCATTCAGCTTCTCTCCTAATTTCTGTAATCCTCTTTTCTTCCTGGACTGAGAGTCAGGAGACCTTGGTTTAGCTGTGTGACTGCAAGCAAGTCAATTTCCCTCTCTGAGACTCTTCTGGATTCTTTGGGCGTAGTGTGCTTTTCAAAGTTACGGAGGAAGTTGACAGAATATTAAATTATAGCATCATAGAGTTGGAGATGTCCTTAGAGGACATCTAATATAACCATTGGGGCAGCTAAGTGGTGCCATAGTGCATAGAGCACTGGGCTTAGAATCAGGAAAACTCACCTTTCTGAGTTCAAATCCAACATCAGACACTTACTAGCTGTGTGACCCTGGGCAAGTCACTTCACCCTGTTTGCCTCAATTTCCTCATCTGTAAAATGAGCTGGAGAAGGAAATGGCAAACCCCTCCAGTATCTTTGCCCAGAAAATCCCAAATGGGGTCATGAAGAGTCAGACGATAGAAAAATGGCTGAACGACAAAAAATCTAACCATATTTTCTTCTTCCTCTATTTCTTCTTCCTCCTTCTCTTTCCTCCTCCTCTTCCTTCTTCTCCCCCTTTATCTCTATCTTCTCTTCCTTCTTCTCTGGACCTGTGATTTCATGACTATGGGGGGAACTCCCTGTGTAGAAACTCCCTCCATCTATTCAGATCAACATCTGCTCTGTAACTTAGAGTCAGAGAATGAATCAGGGTCACAGAGAAGTTAAATGACCTGCCCAGGGTCACACAACCTTTATGTGTCAGAGGTGGTACATGAACCCAGGTTTTCTTGACTCCAAAGCCATCTTTATTCAATAGGTCACCTTGCCTCTCACATATATAACCTTGTATGATGTGGTGTTTGGTGTTTGGTGACTGAACCTGTGATTTCAGTGGTTTATGGAACTTCCTCTATCAATGAAGATTGGTGCCTGTTCTGCAACTCTGAGATGTGATGTGATCTGCCCAGAATCACAGAACCAATATATGTTAGAGTCAGGATTTGAACCCAGGTCTCCCTTACTTTGAGGCCAGCTCTATCCATTGTGCAACACTGCTACTGTGTTGTTGAATTGTTTCAGTCGTGTCTGACTCTTCATGACCCCATTTGGGATTTTCTTGGCAGACATGCTGGAGCAGTTTGCCATTTCCTTCTCCAGATCATTTTACAGATAAGAAAACTGAGTCAAACAGGGTTCAGTGACTTGCCCAGGGTCACACAGCTAGTCAGTGTCTGAGGCCAGATTTGAACTCAGGAAGATGAGTCTTCCTGAGTCCAGGCCCGGGACCCTATCCATTGTGCCGCCTAGCTGCCCAACACTGCTACTAATCCTGTATTAATGATGCAGATTAGTCCCTTCTCTACATCCTTGTCAAGTAGTCATCTAGTCTCTGCTGGAATACCGTCAGTGACGGGAGACTTACTACCTCCCAAGATAGCACTATCTCTTGATGGGTTCTGATTACTTGGTAAAATCTTTGGGTGGAAAGAGTATCTGTCTGTTCCTGTCCTGACTTGCTCTCTCTTCTGCTCTTTCCCCATTTCTTTGTCCTTTTTCAGGCTGTTCAGCCTGCCCATGGGGTGTCTAATAGAGCTCTGTGTCAGGCCCCATCAGCTAGAGCTACCTCCCTGGGTTCTGAACTTGACATTGGGTGGATGGTCCCGAGCCCAGCTTCTTCTTTTCTGCCAGATGCAGTTTCCATCTGATAAAACCAAAACCTCATTTAATGGAGCTGATTTGGCTCTAGGAGGACGGTTGGATTGGAAGGGAGCGGGTAGTAACCCATCCTGCCTCAAAGGATTAGGAGGAAGAGATGATTTACACAAATCCTTCCTGAGCTTTGTTTCCCCTTCTGTACCCCATCCACGATTCCTGGAAGCTGCTTTATCTCCCTTGGAGTTTAAGGAGTGTTCCTTCTAAGGCCTTTGGCAGCAGCTAGCAGGAGTCCAGCAATGAGAATTCTGCCATCAGCTTCTGGGGATCCAACCACTCTCCCACCCCCCAGCCCTGGGGAAGTGGGGGGCTGATTGATGAGACCCTGGCCCAGAGAGACAGAGAAATTAGGTTTCTGACCTAGAAAGGGGAGTGGAATACTGGGAGGGGGCAAAGAGTGAGCCGTGAGGAAAGACAGAGAGAATGGAATGGTTAAAATAGCCTTTTCTGGAGAGAGAGAAGGGTGTGCATTGAGGACCATCTCACTCGAGGAGGGTGGGGCTTGAAGGCAATGTGAATGGAGCCTGGGGCTGGGCATCAGGAGAAGCAGGTTCTGGTCTCCTCTCTCCTATTGCCTGGCCATGGAACTTTGGGTAATACTTTACCCCCTCTGGGCCTCAGTTTTATTATCTGCAAGATGGGAATATTGATCCAATCAGAATTTATCAATCAATCAAATATTTATTAATTGCCTACAATGTGTCAGATGTTGTACTAAGCACTGGGGATTCAAGGGCAAGGAATGAAACAATCCCTACTATAAAATGCTTATGTGAAGCGATAGCAGATTAGACCAAGCAGCAATAATAATAATAATAATAATAATAATGGTAATAATAATAATAACAACAATAGCCAGATACTTTAATTATCTCATTTGATCCTCACAACAATCCTGGGATGTAGGTGCTATTTTTATTTCCAGTTTACAGATAAGGAAACTGAGGTAGGCAGAAGTTAAATGACTTGCCCAGGATCACATGTCCAGTGTCTGAGGCCAGATTTGATTTCAGGTCTTCCAGACTCTAGGCCCAGTGCTCTATTCACTGTGCCAAATAGCTTTCTATAAGTAGAAATTAATAACTACATGGGTGTATAGACACATATTTATGAGACACTCACTAAGTGAGGCACACTGGGGATACAAAGACAGATCAAAGGCTCATTGGGGCAGAGCCAGAAGGGATCCTAGAGGTCAGTTGCCCTAAGCCATCATTTTACAAAGAGGAAATGAGGACGTCCCTAGAGGTTATGGGCCTTGCCTAAGGTTGTATAATAAGTGAGTAGAAAAGGAAGAATTTAAAGCCAGCATGACTTTTATCACACCAAAATTCCTCCTGCCTTCAATGAACTTACATTCTGGCATGTGTGTGTTTATATGTGTGAATGTGTGTATGTATATATTTGTGTGTATGTATATGTGTATTGTGTGTATATATATCTATGTATATTTATGTGTGTTTGTATGCACACACATGTATGAGTATATATGTGTGGGTGTATTGTGAATATATGTATGTATGTTTGCATACATGTATTGTGTTTGTATGTTCAGGTGTATGTGTGTGGGTGAGTTTGTGTGTATATGTGTATATTATGTGTCTGTATATGTGTGTGGGCATGGCTGTGTTTGTGTGTGTATATATTTGTGTATGTGATTGTGTTTTGTGGCTGTGTGGGATATATAACATCTACACAACACCTACCTATAGCAAGCTGAGGATAGGGATGTGATGGAGGCTGGCAGCTCCTTCTGTGTCTTCCCAGAGCCTTTTCCTTCAGCAGCCGGAAGAGTGCTTCGTCCGTCTTCTCTCTCAAAGCTAGAAGTCAGAAGTGGCCAAAAGGTCTCCTCTGTGCCCACTCTGCCCATCCCTTCCATCAGTTAGGAGAGAGTTTCCTACCAATGGGTTTTGGAACTGGGACAATATAACTAAATACAAAATGTGTATATGGTAATGCAAGACAATGTTGAGAGAGAGCGGGTGCTAATAACTAAGTGATCAGCACAAGCCTCACCCAGGCCCTGTGACTGTGAAGGAAATGTGGGACGATTGGATCATAAGCCTGGAGCTGGGAGTGACTTCAGATGCTATCTGCTCTCCTTTTAGTGATGGGGAAACTGAAGCCCAGAGAGATAAATCTACCCGCCCAAGGCCACACAGTAATTAAGTCATAGGAGCATAAAACCACAGCTGGAGAGGCCCTCAGGGGCCATCGAGGTCCTAAGGTCATCCAGGTAGCAGACAGTAGAGGTGGGCTCCCTGTATCACTTACCTCCTGGGGTTGTTGTGAGACCCTAAAGAGAACGTACGGAAAATTTCATAGGTTTGCCAGCTCTCCTGAAACAAAGTGGACCAGCCCGCCTCCCGCTCATCTCACCTTATCTCAGGCACTTAGGGTGGCTTTTTTCCACCAAGGTCCTGAGTCCCACATCTGCATTGTTTTGGTGGCTTATTCCACGGACACATAACTCACCCTCCCCTCCCTCAGCCCAACCAGTGTCTTAAAAACTGCAACCAATCACAGTGCTATAGGATTTTCAGCTTGAAAAGGAGCCTGGGCAGCCAAGATTAAGAGGGAAGCAGAAAACTGGGAAAGAATTTTTACAACCAGTGTCTCTGATAAGGGCCTCATTTCTCAAATACATAGAGAACTGAGTCAAATTTATAAGAATACAAGTCATTCCCCTAATTGATAAATGGGCAAAAGATGTGAACAGGCAGTTTTCAGATGAAGAAATTAAAGCTATCTATACTCATATGAAAAAAAATGCTCTAAATCACTATTGATTAGAGAAATGCAAATCAAAATGACTCTGAGGTACCACATCACACCTATCAGATGGGCCAAACATGTCAAAACAGGAAAATGATAAATGTTGGAGGAGATGTGGGAGAATTGGAACACTAATGCATTGTTGGTGGAGTTGTGAACTGATCCAACCATTTTGGAGAGCCATTTGAAACTATGTCCAAAGGGCTATAAAAATGTGCATACCCTTTGACTCAGCAATAACACTTCTAGGGCTGTATCCCAAAGAGATCATAAAAATGGGAAAAGGACCCACATGTACCAAAATATTTATAGCAGCTCTTTATGTGGTGGCAAAGAATTGGAAAATGAGGGAATCCCATCAATTGGAAAATGGCTGGACAAGTTGTGGCACATTAATTTAGTGGAATACTGTTGTGCTATAAGAAATGATGAGCAAGCAGACTTCAGAAAAACCTGGGAAGATTTATATGGATTGATGCTGAGTGAAGTGAGTAGAACCAGGAGAACGCTGTACACAGTAATGGCCATATTGTGCGATGACTAACTTTGATAGACTTAGCTCTTCTCAGCAATGCAAGGATCTAAGACATCTCTAAAAGACTCATGATGGAAAATGCTATCCACATCCAGAGAAAGAACTATGGAGTTTGAATGCAGATTAAAGCATACCATTTGCTCTTTTTGCTTCTTCTCTCTTGTGGTTCCTTCTATTGGTTCTAATTCTTCTTTACAACATGACTAATGGGAAAACGTTTAATAGGAATATATATGTATAGCCTATATCAGATTGCACACTGTCTTGGGGAGGGAGGCAGACAGGGAGGGGGTGAAAACTATAGAAGTGATTGTTGAAAACTAAAAATAAATAAATTAATTAAAATTTTAAAAAGAAAAGAAAAGAAGGCTGGATTCAGACTCAGAGAACGTGGGTTCGTATCTTGGCTCTGCCCCTACTACCTCTGTGATCTTAGGCAAATCACAACTTCTCTGCTTTTCACTTTCATCCTCTGTGAAAAGGAAGGGGTTGACCTGGACAACTTTGAAGGACCCTTTCAACTCTAAATGGAGGATCCCAGGATCTGACTTCCCCATCTGTGATCTCATTTGATTCTCAGGCAAAGTAGAAGTAGGGTGGGTAGATGAGTGGAATTATTATACTCATTTCCAGAAGAGAAAGCCAAATCCCAGAGATGTCCAGTGACTTACTCAAGACCACACAGAGAGCTGATAGCCGAGTTGGGACTAGACCTTAGCTAAGCTCCCTTGCAGCACGAGGACCCTGCTATGGAACGTCCCATTGATCACATGAGCAAGGATCAAGGATTCTGTGGCAATGGGAGGTGCTAAGGCTGCTGAGTATGCAGAGCTTCATCACCAGATTATCCATGGGCTGATCAATTTCAGTAACGCCCTCAGGTATTTTTCATAAATGTCTTAACTGGGGGCTCAGAGCAATTGTGATTAAACTCATAACTAAAACGAAGTCCCTAAAGCTAGAGAGGAAGGAACCACCCGGATTACGAGGGCCATTCTATTGCCCTTCTTTGTATCCTCAGTATTCAGCACAGTACTTGACTTGTACAGTGCCTTGACTTGACTTGCTAAATCAATTAGCAACAATCATAGAGGTAAAAAGAATTCTGGACTACTCTGTGGCAGATTTTTGGAAGAGAGTTGCCCAGGTTGGGTGGGCAGGGATGTTTTGTGGCAGATTTTTGGAAGAGAGTTGCCCAGGTTGGGTGGGCAGGGATTTTTTGTGGCAGATTTTTGGAAGAGAGTTGCCCAGGTTGGTGGGCAGGGATTTTTAGTGGCAGATTTTTGGAAGACAGTTGCCCAGGTTGGGTGGGCAGGGATAGCCTAAGGTAGGTATTATGGGATGGAACGCCCAAGCTGATGAAATTATAGATCTATATATAATTGTGTATATGAGTGGTTGTACATAAGAAGAAACTGGTTAATCAGTGTTGTCAGGGTTGTGGAGGGAGAGGCACACTATTACATAGTTGGTAGAGCCGTGAGTTGGTCTAGCTATTCAGGAAAGCACTCTTCAGTCTTGGGAAAAAATTGACTAGACCGTCCTCACTTTTTGATCCCACTGCTAGGCATACACCCCAAGGAAGCCACTGATGCAGAGAGAGGCTCCATATTCATAGTCAAATCAAGTCAAAAAGCATTTATTAGGCACCTACTGTGTTCCAGGTACTGTGCCAAGTTGGCACTCATCAGTTGGGGAATGGCTAAGCAAACTGGGATACGTGAATGGAATAGATTTAGAACTGACAATATAATGAATACAAAGAAGTGCAGGAAGACTTAGAGGAAGTGATGGGGGATGGTACAGTGGATAGAGAGCTAGGCTTAGAGTTGGGAGAACCTGAGTTCAAAGTCAGGCTCGGACACTTACTAGCTATGTGACCCTGGGCAAGTCGCTTAACCTCTGTTTGCCTCAGTCTCCTCATCTGTAAAATGGAAATAATAATAGCACCTACCTCGGTGGATGGTTATAGGATCAAATGAGATAATAATTGTAGGGTACCTAGCATATAGTAAGTACTACATAAACATTATTTTATTATTATTATTAAGCAGAGCCAAGAGAAAAAGACATACAATGACTACCACAATAACATGGAAAGAGCAGCAATACTGATCTATCAAATTATAATGACCAAGATTGGCCCCAAAGAAGAGATATGAGAAAACACTCCCTCTGCTTCTTTGCCAAGGTGGCGAATCATGGGTGAGGAACACTGCATACGATGCCACCCTTTTTCGATGAGTTGGTTAGTTTTGTTGATCTGTTTCCTCCCTGCTCTTTTTTTAGACTTTGTTCTAAGGGTCGGGAGAGGAGAGGGAGGGAGACGTAGATAACGAAAAAAAGGCATAAATACAAATTAATTTACTTAGTACAAGAGGGATTGGTATGAACTAACTTAATTGGTCCAAATAAATTTTTTAAAAAGGAGAGTAAAGCCCCCACCTCTCCTCCAACAGCTCTCCCACTCCCTAGCCTAGAAACACACTCCTTGTGTGCCCTTTGGCCTTGGACTTCCTTCTCTTCCCCAGCTCTGAAGGAATTACTAGGCAGTAACATCACCCTCTGCTATTTTTGGATTGCCCAGGTTTGGCAAGCAGGAAGCTGGGCAGGAGGGGAAGGCCTCCAGAGACTCGGGAGGACTTTCACATGCTGAGAGTCCTACCTCTACCTCTCCCGTCTGCAGTGGAAACTTGTGAGCTCTGTAATTCCTCCCAAGACAAACTCCTTGTGGGTGGAATCAGTTGGGAACATTCTTCCACCTCCTCTACTCCTCCCACCCTATGCCCTGAATACTCCAATATAAGCCTAGTTTTAACATCAGGTTTCCAAGAATTCCTGTTCTGGGCTTGTCGCCAAACATACAGTGTTTCAGGATCCTGGGCTGCCTTAGCAGAGTCAGAATGGGACTCAGCACCTTCTCAGTCCTGTCTGGAGAATTATAATGCAAGCACTACAATTCCACTCTCTGCAACAATCACCAAGTTAGCACCAAGGATGTGCCAGGGAAGAGACAATGGCACCTAGTGGATGGAACACCATCTTTAGAGTAGGAACAAACCCAAAAACCTGGGTTCAAGTTCTGTTTCTAACACACACTGGCTGTGTGACCCTGGACAAGTCACTTACATACCCTTAGTTGCTGCAACTAAGATTGCAAATTGTAGAGTAGGTGTTGATCTAATTGCAGTGGCGGAAGGTGCTCCCTCATTAAGTGCTGCCTCCACTCATGTAGTCCTAGGTTATTTTTAAAACAATGTGTCAGGGGCAGCTAGATGGCGCAGTGGATAGAACACTGGCCCTGGAGTCAGGAGGACCTGAGTTCAAATTTGGCCTCAGACACTTGACACTATCTGTGTGACCCTGGGCAAGTCACTTAACTCCAATTGCCTTGCCAAAAACAAAACAAAATAAAACAAAACAACAACAACAACAAAAACAATGTGTCAAATAGGGATGCATAGAAAAAAAAGGAAATGATATCTGCTGCCAGGAGCCTGCATTCTACTATGGATGTAATGTGTACACAGATAAATAAATATGGAAGTATATACAAAATAACACAGTCATCTCAAGTGGTACGGAGTGTAAATAGTCAGGGGGAGTCAGGGAAGGTTTCCTGTAGGGGGTAGCACCTGAGCTGGGTTTGGAAGGAATTTCAGGACTCCAAGAGGTGATGAGTGAGTCATGCTAGGCGTAGGGAGAGTCAGTACAAGAAAGAATCAGTAGCGAATTTGGCTATGGAGATGAGACAGATAGGATCAGAGATTCATTCATTCATTCATTCATTTATGTATTTATTTATTTAGGGCTAGGCAATGGGGTTAAGTGACTTGCCCAGGGTCATACACCCAGTAAGTGTTATGTGTCTGAGGTCAGATTCGGTGCTCTATCCACTTGAGCCACCTAACTGCCCCTAGGACCAGAGATAATTACTAGAAAGTATTTTCTCCTTCTATGGGAAAATTGACGTCCTTGTAACTCTTGACTTCTGGTTCCAGTTCTTTCCTTTTAGGCCCAGTAGAACAACCTCTTTTTTGAGTGATAGCTCTGCAAATATTTAAACAAGTTCTTGAGTAAGTGGCTCCAGTGTAGTTGATGATGGGCAGCTAGATGTCGCAGTGGATAGAGTGCTGGGCTTGGAGTCAGGAAGACCTGAGCTCAAATCCAGCCTCAGACACTTACTAGCTGTGTGACCCTGGGGAAATAACTTAAAAACCTCTGTTTGCCTCAGTTCCCTCACCTGTAAAATGGGGAAAATAATGGCACCTACTTTCTAGGGCTGCTGTGAGGAACAACTGAGCTAATAATTGTAAAGTTCTTAGCACAGTGCCTGGCACATAGTAGGCACTTTATAAATGTTAACTATTATCATTACAGCATAACCTTTAAAGACTAAAGTCAGGAGGCACGAAGAAAGAAGGAAGGAAGCACTTAGTAAATGCCTACTATGTGCCAGGCACTGTGAAAATATTATCTCATTAGGTCCTCACAGCAACCCTTGGAGGTAGATGCTATTATTACTCTCATTTTATAGGTGAGGAAACTGAGGCCGACAGAGGCTAAGTGACTCAGGGTCACACAGCTAGTACATGTCTGAGGAAGGAATAGAACTCAGGTCCAAATCCAGCACTGCCTTTCTGTGGACAGGGAAATCTCACCATAAGTTAGATGAAAATGTCCCAGAGAAGACAGACTTGGCCTATTGACAGGTGCTGCCCAGCTAGCAGTGCTTCTCTGACCTTTGCTCTAAAGAGCTTCGTGGGACCGAGATTCTCCTGCTAGAGATGATAAGCCTTGCAGTCAAGTCGCTGAAGGCAACAAGCCAGGTCATTCAATAAGGGAAAAGGGCAGCAAGATACTTCCCCAGGGAAACTTTGGCTGATTGACTGACTGAGGCAGTGGGGTAGAGGGGACTGAGATGATCTGGGAGTCAGGACAACTTGGGTTCAAGTCGAGCCTCTGATCCTTCCCGGCTGTGTGACCCTGGGCAAGTCACTCCCCTCTCTGGGCCTCGGTTTCCTTCTCTGTAAGATGAGGAGGTTGATCTAGATGGCCTCGAAGGTCTGTCCCTTCCAAGTTAAAGCCTATGATCCTTTCAGTTCCTGGCTCTTTCTTTCTCCTACCCTAGCTAAGAACAAGTTTTGCCTGCCGGGACAGGGGGAACAGGAGAACAATGGGGACGGAGAGTGTAGTTTCTTTGACTTCACTCTTCGGACTGCATGGGATGCACTTACGCTGAGGCCCACCTGCAGGAATGGGAGGCCCCCTCTGGAGGAGGAAGTGACTGAGTTCCTTGTAAGAGCCTGCAGATTCCTCCCCCACTCCTCAGAGCCCACAAGCCCAGTGCTCTGTCATCCAATCAGCCCCCCTTCCCCCACCGAGGGGGTCCCTAGCCTGCGGTGGGAACAGCTCCCAGCCATATGGCAGTAAACTCTGGCCTTGTCCTTCCCCCTTCTCCCCCCACAGCCCTACTCGGGCAGGGTTCTGCTTGGCCCTGCCCCGACCAGCCACCTGGCAAACAGGGGCTGTCCCCCACCTCTTACCATCCTCCAGCCCTCAGCCCACCCGGCTGGGCCGGCTCCGGCATTGGGTCAGGACGGGGGAAGCCAGCCAAGTTTCCGGGCTCACCCCTTTCCAGATGTTTTTCCTGCAGAAGGACGGCCCGCCCAAATCCCACCCTGGGAAATCTGCTGTCTTTAAAAAAAAAAAAAAAGCAGGCATTCAGTGGGTCTGGGATTGTGGGGCAGGCAGAGTCAGCTCTGGAGAATGAGATGAGGGGATCTGGCTTACTTATTCTCCTTTTGTCTTAGACTGGAGTCACCCTCTGCTCGTGGATGGATGGATGTAGGTCTGGGTGAATGGCTGCAGGAGGCTGGAAAGCTGCATGGAAAAGGTATAGTTGGAGCACAGGACTGAACCCAAGGGCTGAGAGTTGGCACCCTCCTTCTGCTGGGGCTGGGGGTGGGGGGGCAGGTACTGGGCCTCAGAGACAGCTGTTGAGCGGTGCACAGTGTGGAAGGTGCTGAGTTTTTCTATCAATTTTCTTGATAGGGGCTGGGAGAGGGGAAGGAACTTGAGGCCCACTCCTAGGCAGTGTGGTGCAGTGGGAAATGGGGGAGGGGGGCAGTATTTGGAATCAAGAGGTGTAGCTTTCAGCCAGTCCTTGGTCAGCTGCTTACTAGCAGTGTGACCTTGGATAAGTCACAACTTCTATGGTTCCCAGCTTTTTCATCTGTGAAATGAAGGGCAGAGAAACTAAAGCTAGAAGGGTTATGGGAGGTCCTCTAGTCCAACCCAATCATTCTCAAGATAAGGAAAAAGAGGCTTAGGGTTTAGAAGAAACTCTGAGATCCCCTCCTCCTTGAATTCTGTGAGTCTGTGAACTAACTTCCCTAAGGTCAGCTAATTACCAGAATATAAATACATCTTTAACATCAGCTGGAATCATAAAGGTAAATCTATCATAATGGCAAATAAATATATCCATCTATCATAAACCTGAATATATAAAATGTCAATATACATAATAACCTAAGTTATAAAATAACCTAAATTATCTAGGATGGTAGAATTTAGCAATGGAAGGAAAGTGAGAAATCATTTAGTTCTGCACCTTCATTTTATAGATGGGGAAACTGAGGTATAAAGGGGGAAGTGACTGGCTCAAGGTCATAGAGGTAGGAAGTAGCCTGAGACTCCAAACAAATCCCCTCTCAGGAGCCAGATCTCTAATGGTATGCAGATTTGCCTTTGATTAGGCTGCTTTGGAGACAGCAAAGACATACAATTATGTCGCCAGGCTTTACTCAGGACCTATTCGGGCTTGTGTTCTCTTGGTCATAGGCTTGGAGGGCCCAGGATTAGTCTTGTGGAATTCTTGAATCAAGTAGAAATCAGGGGTGGGGGGTTGTGTTGTTTTGGATTACTTATGCCAAGGTAATGGTACCCAGAAGCTGGTTCCATTATATTTTGGATTCTGTTATTATTTTTCTTCTAGCTCAATAAAATAATTTGTTTTGGTAATTTAATTGGGATGGCACTGAATAAGTAGATTAGTTTAGGTAGAGTTGTCATTTTTATTATATTGGCTCAGCCTACCCATGAACAATTACTATTTCTCGAATTATTTAAATCTGATTTTATTTGTATTAAGTGTTTTGTAATTATGTTCATACAGTCCCTAGGTTTGTCTTGGCAAGTATACTCTTAGGTATTTTATATTGTCTACGGCTGTTTTACATGAACTATCTCTTACTATCTCTTCTTGCACGGCTTTGTTGGGGATGATTTATGTGGGTTTATATTTTGAATTCTTACACTAATGAATACTGGAGTGATAAAGGGTCTTAGGACATAGAATGTCAGAACTGGGAGGGGCTTAGAACAGGGGATGTCAGGGCTGGGAGGGGCGTTAGAACAGAGAATGTCAGAGCTGGGAGGGGCCTTAGAAGTTGAAAAGTAAAAGCTAGGAGGGCCCTTGGAACAGAGAACCAAAAATGCCAGATTAGGAAAGAAACACAGAGACCATGTGCTCCATATTTTTACTTTTGTAGGTGAGGGGACTGAGTCCTGAGACAGTAAATGACTAAAATAGGTCACATGGATGATCAGTGACAGATCTGAGACTGGAGTCTGAATGTCTCGCCCACTGGCTGAGTCCTCACCAGAGTTGGACTTTCCCTGCTCAGCCTCTCCTTATGCCATTGACTTAAGGACATAGGGTCTGAGGCATTTACGATGAGTGACCTTTTGCCCCTCTACCTGTGGCCTGTGCTGTGGACTGAGGCTTTCTGAGTTTTGCTTCTCTAAGCAGTCCCCAGGCTTTGTCAGCAGTTCCAGATGACAAGGTATGGGGAGAAGTGAAACTTATTTCCAGGAAAGATTCGTTCTTGGGGATGTCCAAAGGGTTTTGCCCACTGGGGAAGGGGAGCTTTGACGGAATGAAGAAATGAATGAATCAACAAGTAGTTATGAAATGCCCAGTGTATGCCAGGCTCTGGGAAAGAGAAACATCAAAGTGAACTCGGCCCCTGCCCTCAAGGAGCTTATCCATTCTAATAGGAGACACCACCGGTAGTGGGTATGGGAGGGGTGAGGGGTGTTCTGGTTAACCCAGGGGTGGTGAATGGAGTCATAGGGCAGCCCGTTGCCACTCGCTTTCTGGCACCAATGGTAGGATTGATCTGATTATTATTCCCTGATCAAGAACAAGAAGTAGAAAGCAGGGGGTTGAGTTTGGGGTAGATGTGCTGTGTCCTGCACATCTGCAGTGGCCTGCACCAGACTGCAGTGTCCTGGTGGGTGGTTGGATAGAATATGAAGCATGATCTTGGGTGGGGATGTCCTGGGGCCAGCTCTACTGCTCAGGAGAGCTAATTGCTAAAATTTCAGGGTGAGCATTTGTACTTCAGAAAGTGGTACATATTACAACTGTCCTGATGGATAAGGGACTGGTAGGTCAATCATGGTCTGCAATCCCCTAGATGTGATGGGTTGGGGGAGTTGGACTGGGGGCTACTGGTAGTGATTTTCTTGGATGCAGATGCATGCAGTGATAGAAGGGAAAGTGCCCTTTGATGGAAGACAAGAACCCTAGCTCTATTATTTGCTACCTGTGTGACCTTGGACAAGTCACTTCCCTTCCTGGGTGACTGACTACCCCTCCATGTAAAATGACACCATAGGACTCAAAGGTCAATTCCAGCTTGGGTATTGTATGTTCTTTGATCCTTTATATGCTATGTTCTATGATTTTAGGTCCAAACTCAAGGCAAAAAAAAAAGTTATCTGAAAGTTATCTGAAAAATTCTGGCATTCAATCCAAATATACCTTAGAGTCTCCTGGATGACCTTTCTTCCCCTGAGCCCTAAGAGGTCAGGCAAATGGCCAGGATTTTCTGCTGCTTGGCAGGGCTTACTGCTATTGTCCAACCTCCCATCACCTCCTCCCAGAGCACGGTCTCATGCCCTCTGCCGTGTGTGTGTGTGTGTGTGTGTGTGTGTGTGTGTGTGTGTGTGTGTGGTTCTCTCTTTCCACTGCACCTTGAGATAATGCCTAGAAGTCTTCATTCATTAATCAAGCATTTATTAAGGAATTATTACTATGTGCCAGGCACTGTGCTAGGCACCAAGGATTCAAAGACAAAAATGAAATACCCTTCAGGAGCTTGGCTAGGAGGTTGCATGGTACTTCCTGTTCAGGGAGGCTTTGGATTGGATGATCTCTGAGGTTGCTTTGGGAAATAGCTGAGTTTACCAGACATGAGGCAGCTCACCAGCTGCTGTTTGCCTGGGGAATCTCAGGGTGACAGGCCACTGAAACTACCAAAGTCCTCTGTCCTGGAAAGAAGAAATTGTGACATAAATGGTTACGTGGGACCAGAGAATGTTCTAGGTTTCAATTAGCAGTGATGTAGAGTGTAGTCAGCTGGAAGAGCTCTTAGAACATGAAATGTCAGAGTTCAGAGGGATCTTAGAACATGGAACACAGAATTTTAAAATACAGAATATTATGGTTTGAAAGGAATTAAGGCTGTGAGTTGGTGGCAGAACTGGGCAAGGATCATTAACCTCCTTATTAGACCTTACAGACCTCTACATCCTGCTGCATGGTCAAGTTAAGTCATTCCTTCATTAGTTTGTTCATTTGCTTACCCTCATTTTCTTTCTTTTTTTGGGGGGGGTGAGGCAATTTGGGTTAAGTGACTTGCCCAGAGTCACACAGCTAGTGAGTGTTACGTGTCTGAGACTGGATTTGAACTCAGGTCCTCCTGACTCCAGGGCCAGTGCTCTATCCACTGCACCACCTAACTGTCCTGTACCCTCACTTTCTAAGAATGTTTTCATAAACAAAGAATGAATTTTGGAGGTTCAAAGATGACCCAGATCCCATTGTAGCTTTGACCACAAATGATTGAAATCTAGATTTCTCTTTTCATTCTTTCTTTCTCTTTTTCTTCTTTTTCCTTCCTTCCTTCCTTCCTTTCTTCCTTCCTTCCTTCCTTCCTTCCTTCCTTCCTCCCTTCCTTCCTTCCTTCCTCCCTTCCTCCCTTCCTTCTTCCCTTCCTCCCTTCCTTCCTCTCTTTTCCCAAAGAAGATTCATAGTATAGAAATGCTAAACAGAGGACTGGCTCACCCAAGAATAACAGTTACCCCTTGGTGTTTGCTGTGCATCATCTGAGTGGCTCAAGGCAGATTGGGAGATCAGGGAAGCCACCTCCATCATCAGCTCACATAAAATGATCATAGGCTCATAGATTTGGAGCTGGGAGGGATCTCAGAGGCTACTGAGTTCAACTCCCTTATTTTTCAGAGGAAGGAGCTGGAGAAGTGAACCATCCATAGCCACTGAGGCATCGGGCTGACTTTTGATGTCACTTTCTTTGACCCCAAATCTAGCATCTTCTCTATTCTGCCATACTGTCCTGCTTGGCCCCACTAACATCTAGAAGCACTTGAAATTTATGGCTATTAGCTGGATTTGCTAAATATACAAGGAGGAAGGGACAAGATCCTTGACTGAAGGAAGGATTTAGGTTAGTGGAAAAAGCATAGGACGATCTGAGTTTGAATCCCAGCCTTGATGCCTCAGAGAATCTCAGAATTAGCAGAGACCTCAGTGGATACCTAGTCCAATGAAATGCTGGACAAAATTCTCCCTCACAGCACCTCCAACAAGTGGTCCTTTCACTTTTGCTTTAAGACTTGCAGTGATGGGAAGCTCACTACATTCTGAGCTAGTCCATACTACTCCTGGACAGCTCTAATTGCTGAGAAATAATTTATTAAGAGCACGGGAATCAAATCTTCCCTCTGATGCTTGCTGCCTGTGTGACCTTGGGAAAGTCACTGAACTACTGTGTAATCCAACCCATAATGAGGGGAGTTTGACTGAGGTCACTTTCAGCTCTGGATTTAAGATTTTATGATTCCATGATTATCAGTCAGACAACCAGCATTTATTAGGCACCTACTACATGCCAGGCACTCTACTAAGAGCTGGTGATAAAAAGAAAAGCAAAACAACTGTGTACAAACAAGAAAGGCTTCCTGTAGGAGATGGAACTTAAGCTGGGACTTGAAAGAAGCCAGGGAAGCCAGAAGGTGGGTGTGAGGAGGGAGACCGTTCAAGATATGTGGGACAACTGGAGAAAATGCCCAAAGTTGGGAGATAGAGTCTTGTTTCAGGAAGAGCAAGGAGTCCAGTGTCATTGGATCAAAGAATATATGACGGGGAGTGAGGTGTAAGAAGACTGGACAGGTAGGAGGGGGCCAGGTTATGAAGGGCTTTGAACACCAAACAGAGAATTTGGTACAAGCATACCTTGTTTTATTGTGCTTTGCTTTATTACACTTTGCAGATACTGCATTTTTTACAAAATGAAGGCTTGTGGAGACCCTGTGTTGAGTAAGTGCACTGGTGCCATTTTTCCAACAGCATGTGCTCACATCATGTCTCTGTGTCACATTTTGGTATTCTCACAAGATTTTAAACTTTTTTTATTATTATTATAATATCTGCTATGGTGATCAGCAATCTTAGATGTTAACTATTAGAATTGTTTTGGAGCGCCATGAACCACACTCATAGAAGATGACAAATTTAATCAATGAATGTTGTGTGTGTTCTGACTGCTCTACTGACCAGTCACCCCCATCTCTCTCCTTGTCCTTGAGCCTCCCTATTCCTTGAGCCACAAAATATTGAAATTAGGCTAATGAATAACCCTACAATGGCGTCTAAGTGTTCAAGTGACAGAAAGAGTCCATCAATGGTGAACTTCATTGCGGTCTTGTTTTAGGAAATTTTAATAAAGTATTTTTAATTAAGGTGTATGTACATTGTTCTCTTAGACATAATAGTATTGCACACTTAAATGACTACAGCATAGTGTAAACATAACTTTTATAGACACTGGGAAACAAAAAAAATTAATGTGACTCACTTTATTGTGATATTTGCTACATTATGGTGGTCTGGAACTGAACCAGAAATGTCTCTGAGGTGTGCCTGGATTTGATCCTGAGGGAGCTCAGGATAGGGGGCTACTAGAGTCTAATGAATGGAGTAGGGGAAGTGGAGTGATATGGTGCTTTAGGAAGACCACTTTGACAGTTGACTGGACGATGGTCCAGAGTAGGGAGAGATTTGAGGCAGGCGGGACTCCGCCTCCCAACATCGATTGCCATAGTCCAGGCATGAAGCGATGTGAGCCTGTGCTAAGGTGGTGTCTGGGGCAAAGGAGAGGAAAAAGGCAGTCGATCGATATTGGGAAGGTAGAAACAATAGGGGCCGACAATTGATCACGAGAAAGTGAGGAGTTGAGTTGCAAGCCTGGGAGGCTGGGAGGCTGGTTGGGAGGATGACAGCAGTAGGGAAGAGGGGAGATTTTTGGTGAAAGGTAAAAGGTTCATCTATGGGACATCTAGTTCCAGATGTCCAACAGACAGACGGAGATGACTGTGCCCTGAGGCAAGTCACAGACCCTCTCAGGGCGTTAGTTGCCTCATCTATCAATTGACAAACACTCACCCTTGTACGCCATTCCTCTGGTCTTTTGAAAGAAAAGCACGTCACAGCTATGAAGCCATAGACCCTTGAGGGAGATGGGGAACCATGGATTGGGTTTCCACTTCCCTACGGGTGCCCGAGCACAAGGCTGGGCCATGCGCGCTTTGCCCCTTCTCCTCTATCCCTCCCTCATCGGGTACAGCAGCAATTGGAAATACCAGCAGCTGAGTCAGCAGTGTGGAGTCAGCTGCTTTTGGAGGTTTCTGAAGGTTAGATTCAGTTCTTCTTCCCACCCCACCGCCCTTCCCTCTGGGGTGATGGACACCGCTGTCCTGATAAGTGCCTGTCCTGTCCTAAGAGCTCTCATGGGCCGCCCACAAGGCATGTTGTGTAATGAGCTGGGGCGGGGAGCTTCCTCAACTCCTGCTTCTGGGCTTCAGGACTGACGTCCAGGCGCCCAAGGATCCTTTGGGGGCATTGAGGAAGGCTGAAACCTTAGGGGCAAACCCTACTTTACAAAATGACTGGATTCCTCAGGCAGTTATGAAAGGCATATTTTGTATATCAAACTCTATTAAGGTGACTTTACAGTTAGGCTGTGTCTACAGGAGCCAAGAGCCTTGGGTTCTTGCCCTGACTCTGACATTGTGTGATTGTGGGCAGGTCACTCTGAACCTCAGTTTCCTCCTCTGTCAAATGGCCCTACTTATGCCTGGCTTGCTTACCTCTTCGATGCGGAAAGAGACAAGAGATGGAAAGGGGATCATTGGATTAGGTCTAAGAGGCCAGTGAGTGCTCAGTATGGAAACTCTGGTCCAGACAGTTTAAATGATTTGCCCAAGGTCACAGAGCTAGTAGGTTGTCCGAGGCTAGTCAGTCAGTCGGTAATAGCTGCTATTTCGACATTGCTTTAGTGTTTGCATAGCATTTTATCAATGTTATGTCATTTTATCCTTATAACAACCCTGGGAGGTAGGTGTTATCGTTGCCCCCGTTTTACAGATGAAGAAGTGGAGGCAGGCAATGGTTAAGTAGCTTTCACATCTAACTAAGCCAAATTTCAAGGTCACATAGCTAGTAAGGATCTAAGGCAAGATCTGAACACAGGTCTTCCAGACTCCAGGTCCATTGCTCTACTCATTTGTCAATAAACATTTATTAAGCACTTGCTATGTGATGGGCACTGCAAAGTGGGATCTGACTTCAGGGATTTGAATTCCTGACTACAGGTCAGGTGGTCTATCCACTACACCACACTGCCCTGCAAGTGACATATAAGGGACCATGCTTCCATCAAATTACAATAGATGGAGAGCTGAAAGGGGCCTCAGCAGCCCTCTGCTCCAACCAACTCATTTTGCAGAACAGAAAACTGAGGCCCAGAGTGGTAAAGATGGCCCATGGTTATCCAGATTGTAAGCATCAGAAGTGGGATTTGAACCTCAGTCTTCTGACTCCACAATTGGCTTTCTTTGCTGTTCCATGGTATGGTGTGATAGACCTTGGAATAGGGAAGACCGATGCCCCCATTCCACTTCTGACACTGGCTTAAATGAAGATAATATGTGTTGGTGGCTTTGCTTCTCTTCAAAGATATAAAAGTGCCAGATATTATTTATGGGGGACTTTTTTTGTCATAGGGTCACAGAATCTCAGAGTTGGAAGGATGCTTAGAAGCCAGCCAGCTCCACCCATGCCTCTATACAACATTTCATTCATATGGTCCTTCAGCGTCACTAGTGAACATCTGATGAAAGCAGCCCACCTGCTTTTGAGGCAACCCGTTCCACTTTGGGGTAGCTCTCTTTGTTAGAGCATTTTTCCTGTTGTCAAGCCCACACCTACCTCTCTGTAACTTGCCTCCATTTTTCTTGTTTTTCTTGTTGTCATTATTATTATTATGATTATTCACAATAACCCTGGGAATTGAGTAAGGCAGCATAATGCAGTGGATAGGGCACTGGACTTGGATACCTGAGTTCACTTCATACTCTTCCTCACTGTGTGACTCCCAGGCAAGTCACTTGACCTGTCTGCATCTCATTTTCCTCATTTTTTTCAATGATAAGGTTGGATCGGATGACCTCTAATGCACCTTCCAGCTCAAAAGCTATGATCTTCTGTCCTTTTTATAGATGAAGAAACTGAGACCCAGAGCGGTTAAGGACTTTGATGACTTTAATTTTTGTATCCTTGGCATTTAGCACAGTACCTGGCACATGGTAGGTGCTTAACAAATGTTTATTGATTGTTTGGGAGGGTGACCAGGCTGGTGAGGATGATCTGACATAATGCCAAATAAGAAATGGTTAAAAAGGGGCAGCTAGGTGGTGAAGTGGATAGAGCACCGGCCCTGGATTCAGGAGGACCTGAGTTCAAATTCAGCCTCCAACACATAACACTTAAACTAACTGTGTGACCTTGGGCAAGTCACTTAACCCCAATGCCCAGCTTAAAACAAAAAGAATTGGTTAAAAAAATTTGGGGTATTTATCTTGGAGAAAAGAAAAAGCAAACTTAATGCGTTCACAGTTTCTGGCTTCTAGGATTCTAGATGGAGGCTGGTTTCTTGATTCCTAGCAGTTTGCTTAAAACAGGTCAGTCAAGGAAGAGGTGGCACGTACCCAGAATTTCTGGCTCCTAGAAAGAGCATCTTGGTGGCACAGTGGATAGAGCACAGGGCCTGGAGTCAGGAAGACCTGAGTTCAAATCTGGTCTCAGACCCTTACTAGCTGTATGACCCCAGAATTAGCCCTGTTTGCCTCAGTTTCTTCATTTGTAAAATGAGCTGGAGAAGGCAATGGCAAGCCACTCCAATAACTTTGCCAAGAAAACCCCAAAGAGGGTCATGTAGGAAGAGTAGGACATGACTAATAAAATAATAAACAAGGGAGAACATCTGAGGTCTCACTTTTCTTGCTGAACGCCCTGCATATTTGCAGAACTCTCCAAACCGCAGATCGCTTTCTTCCCCCTGTCCCTGAGGTCTACTCATCTACCCTTCTTCCCACCCTGCCCACCCCTGGCAAGCTGTCCTAGAGCCTATCAACTCTGAACACAGCTCTACCTGTCATACATTTCCAGCACAAGCTTCCATCTAGTCAGGAGGGAACATCCCAGTGATATTTCAGGATATTTCAGGAAACCCCTGATGAGGCACGGAAATGTGGCGCTGAACCAACTGTCCTGCAGCTCTTGACGGATAGACTGCACACCCAGACTGCCCTGCCCTTTTCAACCCTTGCAGGGTTGACCTTTATGGCCATCATAAGCCCTGACATTTAAAGGCGTTTGAAGATTTACAATATATTGTACTTCCGTGTTATTCTGTTTCATTTGAGCCTCATGGTAACCCTATGAGGGACTACACAAATTGTTATTCCCATTTTAAGGATGAATAAGCAGAGGCTCTGAGAGGTCAGTTACTTGCCCAAGACCACACAGGTGGTAAATATCAGAGGCAGTACTTGAACTCAGGTTTCCTGTTCCTGTTCTTAGGCAGTTAGTTGCCTTTCCACCAGCTGGAAGGTTAGTGCTTAGGACCCTCGGCTACTCGTTCATACCTTCTCGGGTGCGGACCTTAGCATCCCACCTGCTGCTTGTGTGGTTAAAGGTGTAAGTATGGCTGACAGCTTTGGCAGCTGGGACCTTCTCAAGGGCGTGATCTTTCTAAGTAGAGCCACCAGCCACCCCCTCCCCCCAAGTCATCGACCTCAACACCCCCCAGCCAAACCCTAGTCATCAGCGTGTGGGGAAAGGTCTAGGAGACCAGCATTCGTTATTTCTCTCCCTGCCAATCCAGCAGCTTACTGACGTCAAGAAAGGGTCTTCAGGGAGTCTGGGTAATTGTCAGATTCCTTTATGAAATGTGTTTCTGTGTCTTATTGTGGCAAGGGGTTGCCTCATTGGCCAAGGATCTGGGTCAATCAGGCAGAAGCTTCAACTGTATTAAGAAAGGAGAAATTGGAGGAGCTGGAGTGGAGAGAGGAGAGTGGAGGAGGGGCTGGAAGCACCATGGGTGGAGGGTGTTCGGAGCATCCGGTTTGAGCAGGATGTTCCATCACAGAGCGCTCCCTCAGGCATGTCCTCTGTCTGTTGTCCACCTCAGTTTTCCTAGCTGCAAAATGGTCATGACAACAGGTCATGCTCCCCTACCTGGTAAGCAGAGGACATGGAACCATACAGCACAGACCATGGCCCATCTAGGGACTCTTAGAGATGCTTAGAACAAAAAGCAGAGAATGTCAGAACTGGGAGAGGCTTTGGAGCAGGGAATGTTAGAGCTGGGAAGGGTTTTAGAACAAGGAATGTCAGAGCTGGGAAGGGCCTTAGAATGGAGAATGTCAGAGCTGAGAGGGACCTTAGAACACAGAAGGACAGAGCTAGGAGGGGCCTTAGAAGAGGGAATATTGGAACTTGGAAGATCCTTACAACAGGGAACGTCAGAGCTAGAAGGGACCTTAGAACATAGCTGTAATGAGGGAGGGAACTTAGTACATAGAATATAGACCAGAGATTGTCAGTATTTGTGGGGTAATGGACAAAGTCCTAGATTCAGTGACTCAGAACCTAGATTCGAATTCTGACTCAACAGCTTACTAGCTTCGCACAAATCCTCTGACTTCTTGGCTGGACTTTAGTTTCTTCCTCTGTCCGATGAGGTAGGGGGTTGTATAAAATGAATTCTAGGGTCCTTCCGGCTCTAATTTTATGATCCTCTGACTTTTGACATGATTCTGTCCATTCTCCTCATTTTACAATGGAGGAAACCGAGGCACAGTCAGAGGAAATGTCCCACCCAGCCTCCCAGAGCTAACACGCAGACCCCCAGATTTCCTGTCTCCCCTAACCCTGCCCTTGGCACAAGGTAGGGTTTCAGTTTCAGAACGGGAAGCGCCAGATCATAACACCGCTGGTTTCCCAGTTTGATTGACAGCTAGGCCTGGCTTCCTCATTCTTTTTCACCCCCCTTGGGCCAGCAGTGCTTCCCGGTGTCCAGGCTGGGTGTGTGTGTGTGGGGGGAGGTTGAGTTATCCTCAAGGACTCTGCTTCAGGTCTCCCTCCTGGCTTCTGCCTTCCCCTGCCCCTTCCACTACATCTCCCTACTCTCTCCCTACAATCCTATCCCCAACCACGGCCAAATTACAAAGAATTGAGAACAAATGAGAAACTCAGGGTTGGGAAAGCTTGCGAGTCAAGGAGACTGATGGAGAGCAGATGGGATGTCATGGGAACACAGCACAGGAACAGTCAGCATAAGGGTTGGGGGCATCTAGAGTCTGGGAAGGAATCCGAGATTCACAGAATGTCAGGACAGGTTGAGGCTTTAGAAAGCTCACATAGAAAGTGAGAGCTGGGGTGGCCTTAGAACAGGGAATGTCAGAGCTGGGAGGGGCCTTAGAACAGGAGATGTCAGGGCTGGGAGGGGGCCTTAGAACAGGGAATGTCAGAGCTGGGAGGGGCCTTAGAACAGGGAATGTCAGGGCTGGAAGGAGACCTTAGGACAGGGAA
>NW_020941065.1:10340653-10442360 GCF_900497805.2 Vombatus ursinus | reverse complement strand
AGACCTTAGGACAGGGAATGTCAGGGCTGGAAGGGGACCTTAGGACAAGGAATGTCAAGGGCTGCGAGGGGGCCTTAGAACAGGGAATGTCAGAGCTGGGAGGGGTCTTAGAACAGGAGATGTCAGGGCTGGGAGGGGGCCTTAGGACAGGGAATGTCAGGGCTGGGAGGGCCCTTAGAACAGGGAAAGGGCTTTAGAACAGGGAATGTCAGAGCTAGGAAAGGCCTTAGAATAGGGAATGTGAGAGCTGGGAGGGGCCTTAGAGCATGAGTTGTCAGAGTTAGGAAGAAGTTCATTTACCATTTGATACCTAAAGAAGCTTTGGCAAAGTCCCAACCTCAGTTTCCTCAGTTTCCTCAGTTTCTTCCTCAGTAGAATGAGCGGTTGGGTCCAGATAAGGACCATGACACAACCAAGGTCACAAACAGAAAGAAAGTGGGGATGGGGAGTAGGGAAGACTACAGGTCTGAAAACAGCTCAGCCCCTTCCTAATCCTCTTCCACCCAAGGCCCCTCAGGAAGAACGTGCCTAGATGAAAGCGCTCCAGCCAGGGGCTCTGTCTCTGGCTCCTGCCAAGCCCGGCCTGTTTCCCATTTTGGAAGGAGCTGGGGAGGCCAGCGTGGGAGCTCCCACTTTTGTTTCTCTCCCCCTGAGGGACAGGCAGGTTTCACAATAGCACCCAAGTTGCAGCCTCGGCTGGGCTGGGAGCCCACTCCAGGCTTCCATCCCCAGCGCTCTCCGACTCAAGCCTTCCTCAGTGACTCGTGACTGATCCTCACATCTGTTTGGCCCCTTGGACTTTACAGAGTCCCAATCTTGCTCCTGTTGTCTCATTTAAGCCCCTGAGGGACCCAGTAAGCTAGAAACTGCCAGGAACATTGTCCTGATTGGAAAGATGAGAAAACTGTGGTTCACACCAGGGCATCCATTTCCTACTTCATCCTTGTTTTGCCCCCACTGAGGTTTTGTGGACAGGGCTGGTAAAAAGTATTAACTGCTGTTTCCCGCCTCGGACAGTTCTCTAAGACTGTAAGTTATAGAGGAGTTGTTATTCTGTATTAGTGGGTAGAATTTCCACACCAGGAGTTCCCAACAGTGAACGTCATAGGCCTGGACCTCCCCTCTCATAAAAAAAGTGACAAATTTTAGGTTAATTTCTCACCATCATCATATCCTTAAAGAAGAGGCATTACCATGTGCTTGGCAGCTGGTGGTTCAGTGGATAGAGCGTTGGGCCAGGAGTCAGAGAGACCCGAGTTCAAATGCAGCCCCAAATACTTCCTAGCTGTGTGACCCTGAGCAAGCTATTTAACCTCTGTCTGTCTCAGTTTCTTCAACTGTAAAATGGGGATAATAACAGTACCTACCTCACAGGGTTGTGAGGATCAAATGAGATCATCTCCGTAAAGCTCTTCTTAGCAAGGGTCTGGCACAAAGTAGGTGCTTAATAAATGCAAATTCCCTTCCTAATGTACCCTAAGGACCATGGGACTTATTTCTGTCTGATTTGTGGTTAAACTCTTCCTTCTATGTTGTCTCCCCACTAGAATGAGAAATCTTTGAGAATAGGGATGTCTGACTTTTCTATTTGTATCTCTAGGGCTTAATATGGTATTTTGCACATAGTAAGTGCTCAATAAATGTTTCATTCATTCATTCATCCTTCCCTCTCACTTGCCTCTTCTTCTCAGACCCTGTGCCCCACTTATATCTGAGTCACTCCCCACAGCTGAGCACTTGAGGCTAATGCTTTTATCTTCATGATGAAAAGGTAAACATTGCATTGAGAGAAGGGTCATCAGGTCTGCCACAGCTATGTGACTTTTCACTTCACTGTTCTTGGCCTCAGTTTCCTTATCTGTAAAAAGCTGGCTGTGGACTGCCAGTCAGTCAACAAAGTTGCACCATGTGCCAGACCCTGAGGGCTCTCTGGCTTACTCCCATGAGCCCCCAGAGTGGGAGGAAGTAATGGGTCTCCGAGTATGTGTGTGTGGTAATTGTGAAAGCCATCTGTTTGTCACTTTTGACTGGAGCAAGTCAGGGACAGAGAAGTGGTCTTAGCAGCTGCATCCTGCAGCTGAGGAGAGGATGAAGAAGGCAAGGACCCCAGGCATGCGGGGCTCCAGAGAATCTAAGACTCCAGCTCCTTGGTGGTAGCAGACTTTCCTCAGCCGGCGGGGACTGCATTCCATTGTTATCAGCTGGGGAGAGGACCTGATCATTCTGGGCTGGTCCTCCGTGGAAAAGCCGTGTGAGGAGGTGGCCGTGATTGGGACAAGCTGTGCCTGGAGATTTCTCAATGGACTCACCAACCCAGTCATTGCTGGAATTTTTGTCGTTGGGTCATCACTGGGGCAGCAGAAGGAATTTTGGGCTCTGAGCCCGAGGACTCTGAGTTCTAGTTCTGCATCTGCCACAGATTCACTGTGTCACTTTGGGTAAGACAGTTCCCCTCTCTGGGTCTCAGTTTACCCATCTGAAAAATAACTTTGATATTTTGTGATAAGGTCCCTCTTAGTGCTGACATTCTATGTTCTAAGATCCCTTATGGCTCTGACATTGTTCTCAGATTCCTTTCACCTTTGATATTCTATCCATCTTTGACATTCCCTCCCGATCTGATATTCCATATTCTTAAGTGCCTTTCAGCTGTGACATTCTATATTCTCGGGTCCTTCTAGCTCTGACATTTCTGTATTCTCTCTTCTACTGTTGACATTCCTTTTTTTTTTTTTTTTTGGTGAGGGCAATTGGGGTTAAGTGACTTGCCCAGAGTCACACAGCTAGTGAGTGTTATGTGTCTGAGGCCAGATTTGAACTCAGGACCTCCTGACTCCAGGGCCAGTGCTCTATCCACTACTCCACCTAGCTGCCCCAACATTCTCCTTTCTAAGGTCCTCCAGACACGATATCCTCTGTTCTTAAGGATTCTCAGTCTCTGACATTTTCTTTGCTAAGGTTCCTCCCATCTCTGACATTCCATATTCTAAGGTCTCTCACAGGGATGACATTCCACGTTCTTATATCTCTTCTGATTCTCATTGCTCTGTGAATCCTTAGCCAGGATTCTTTCTTGCCCCCAGGCTGTCTCCCTAGAAGGGTTGAGAGAATTTACAGAAGCCTGGCCACCACATAGCTGTAGAGATGCTCCAGAGTCAGCTCTGTCTGTACCACCCCAACTGGGTGGTAGCTTTCCATCCCTTCTTGACTTTCTGGTCCGTGCTCATGGTGCCCAGGAAGCTGTAAACTTGCCCACCAAGAGGTAAATTAGTACAGAAGCCTTGGATGTAACGCTTTGATCCAGCTGCAGGTAAAGGGCAGAGAGGCAGGGCTAGTCGACTGAAGTTGAGTCCTTGGTAATATATGGCATTACTGAGAATAAGGCATTCCTAGCTGGGGCTGAAAGCTGCCCACTTGTTTGTGGCTGATTTTTTTGAATGAGTGTATGACTAAAACCTGGTTCACTTTCCTGGGGGAAGAATCCCTTCTTTCTCTGAATAGCTTCTGTTTCCAGTCCGACAGGCTCCAGGAGAGAATGGCTATAAAGGAATTTTCCAGTGGCTTCTTTCAGGGAATATGTCCTGACTAGGGACAGGAGTGCCCATGGAGAAAGCCCAGGGATTTCCCTAGATGTATTCTGTAAGGTCAGGGAATGCTGAACTCGGGGTGAGAAAGGGAGGGATCAGAATCCTGCCTCCCTCCCTCGCTAGCTGTGTGCCTCTGGCCAAGTCACCTCACTTCTCTCTCTGAACCCTTTCTGTAAAATGAGTGGATTGAACTAGATGATTGCCAAGGCGCCTTCCAGCTCCAGCTCTAGCATTATACGTGCCCCCTCATTCTTCCTCCTTCCTTCTTTCTCTTGCACTGACTGTACCGTAGCATTTAAAGTGGAAAGGGACCTCAGATGCCTGCTTCTTCCTAGCTGAGAGACACGGGGCAAACTGCTTAACCTCTCAGTGCCTCTGTTTCCTCTTCTGTCAATGAGAGGCTTAAACTAAATGACCCCCAAGTTCTTTTCTAGGTCTATAATTAAGTAGAGGAGGATGGGGGGAGCTTTTTAATCTTAATAATAGTTAGCATTTATATACTGCTTTAAGGTTCGCGAAGAGATTTATAAATATTATCTCATTTTATCGCACACCAACCCTGGGAGGTAGGTGCTGTTATTATCCCTATTTTACAGATTGGGAAACTGAGGTAGACAGTGGGTAAGTGACTTGCCCAGGGCCACAGGACATATCTGAGGCTGGATTTGAACTCAAGTTTTCCTGACTCCAGGGCTGGTGCTCTAACCACTGCACCAGCTAGCTGCCTCCATAACAGCTTTACCACTCATTAATGCTCCTCTCCTCCCCTTGCTCTTCTTTTTACAAACTGCCTTGTAAGGAAGTGAAAAACTCACATAAACTTTGTGTTTGCTCTTCATTACCCCACCTAGTGGCCTGCACTTAATAAATGTTGGTTAAATTTAATTGAATATCTAAGGCTTCTCCTGAGCTCAGATATCCCTTGTTCTAAGGCCCTTCCCAGCTCTAACATCCCCTGCTCTAAGGGGCCCTCCCAGCGCTGACATCCCCTGTTCTCAGGCCCCTCCCAGCTCTGACAGTCTCTGTTCCAAGATACCTTCCAGCTCTGAACCCTATGATCCCTACATCCAGAGAAGTAAAGTTTACAAAGTACTTTCCTCCTAATCACCCTGCAAGATTATTGCTCTCTCCACCACCCTGAGTTCTCCACACCCGAAGGGTCCATGAGCTTTTTGGGGAAAAAAAATATTCACCTCTTTGTTTTCACTGACCTCTATCTGAAGTAGGCATTTCCTTCAATTATTAAAAAAAAAAAAAACCTGCCGAAGGGATCCCTTCCCCAACAAAGATTAAGAACTCCTCCTCCGGATGGAGCTGGCTGCCTCACAAGCTTTCTGAGGGGCTGGAGAAAGGGCTTTGGGGTCTGAGGGGGTGGGGGCGCGGCAGCCTGTTTGGATTGGTTAGCAACAGAAAACAATGACATCAGCCCTTGGGTGAACTGGCCCTTCTTCAGCTACCAGGTGTGGGTTTAAATTGAATGGAACGGGCCCAGGAGTAGGAAAAATTCCAAGTCATGCCTGGCCCTCCTAGTTCTGGAGGCCAGGGTTCCCGAAGGAATTTTCTATTGACTTCTCTGTTAAAACCTTTTCCCTCCCCAATAAAGATCTGTCTCCATCCTCTCCCTTAATTCAAGGTCATCTACTGAGATCGATGTAATGATAGGAAAAAAATGGCCTGTGTTTCTATGGGGAAAACATCCTTTCCCATTTCTAGAATGCTTTATAATGGGGAGTGTTCTTGTTGTTCAGTCGTGTCTGACTCTCTTGGTGACCCCACGTGGGGTTTTTGTGGCAAAGATAACAGAGTGGTTTGCCATTTCCTCCTCAGGCTCATTTTTACAGTTGAGGAAATTGAGGCAAACAGTGTGAAGTGTGTGGACCTCCTCCTTAGAGGTCCTCTTGTCAGCTACCCTGCCTGAAGCTCACTCGTAGGTCCTACACTAGTCCCAGCTGCACCCCCAGGATAACCCTAACCTTCCTCCTCCCCCACCATCCCTCTCAATCTCTCCTCTTCCTTCTCCCCCACGTTTTATGTGGTGGAGGATTAGATCATCCCTTCTCCTATGGCATCTTCCAATGTGATAAGCACTGACTTTTCAATTGGAGGACTTGGGCTCACCTCTCACCTCTGATGCCTGTGTGACCTCGGGCCTAAGCTCCCTGGGCCTCAGTTTCCTCATCTGTAAAATGGAGAGGTTGGACACGGTGACCTTTATGACCGACCAACGTCTTTTGCACTACAGACCACATTTCCCATTCCTAGGGATTTTGATCTTGCAGAAAATGTTACTAGGTCTATAGTCTAGGAGTTCATATTTCATCACAAAAGTAGTAATATTCTAGATTCCAGAATTCAAGGATAGACTTCGAAGACTTTTTGATTCCAATATTCTACAAAAGTCTCCACCTACCCATAATAATAATAGCTAGCATTTATACAACACCTACTGTGTGCCAGGCACTGTGCTCTGTGCTTTACAACTATTACCTGATTTTATCCTCACCACAACCCTGGGAGTTAGGTACTATTATTACACCCCATTTGACAGATGAGGAAACTGAGACAAACAGAGGTTAAGTGACTTGTCCAAGGTCACACAGCTAGTACGTGTCTGAGGCTGGATTCAGACTCAGATCTTCCTGACTCCAGACCCACAGTTCTATCCACTGCACCCCCAGTTGACTCTCATACCCTCCATCACCGTCCACATCTCCCCTAATACACACATATATAACCAGAAGACAACCAAAGCATCTCAGAGCTTGAAGAGAAGCCAGAAGTCCACATCCTCTTTCCAAATTCCCTTGTATTGGTTTTTTATATTTATACACATATCTCCCTTATTACGCATGCACATACAAAGTAAATGTAATATGTATCAGCATGTAAACTATGATCTACATAGAAAATAGAACAATATTGCTTTTTTTTGTGCCATAGGCCCCTTTGGCAGTCTGAGGAACCCAAGGAGCCCCTTCTCAGGATAATGTTTGTTGCCTGTATTCATAATTGAAGGAGAAGCTAAATTTCTCTTAGAAGTTAATGAAATTAAGGATGTAATTTTCTTTTTCCCCATCCAAGTTCACAGACCCCCCGAACTCTCTCCAAGAACCCTTTGGGGTTTCATGGATCCCAGGTTAAAAAGTCCTGATCTCCATCTCTATTCTCATGCCTCTAACTATAGTCTATCCTTGTACTTGATACATTTATGTGGTGCTTTCCGGTTTGCCAAGGGCAATGTAAGTTATCTTGTCTGATTCTCACAACGACCCTGGGAGATAGGTGCTGCTATCATTATTATTATTATTATTTGCATTTTACAAATGAGGAAACTGAGGCACAGAGACCAGTGAAGTGACTTGCCTAGGGTCGAACAACTATTATGTGTCTGAAATGAGATTTGAACCCAAGACTTCCTTCCAAGTCCAGTACTCAGTCACCTAGCTGACTGATATTCACACCTAACTTATGCTCATACCTATATCTATATCGATAACATCTCCATCTCCAGCTGTATCCGTCTATATTTGTGTCTGTGTCTGTATGTATACATGTGTATGTATGTATGCACCTATCCATCTATCTCAAGGTATATATATCCTGCCTCTCCCCCCAACCTCTCATAGAATGTAAGCCTTTGGAAGGCAGGACTGCTCCCTTTTGTATCCCCAGCACTTAACACAGCGCCTGGCACGCATTAGGTGCTTAATAAATGCTCATTGATTGAATGATTGGTAGTCCAATCTCTACCTGAATATCAGTCCCCTCCATCAGTTCCAAGTTGTCACCATGCTGGGGAGGGTTGAAAGATACCCCAGGGAAGTCGCTCTCTGTAATCCGAGAAATACCTCCTATCTCTCCCTGCTCCTTCCCAGAGTGTCTCTCCCACTGCCCATCGGTCTACTCAGCATCTTCTGGGTGGCTGGCAGATACGGGCATCTCTTAATCTTTTAACGCTCTTTGAGGCTAAACACAGTGAGAAAAGTTAATTGTGTGGGGAAACATGATGGAGTGGACGTGAGTGCCACCCAGAAAGTGTTTAGGAGGGGTGGTGATCCTTTCCATCAGCACAGCATGAAACCTCAGTGGTCCCTGCTCCTGTCCCTGCCCTGGGAAATCCTGGAGGTCAGAAGCCACTGTGTGTTTGGGTAGGGGTGAGGAAATACCTGCAGAGATAGACATTAGAGATCCTGGCCTAGAGGACCAAAGGCCACTCAGTTCATCGCCAGGCCCTACCCGCCCATTGTGGCTTTGTTTCCTGGAAATGGCATAAACCAGACCAGTGCCCCAAACAAGAAACAAAGGCGGCTTCCTCCCAATACCACCTCCTTCCTTGTGCTGGGGTCCTCTCCCTGGGACGTGGCAGTCAGGAAGTAGCAGGTGGGAGTGGGGGTTGTTGGTTTTTCCTGTTCACCTCTCTCTGGGCTTCAATTTCACAGTCTTTAAATGGAAGGGGCCAGAGGAGGGAGGATGGACCAGAAAGGCTTTGATGTCCCTCCCGGCTCTGACGTTCAGTGGAAATTCAGTGGAAAGAGCAGTAGTTTTTGAGTCAGAGGGCCTGAGCTCCAATCTCACCTCTCATGAAAAAAAACCTGTGTGAGCAAAGTCATTTCACCTCTTGGGGCCTCAGTTTCCTTCTCTGTAAAATGAAGGGATTAGAGTATATGTCTCTGAGGTCCCTCCCACTTTTAAATCTATGAGCCCTCTATGTTCTAAAGTCCCTTTTAGTTCTAAATCTTTCTGTTCCAAAACCCCTCCTAGCTTTGAAATTCCCTGTTCTGAGTCCCCTCCCAGCCCCGACATTCTGAGAGTCATAAACTTTAAGCTGGAAGGGACCTCAGAAGTCACTTAATCCAAATCCCTCATTTTATAAGAGGAGAAAACTGAGACCCGGAGAGATGAAGTGATCTATTTCTATAGCACTTTAAGGTTTATAAGGAACTTTACAATTATTTTGTCATTTGATCTTTGACAACAGCCTTGGGAGGTAGGGGCTGTTATTATCATACCATTTTGCAGAGAAGGAAACTGAGGCACAAAGAAGTTAGGTGACTTGGTGGGGAGAAGGGTCACATAGCTAGTAAATATCTGAGGCAGGATTCATACTTGGGTCTTCCTGACTCCAAATCCAACAGGACATCCACTGTACCACCTTGTCACCAAAGATCATGTCAGTGGCAAATCCTGGATCTGAAGTCAGGTCCTCTTGACTCCACACATGGCCATCCCTTTTAAAAATTATATCATGTTGCCCCTCACTGTGTGGTCTGGTCCTTCCAATGTTCTGTGTTCTATGTGTTAATATTCTTCCCTTAACATTTTTAATATAATTTTTTTCAGTGAACAAAAATCTATTTTATCTTACTCTCACCTCCCTCTATATTGGGGAATAGAAAAAAGAAAAAAAAGTCTCTTTATAAAAAATATGCATAGGTGAGCAAAATGAATCGCATATTGGCCAAGCTAAAAAAAAAAAAAAGTCACACCTCTCTGTCAGAGGTAGGTAGCACGCTTCATCATGAAGCAGGAATCATGGATGGTCGTAAAATTGATTGGAGTTCTCTCACAGCTGATTACCTTTACAATACCGTTGTTATTGTAGAAATTGTTCTTCTGGTTCTGCTCACTTCACCTGCATCAGTTCATACAAGTCTTCTCAGGCTCCTCCAAAACTGTCTCTTCATTTCTTGCAGTATTTTATCACATTCAGGTACCTCGTTCGGCCGTTTCTCAATCGACGGCTCCCACCTCAGTTTCTACTTTGTTGCTCCCACCAAAAGAGTTGCTTCAAATAGTTTTGTGCAGTGGAATCCTTTTTCTCTTTACTTGATCTCTTTGTAGAATAAGACTAAGATAGGACTGGTATCGAGGCTCAAAGGTATTCATGGTTTAATCATTTTTTGGGCGTAGTTCCAAATTGCTTTCCAGAATGACTGGTTCAGTTCACAGCTCTGCCAACAGTGCATTAATGCTTTCCACATCTAATAATCTAGGCTTAACGTGCTCCCCTTTCCCAGTCCCCCTGCATAGGATTCTCTTTCTCAGCTCCTACAGTGACCTCGTTCAAACTTGTAGAAGTCAGGAGTAGGGAGCTGGGGAGACTGTTCCAGGTGAAGGAATTGGTCAGCACTCGCTGTGTAGCCTGGGGAAGCTGGTGGTGTCTGTGTGTGGCGGTAAGGAGCAATTTGGGTCTTTCCTCCCAGACTCCCATTTGGAAACAGGGTGGGATTCTGCACTCTGTCTGCGGAGCTGGCAGCAGGTCAGTCCCTGTGCATCAGCTGCCTGGTTCCCGGCCAGGGAATTCCAGAGGCGAGGCAACCAATGGGGCTCATGCCCAGTCCTCCATCTCTCCAGCTAGCAGCTGGGGGCAGCCAGGGCTCTGTTCTCTCCCAAGGCACGGCAGTGACTGGTAGGCTTGCTGCTGTCCCCTCTCAGAGGAGGTGGTCTCCCCCAGAGGTGGAGGTCTAGACTAGAGCCTTTCTGGGGACGCTTGGCTCTGTCTGGAGCTGGAGGTGAGTGACCCTGCTCTGCTGGTGGCATGGAAGGCTCTTCTGTCCAGCTGCTCTAGCCTGGGGACAGATGTTGCCGATGCGGGCTGGTCACCTGCTGATACTGTGAAGGGTGGGGATAGGGAAAGGAGATTTGCAGGGTTAGATGTTAAGCATTATGCTTTATGCTAATTGGAAATAGCAGGAATGGCCCCTGGTTCCAGTTTTGAATGTGCCACTGATGGTGAACTTCTCTATGGGCTGGAGTTCAGAAGTAGAAGACCAGGATGACAAGGGGGAGGGGTCTGCAAACTCTTCTTTATAAAGTTCTATAAACATAGTTCTGTTTGCTGTCGCCCTTGGGGTGTGTGTGTGTGGGAGGAGGGGGACAAACACAGCCCTTACAGTTAGAAAGCTTCAGTTGGACTCCCCGTGCTGATGATTAGTAGCTGTGAAGCCCTGGACTTCACTTAACCTCCCAGGGCCTCAGTTTCTTCATCTGTAAAATGGGGGTAAATAATAACACTAAAGTGACCTACCTCTCAGTGTGTTAAAATTTTTTTAATTCAATTTTTTTCAGCGAACAAAAATATACTTTCTCTCTCTCTCTACCACTTCATTTCCCTCTCACCACTGGCAAAAAAAGGGAAAGACAAAACCCTTGTAATAAATATGAATAGTCAAGCAAAAACAACAACAAATACCTGCATTGACCATATCCAAAAAAATGTATGTCTCATTCTGTGCCCTGAGTCCACCGGCTCCCCATTAGGAGATGGGTCAAGCTACCTACCACTTAAAGTGCTGGGAGCAAAGTGCTGAAAGTTCTATATAAATGTGAGTTATTATAATTACTGTTATTATTATTACCTGAATGGCTGCTACATGGAAGAGGGCTTAGATTTGGTCTACTTGGTTCCAGAGGAGCAGTGTGGGGAAAAATTGCAGGGAGGCAGATCTGTCAACGTGAAAAAAAAAAAGACATCTTAATAATCCGAGCTGTCCAGTATAGACTGACTCATGTGGCAATACTGTCACTGGGAGTGTTCAAATAGAGGCTGAACAACATCAGTGCGAGGGAAGGACTTATTACGTTGGTGATCTGTGATTTTTGGAATTGATGATGCCACAAGGGAGTGATCTTCCTGTCACTGGAGGTGTGCAGGCAGCACGGAGACAGTCCCTTGCCAGGGATGGTGTCCTAGAGATGCTTGCATTGGATGGAAAGTTGGATCAACTGACCAATGCCAAGATTCTCTCTGGGTCTCGGTTTCCACAGTTATTCAATGGGCATACTTGTCTCTGTTCTGTTTATACAAAGGTATATTGGGAAGAGAGATATGAGAGTACACTTGAAGGACTGGATTGGAAACAGGAAGATGGTAGGGTGGGGATTTAAGCACCATGTTGTAATTGTTGTTTGCTTTTGTCTGATTCTTCGTAAGCCCATTTCAGGTTTTCTTGGCAAAAATACTGGAGTGGTTTGCCATTTCCTTCTCTAGCTCATTCTGCAGATGAGGAAACTGAGGATGAATTGACTTGCCCAGGGTCACACAGCTAGTGTCTGAAGCCAGATTTGAACTCAGGAAGAGGAGCCTTCTTGACTCCAAGCCCAGCTCTCTATGCACTATGGTGCCTCCTAACTTCTCCAGCAGCTAGAGTCTAGAGCAGGGTGACCAGGATACTTCCAGGATCAGGGTTCCAATTCCACCTTTGATACCTACCCTCTGCACTGACCACCGCCAAGTCACTTACATTCTCAGAGTCTCAGTTTCCTCATCCATAAAATGGGGATAAGTGATGGCACAGGCCTGTTGTGAGGATCAAAGGTGATGATGTCTGCAAAGCAGGGGCAAAACCTTAAAGTCTCTAACAAAGCCAATCATTGTCATTAAAGGAGAAACTAGATCTGGTGTTAAACTATTATGATTGTATTTGTCTCTTTGAAAAATTCGCGTTTAATCCCTCCCGGGGCACAGTGATATTTCACTTTTTGCATCTATAGCCAGTATGTAAGGGATTAGTGATAATAAAAAAAAGCAGTTAAGTCATCAGGAGGAAATGAAGGGCTGCTACCAGTGAGGGATGCAACTGGGGGTGCTTAGCTGTCCTAGAGCCAGGAAGTCCAGCAGAACCAAAGAATCATCTGACCCCGCTCCTTTTCCAGGTGAGTAAATTGAGGTTAAATGACTTGTCCAGAGTCACACAGCTAGTGAGTACCTGAGGGAGGATTTGAACTCAGGTCATCCTGAATCCAAGCCCAGAACTATAGCCGCCACATGTCTATTGGTCTAGGAAGGCTGAGATCAAGTGTTTCAAGTCAAGGTGTGGTTAGAGAGGATGAAGAGGGTAGATGAGGCAGGGTTAGAGTTTGTGAGCTGAGGGGAATTCTCCTTCTCTTGTTGTAGTTTTTCAAGGGTCCCCAAAATCTAAGGCGGGGGGAACTGTGGGTAGTGGGAGTGACAAAGACTTCTGTGGTGGCCTGAAGACCTGAGGTTTATACTCTTCCATCCAGAGATCGAGTGACAAGATCACCCACTTTGGGTCCGGCAATCTGGGCTGCTGTCTTGGCTCTTAATAATTGCCACTGTGACCTTGGGTAAGTGATTTCCTCCTTGTTCCTTTCAGTTTTCTTGTCTCTAACATGAAGGGATTGAAGTAGGATTTCTCTTAAGGTCCTTTCTAGCTGAGACATTCTGTGACTCAGATCTGAGGAAAGCAGAAAAGGACTGGCGTGTTTGTGTTGGCTGACGGGGTTCTTGGGTCAGTCTTGCCTTCAGGTCTTTTTTGGCTCAAGGATGCTGCCCCTTCCTGCTGTCAGCTTCCTGGCTGGGTGTGCCCCGTCTGACCCCTGCCCAGGTTATGGGGGCCCTACCTCCCTTAAGACAAGGCAATTTAACACACTCTTCTAAAGTGCATGGGCAAAGGTCGTTCTACCCAGCCTGGCCAAGGAGATGGGTGGGGGGCAAGCTTTATCTAGCAGTGGGGCTAAGTCCAGCCCTGCCTAAATTCCTGACTTTCTGCCCTATCATTCTGGGATAGCCAGTCTCTCTCTCTCTCTCTCTCTCTCTCTCTCTTTCTCTCTCCTCTCTCTCTCTCTCTGTCCCTGCCTCCCCTCTCTCTTTCCTCTCTCTCTCCCCTCTCTCTTTTTTTTCTTTTTCTGTCAGTCTCTGTATCACCTTCTCTCTTCCCTCTCTTTGTTTCTCTGTCTCTATGTCTCTTTCTCTATCTCCCTTCTTTCCCTATCTCTTCTCTGCTTTCTTCTTTTTTTCTGTCTCTGTGTGTCTCTCTCCCATCTCTGTCTCTTTCTCTGTGTCTATATCTCTCTCTTTCCCTCCTGCCCCCTCTGTTTTTTCTTTTATTTTTCTGTCTCACTGTATCTTTTTCTCCCCCTTCTCTGTCTTTGTGTCTCTTTCTCTGTGTCTCTGTCTCCCTCCCTTTTGCCTCTCTTCTCTGGTTTTTCTTTTTCTCTGTCTGTCTCTGTCTCATTCTATCGCTGTCTCTCCCTCTCTCCTGCCCCCCTCTGTGTTTTTCTTTGTCTTTCCTCTCCTCTTCTCTGTCTTCCATCTCCCTTTCATCTTTCTCTCTCTCGCTCCCTCCATTTCTTTCCTTTAGGTACTGATCAGCCAGCCTAGTGGCCCCTGGGCCCCTCCAAAGTCGCACCCCTGGCACACCTTAGTGCCTAGGAAGTTCAGACTTTCCTCCCTCTCACCACTCCAAGCTGACTTGAATTTTGCTTGTGAAGCCGGGGTTCCGAGAACTCAGGCGAGCTGTCTCTAGACGTGTGGGTTGTAGAAAGTGACAAGGAGGCAGAGGATAGACAGCAAGCTGTCTTTGCCAGGATCGAGTCATCAGACCGAATAAGGCCTTTATGATGTGATCCCAATGCTCAGGTACCCGCAGGGCACGAGGCTGGTCCAAAGTCAGCGCCCTGCCTCTGCAGTCTGGTTCTGATCCCATTTGTCCCCCTGCCTGCCCCTTCCCTCTCTTCCCTGAGGCTGAGCTGTCTGCTACTCCAACCTTCCTCTTCCCATGATCTCCTTGGCATTCAGCTCACACGCCCACAGAGCGACTGAAGGCAGAGCCTCTAGGAGCCAGGAGCCAGGAGCCAGGGCCCATGCACTAAGGGCGGTAGTGGCTTAATTAGCTAATGAGAGCCTTCTCTGGTATTTGCTGAGGAGGAAGCGACCGCTTCCGCTGCTGGCTGGCAGATGACACCAACTGAGCAAAGAGCCTTTGAAAGGCTGGGATGGAACTGAGGCTGGCCCCAGACCAAAAGTGTGAATCGTCCAAAATGAGGCCCAGGGGCTTCTTAGCCTTCCCTCTCCCTCCGCCTCTTTATCTTCATTCGGGCTCCTTCTGACCAGGGCCAAGAGCCTCCCCCTGCCAAGTCCTGGCCAACATTGTAGGATCCTATAATATCGGAGCAGGAAGGGACCTTGGAGCGCCATCTTGCTCTCTGGATCGTTCTTGACTGTGACTAAGTGATCATATCAGCGCCCACGACTCCAATCCTCGTCTCTCGGCAGATGCCTCCCAGATCTATAGATACAGTTCTGGTCTTACTCCAGAGCTCCCATCCAACATCAGCAACTGCCTAGTGGGTGTCCAAAATTAGATGTTCCTCAGTCATCGGCAGCTCAACACATCCAGAAGAAAACTCATTGTGTTTCCCTCCAAACCCAGCCTTCTTCCCAACTTCCCTGTTTCTGTTGAGGGCACCACCATCCAACCAGTCACCCAGGTTCACAAACTTGGAGTCATCCTAGGTAGCCCAGCAGATAGGGTGCTGGCCCTGGAGCCAGGAAGACCTGGATTCCAATGCAGCCTCAGACATCTAGTAGTTGCATAACCCTGTGTAAGTCACTTCATCTCTGTTTGCCTCAGTTTCCTTATCTGTAAAATGGGGACAATAATAACATCTACCTCTTGGGGTTGTTGTGATGATAAAATGAGGTAATATTTATAAAGTGCCTCATAAACATGATATATAAAAGTTAGTTATTATTATGGCTATACATGATACATATGCTGTATAAAGGTTAGTTGTTACAGTTTATTATGTTGTATTAGATATGATTATAACATGATATATAGAATTATAATTAGAATATTATATATTATATACCAGGCAGTTTTCTAAGTGCTTTTCAAATATGATGCATGAGTGTTGTTTTCCCTGACAGAATGTTAGTTCCTGAGGGTAGGGGCTATTTCACTATGTCTTCATATGCTCTATGCCTAAAGAAATGCTTGTTGATTGATTGATAATGAGGAATCCAGCTCTTTTCATAGATAGGGAAACTGAGACCAAGAGAGGGGAAATGATTTGTTCAAGGTCCCACAATGAGCTGATAGGAAGTTCAGTGGAAAATTCAGGAAGGCTTTGGAGTCTCTCTTCCTGGGGATCTGAAAGAAAAGACTAGCTCTATAAATAGGCATTGTTTCCTCTTTGGCCTCAGGCAGAGGGGAGATTGATTTCTCTATATCCGTTTCAACTCAAGGACGAGAACTTTTTGGAATCTCAGAGGTTTCCAGTACCTGTTCCTCGGGAAGACAAGGGCCATCAAACTATGGTGTGGATTGCCAAGAGAGGCTGGAGGATTATTTTCCTTGGGTCTCCTCCAAAAGGGCCAGGAAGTCACTTCTCTGGAATGCATAAGTGCAGCCCTGACCAGAAGGGAGAGAAGGATGAGTCCAATGAAGGCAATGGGGTGGCCAAGTTTCTCCTAACAAGATGGTAGAATAGGAAGAGCCATCAACTTGGGCTCAGAAGACCTGAGTTTTTATCATGGTTCTTATCAGTCGTGTGACCTTGGGCAAGACAGTTAACCTCTGTAAAATGGGAATAATAATTTCTACCTTGGATCAAAGGATATGCTGTATATATAAATTAAAATACCATACTATTAGACTAGATAATTAACTGTACGCTATATAATCATGCTGTCCAGCCTAGTGGACAGCATGCTGGACCTGGGTTCCAATCTCAAGTGAATCCTTGACCCCATCACCATTTTATCTTCCCCTTCCCCCCTTTTCCGCTTCTTGCCCCATGAGAATGTAAACTCTGTGAGGGCAGGCACTTTCTCAGTTCCTTATAACAGCAAAAACAATAATTAGTTATTTATATATCATTTAGAGGTTTGCAAAGCACTTTACATATATCAATAATAATGATAACTTCATCTCAGTTTCCTCATTTGTAAAATGGGGCTGCCAATAGCATCTATTTCCTGGGGTTGTTGTGAGGATAAAATGAGATAATATTTATAAAATGCTTTGTAAACCTTAACATGATATAAAAGGCTAGTTACTATTCTAGCTAACATTATTTATCTAAGTTATCTCTATTGTCTCACCCTCCTACAAATTAATTCCGAGACTCTGAGTCAAGTCATTTAACATTTTTCAGCCCCAGTTTCCTGACCTGCAAAATGAAGGAGTTGAACTCAATGCCGTCTAAATCCATGATCCTATGTAGTATCAACTGTACTGTACACTGATCCGTTGTTGTTGTTCGTCCTTCATTCTCCAAGAGGACCAATGATATCATGGGAGTGATGTCTTAAACTTGTGTGTAAATTGGGTTTAAGTGAGGCCAATGACTTTGACGCTCTCCAGTGAGAAGGAAGGAAGCAACATGGCACAGTTATCAGAGAGCTGAGCTTAGAAGTCAGGAAGACCTGAGTTCAAATTTTGCCTTATTTAGCTGTGTCATCCTGAGCAAGTCATCTAAACTCTCTGTGCCTTAGACACCTCCCTAGGAAGTGTCTGCTCAGGCCCTTATCTCCTCTCACCAGGATTGTTGTAATGGCGTCCCAGTTGTCTTCATTGCCTCATTGAGAAGCAGCGTCTTGCGGGGCAAAAGCTCTGACTCTGAAGTCAGGATGATCTGGGTTCAAATCCCACCCCAGATACTTACTAATTGTTTAACCTCGGGCTCTCTGGGCCTCAGTTTCCTCATTTTACAAGCAAGGAGGTTGGATTCGATGTCCTCTGAGGTCCCTTCAGCTTTAACTCTAGGAAGCCAAGATACTCTCCAATCTATCCTCTGCATGGATGCCAAAGGATGTTGCCTCTAACTCAGGTTTGAGCAGGCCACTCCTTTGTTCCAGGGCTCCCCTATTGCCTTTAAGGTTAAAAGAAACTCTGGTGGGTGTCAAAAACCCTTTACAACCTGGCTCTAGCCAGCTTCCCAGACATATCATAGTATTACTCTCCCTGCATGTTCTTCATTCTATCCAAAACGGCTGCACCTCAGACTCTGGACAGGTTGCTCTCCGTGCCTGGCATGCACTCCCTTCTCATCGCTGTCCCTGAGTTCTCCCTGGTGTACAGGTGTTCAGGAGGATGAGCACCTCTGGTGCGAGGGCTGCCCATCCACCTTTGGTGGATACAGTCCACCTGGCACTCAGCTCTCGCCTGTGGCTCCAAGAAGCTGTAAGTAGCACGTACAGGGGCCACACCCCTGGTGAAATGGTCTTGGCAGACTGGGCTAACCCAGGTGGAGGGTAACCAGTGGGCCTCAAAACTATTGGTGAGTTAGGGGGTGTCTACCCCAAGCATGTGAAGACGTCCCCCACTGGAATGGGTGGATGAGAACGATTTATTCCAACGGCCACGAAGGCGGCTGAAGCAGGCACTAGGGAGAGCTCAGAGCTTGGTCAGACATCAGACATACCAAGGTCATCCACTGCGTCCTAGGCCATTGACAGTTGTCCTTACTTTTGTCCTACCGTCAGGCTTTGATGACTCTGGAAGAAAGAAACCAATGACTTCTTAAGTCCAATCCCCCCATGAGTCAAGACATCAGCCATTATGTCATTGATCCTCCTTGAAAATGAAAGAAAAGGACTAGGTGGTGCAGTGGATAGAGCACCGGCCCTGAAGTCAGGAGGACCTGAGTTCAAATCCGGCCTCAGACCAAACACTTGACACTTACTAGCTGTGTGACCCTGGGCAAGTCACTTAACCCCAATTGCCCCCCCAAAAAAGAAAAAACAAGGATGAACAACATCACTGGTTTTCCTTCAAACTCAGCTCAAAGTCTCTGTCCTTCATGAGGGCTTTCCCGATCTCTCCCCTCCCATCCCCTAGCTGCTAGGGCCTCCCCTAGCTGCTAGGGCCTCCCCTGCCCTGAAATCCCTTTGTATTTACTTATATGGGCTTGTACTGGTTTCTTCTGAGATAATGTAAGCTCCTTGAGGGCAGGGACTATTTCTTCTTGGTCTTGTATCCCTGGAGCCTACCCCAGTGCCTGGCACATTGTAGATGATTATTAATAGTAGTAATAATAATAATAATAAACCATAACAACTAACGTTTATGTAGCACTTTACTGTTTTGAAAGCATTTGGAAAATATTTTACACATTTTCAATTTCAAAATTACAATTTACAAATACTCTTTGATCCTCACAACCACCCTGTGAGATAGGTGCCGTTATTATCTCCATTTTACAGATAAGGAAACTGAGGCAAACAGATTAAGTGACTTGCCCAAGGTCATAGAGCTAAATAAGTGTCTGAGGTCAGATTTGATTGAATTGTCAAGTTTTTTTAGGGGTGGAGGAGTCCCCTAAGCTTAGGAATCCAACCATCCTTTGTAACAGAATGTTTTTCTTTTAGGGTCATGAGAGTCTTTCCCTTTCTGGGAGGAGGCATCAGTTCTGTGTTGATTTCCAACCTTTTGGGCTTTCTCTCCATCCAGGACAGCTGGGGTAGGGCCCTGGGGCTGCTCCTGGGACAATCAGACCCTGGCTTCCAGCCTTTTTCTGGAGCAGAGCTGTTCCAGAACATCCATCTGTCTCCAGATGGGATGGCCTTGATGTTTCTGGGGGTGGGTGAGTGCACGCTGTCCCCCTGCTGTCAGGACCTCTGCCAGACATGTGGTGACCATCAAAAAGAAGACTTGGGAGGGGGGTGGGGGTGGAGAGGACCACCACTACAAAGGGAGATAGCAGGGTCACAACTCCTAGAATCTCTCTTATGACTGCTCTGGCCTTGAGGAAAGAGCTGGCTTTTGGCCAGAGGTTTTGTCTAAGCCTTTCTAGGATTCCTGGAGCCTGAGAGCAGGAAAAGATCTCAATTCTGCTGCTTATTATTTGTGAGAACATGGTCAAGTCACCTCACCTCCTGTGCCTCAGTTTCCTTTTGGGTGTTAAACCAGATGGCTTTTTCCTTTCAGCTCTAACTACAGAACTTATAAGCTAATGCCTTCCCTCTGCTGATTTTCTCCAATTTATCCTGTCTATGGTTTGTCTGTACGTAATTGCTTACATGTTGTCTCTTCTATTACATGGTGAGCTCCTTGAGAACAAAGGTTTTGCCTTTTTTTTGGAATCCCAAACCTTTAGAACAGTGCTTGGCGTATAGTAGGTGCTTAATAAATACTTGTTGACTTGACTTGTACTATTCATTACAATGTGATATTTATAAAGCCTTTAGCATAATGCCTGGCATATAGTAGGCACTTAATAAATGCTTATTCCCTTACTGTCTTTGAAAGCTCTTGGGGTCATTCAGTTGTACCCAGCTCTCTATCACCCCCATTTGGAGTTTTCTTGGCAGAGATACTAAAGTGGTTTGCTATTTCCTTCTCCAGCTCATTTGATGGATGAAGAAACTGAGGCAAACAGGATGAAGTGACTTGCCCAGGGTCCCACAGCTAGGAAGTGTCTGAGGCTGGATTTGAACTTGGGAAGGTGAGTCTTCCTGACTTCAGGCTCTGCACTCTATCCACTGTACCACCCAGCTACCTTCTTTGAGAGCAGAGCCTGTCTTTTGCCTTTTTTGAATTCTCAGCCCTTAGAACAGCTCCTGGCACATAGTAGGTGCTTAGTAAATACTCATTGACTCGTCCTATCCATTACAATGTGATAATATTTATAAAACCTTTAGCCTGGTACATAGTAGGCACTTAATAAATGCCCATTCCCTTCCCCTCTTGGAAAGCAGATCCTTTGTATCCTCAGCTCTTAGCATTGTGCCTGATGCATAGTAAGCATTTAATAAATGCTTATTAACCAACTGACCCCATGACCGATTTGATTCAATTCAATTAAAAACATTTTTAAGTATCCACTAGATTCCATCCAACTGTAGCGAAAAGCAGGGCCAGCTTAAATCTGGGATTAAGTCCTGGCTTTTACACCTACTGGCTGCCAGAACTGTAAGTAAGCAACTGAATCTCTCAATGCTTAAGAGCAGATTGTCGATTAGGAAGAAGAGCAGCCTTGCAGATATACATCGGTGGAAGGGGACGTATGTCTGTGTGTATGTCTGTGTGTGGGGCGAGGAGGTACAGACATGACGTGTCTTCTCTGACTCGATCCGGCCACATCTGAAATATGTGCTCAGCCTACAGAAGACCACAAGCCAATGGACTGGGAATGTGTCCTCTGAGGACTGACTCAAGGGACTGGGGATCTTCATTCTAGAGAAGAGAAAGCTCAGGAGGATGAGGCAGTTTTCTTCATGTAAAGGAATGTCGAGAGGAGGGGTTAGCTTTGCTTTGCAAGGCTCCTAAGGGGAGAACCAGGAGCAACAGAGTGGTTTATTTAGGCTGGAAGTCAGGAAGAACTTCCTAACCATGAGTTCAGTCTTCAAGTGGAGCCAATGGGCTGCCTTGGGAAGGGGTGGCTTCTCGTGACCATTTGTAGAAGAAATGCTTGTTTGGATATGGGTTGGTTTAGATTCTCAGATTCTGTGAATGAATTGTTTGACCTTGGCAAGTTACTCCATCTTGGTACAGTAGAAAGAGCATGACCCAGGGACCTGGGTTGAAGCTCCTTGACCCCAGGGACCTTTTGGGCTTTCTCTTTGTATCTCTGGCTTGCTCTTGGCATAGAGTCTGACACATTCTCGCTATTGTTGAGTTGTTTAAGTTGTGTCTGACTCGTCGACACTGTTTTCTTGGCAAAGACACCGGAGTGGTTTGCCATTTTGTTCTGTAGCTCATTTTACAGATGAGGAAACTGAGGCAAACAGAGTTAAGGGACTAGCCCAAGGTCATGCAGCTTGTAAGGTCTGAGGCTGGATTTGAACTTATAAAGATGAGTCTTCCTGATTCCAAGCCCAGTGCTCATTACACTGTGGCACCACCTGGCTGCCTGCCTGGCACATAGTAAGTGCTTAATAAACAAGCATAGTCAGTAAGCTTAATAAATTCTTGTTGATTGACTAATTGAAATCTTACCTCTGTTACTAGCTGGATGACTTTGAGCAAACAACGTAACTGCTCTAGGCCCCATTGATCAAAGGAGAGGATTGGATTTGATGGCTTCTGAAGTCCCATCTGTGCTAATGGAGAGGCTCAGTACAATGTCTGGTACATGAAAGATCCTTCATAAATGCTTGTTTGATTAACTGGGCAGGGAATAGGGATGTTTGGGGGAGATTGTTTTTAATTCCTTTGGCAAACATTCTTTGAGAAGCCACTAGGTAGAAATCTCATCCTGGAGATGTCGGGAATAAACAGGTGAATACAAGCCTTTTGGTCCCTGCTGTCATGGAGCTTCTATTCTAGCAAGGTGCACCAGTTGTATTTAGAGAGCTTTCAAGGAAGAATATGGTAACACCCACCAACAAAGAATAAAGAAGGAGCTGTGGGAGGCTAGATTTAGAACTTGAAGGGGTCCTGCAGATAATTTTGTCTAGCTGCAGCCCCATTTAACTGAGGAGGAAACTGAGTCCCAGGAGGTTGTGTCTGACCCAAGGTCACCCAGGTAGCAAGTGACAGAGACAGGCTTTTAATCAGTCAATTAAATGCTTATTATGTGCCAGGCACTGTGCTAAGGGCGAGGGAAACAAGGAGAAAACCCAAAAGATCCCTGCCCTCAGGAAGCTGACATTTTACCGAGGAAGACAACACGTACATAAATAGGAGTATAACAGAAGATGCAGAATAGATGAAAGGTAGTCACTTTAAAGGGGAAGGTTCTAGCAGCTAATCTGGAACCCAAGTCCTCTGATTTGAAATTCACCATTCTTTCCCTTCTGTCAAGAAGCATCTGGTTGCTGCAGCTTCCATAAAGCTTAGAGCCTTGTAGAGGATGGTAGCTGTGTGTATAGCTGGGATACAGTCAGTCAGTCAACCAGCATTTATTAAGCACCTACTGTTTGCCTCAGTTTCCTCATCTGTAAAGTGAGTTGGAGAAAGAAAAGGCAAGCCACTCCAGTATCTTTGCCAAGAAAACCCCAAATGGGGTCACGAAGAGTTGGAAATGACTGAAAAATGACTGAACAACCACAAAAAACATGCCAGGCACAGCGCTAGGTGCTAGAATGTGGTAAGAGACATCAATGTGGTATAAATAAGGGGATATAAGATCATAGGCTTAGAACTGGAAAGGAGCTTAGTAACTGAATAAAGGAAGTGAGTCCTGGATTTGCAGTCAGGGGATGTGGGTTTGAATCCTAGCTCTTCCACTTGCTGGGTCTCAGTTTCTTTATATGAAAAGTGAGGAGGTTAGACCAGTTTCCCTCTCAAGGTCCCTTCTAGTTTTAATTGTCATTTCTTATGGTAGGCTGTCTCTGGAGTTCAGATGATCTGGGATAAACTCTCATGTACTACAGGTATGACATTGGGCAAGTCACATCATCATCACCATAATCACTAGCATTTCTACAAGTGCTTTACATTTTGAAAGCATTTTAGTAATATTATCTTATTTTATCCTCACAATAATCCTGGGAGGTAGCTGCTATGATCATCTCCACTTCACAGATGAGGCAGCTAAGGCAGAAAGTAGTCAAATGACTTGTCCAGAGTCATGCAGCTAGTTTAGTGTCTTAGGTTAGATTTGAACTCAGGTCTTTGCTGACTCCAGGTCCAGCTCTACCTAGCTGTCTTCCTGGGCTCCAGGCTCCTCAAATGAAAGGGTTGGGCTAGATAATCCCAGTCTTTCCCAGCTTGAAATCTCTGATCTTATGATCTTATGTCTAGAGCCTTGATGAATGGAGGCTCCATCCTTTGCTGACCTTTGCCACTGCATGGCCAATCATCCCATCGCCCTCCCGATGCATTTACCACAGAACTTCCTGCCTTCTTCTGCTCAATCTGAAGAAAGTGGTTGCCATGGGGACCAATTCTCTGCCAGGGAACGGAAGTCACGAATGTGTGGATTGGCTGGGCTGCCCTGACTCTGGCCAGGGGTTTGAGCTCCAGGTGCCTGGTCCCTTCCAAGTACTGAGCCCCTTAGAGATGCTCACAGCACCCTCAATGGATAAGCCATTTCCCTTCCTGTGGGGCCAAGAAGAATAGGATCTGGGATTCCACCCAAGCATCCCCCAAACCCAGGCCTCACTCCAGCCACCATGATTTTCCTTAAAGAGTCTGTGGTTGCCATGGAAACCATGATTTTCTTTTTAAAAGAAAAACAGCAAATGTGGGTCAAGGTACAAAGACTGAGAGGCTCATTCAATCTCTTAGAGTCCGAACTTCCCAGACAAGACTCCTCGCAGGCGATGCTGCTGTCCCATTTCTAAGCTGAGATGTTCTCCAGTGAGTTCTCCTCCCTCCAGGAAAGCAGGAGAACTGAGGAACTTCTGGGGTGCCGAGGATGATCTGGAAGACTCAGACAATTGAAAATAGAGAGATGTGTGGCAAACTAGCAGTCCTGACTAACGGTGGCTTCTTGGGGTCTCTGGAAACCCTCTATTACCTCAGCATCAGGGTTATATCCACCCTGAAAGGATATCACCTCTGGCTTTCCTAAGGCTTGAGTCATCTTCCCTGAAAGAGAGGCTTAACCCAGCCCCGTCTCTCCCGCCAACGCCTTGGTTTTTCTAATCCTTTGGAAGGGGAGATGCCAAACCAAATTCCTTTAAGCCAAATGTTGAGCAAGTTTCCACTCTGTTCTTCATTATTAATTACACTAACGAGATCATCCAGGACTCCTTGGCAGGAAGTTTCCAGGAACAAGATGGCCTTGGGGAGAATGAATTCTGTCATATGGCCAGAACCATCTTTAAGGTCCCAGAGTTCTGGGTATCTTTAAGGGGAAGAGGACCCATAGGACCTCAACGGACTTTTATGAGTTTTCTAAAATGGAAGGAAAAAGACCAGGAGAGGGATAGGCAGGGCTGAAATGGCTGGAAGTGCCATCTTTAGGCTTCCTCCAACTGACCAAATGTTCCAAGACATCTGTCCATGTTTCCGATGAGTTCCAGTGCCAGACTGTCCAATGCCAAGTTCTGCTCGGCTAATTTGTGCTTCCAAGATGTGTCGCCTCTCCTCTCCTGTGCTTAGCACGGACAAGGGTGGTGTACGCAAGCAAGTTTTCTGGGTTTCACACTCCTTCCTGGCCTTCACTGAAGGGAAGAGCTGGTCCTCAAAGGTTAAGAACAGAAATCTCAAGCTGGAAGGAGCTGGAGAGGTCATCAAGTCTAATTCCTTATTTTACAGAAAGGGGAAACTGAGGCTTAGAAAACTTGATAGGATCCAACTTCTAGAGCTGGAAGACAATCTAGTCTAACCCTCTCATTTTACAGATGGGGAAACTGAGACCCAGGAAGATCAAGTGATTTGTCCAAGGCAAGCTGTATGATTTACCCACTAATAAATGGCAAAGCTGGCATCTGAGCCCAGATCTTCTGATTCCAAATCCATGAGTGATCTTGGGGTAAATCACTTCCATTCTCGGAAGGATTTTTGAGCTGGAAGGGACTTCAAAAGTCATCTAGTTTAAGTCCTTCAATTTTCAGATGGGAAAACTGAGGTCTAGGGAAGTCATGTGACTTACTCAAAGTCACATAGGTAGCCCGAGATGGGATTTGAACCCAGGGCCTCTGCTATCTCCCTTTCCATTGTTCTACACTGCCAGATGCCACTGCTTTCTCCTCCCTTCCCTCCCTGTGACCCCAATTAACCCAGATGTTGTTTGTTGGTGTTCAGTTGTTTCAGTTATGTCCAATTCTTCATGACCCCATTTGGGGTTTTCTTGGCAAAGATACTGGAGTGGTTTGCCATTTCCTTCTCCGGCCCATTCTACAGATGAGGAAACTGAGGCAAGCAGGGTGAAGTGACTTGCCCAGGGTCACACAGCTAGGAAGTGTCTGAGGTTGGATTTGAACACATGAAGAACCAAGCCCAGCACTCTGCGCAGTATGGCGCCACCTAGCTGCCTGGATGTTAGAGAGATAAAAAATAGATTATAGAGTCAGAATGAGTTGGAAAGGGGTTCCAGAGGGTTTGACTAGAGATCTTTTAATCAAATTCCTTCATTTTACAGATGAGGCAACCAAGTCTGGAAATATTCTTTCACCATTTTCTTACATCACACACAGATCCCAGATGCCTCTGTAAGGAACTAATTAGTTTTGAAGAAATGCTGCAGCAAAGAGTTTGAGCTTTGGGGGAGCACTTTGTGAGTGTGGGCAGTAATGGAGATCTGGAGGAGGGATTCAATAGAGTGCAAAGAAGACACATTTCCACTTGACCTCCTAGGAGACTGCATCCTGAGATCAGTCAGTCAATCAGTAAACATCTATTAAGTGTCAGGCACTGTACTATATTCTGGGGATATAAAAAGAGGCAAAAGACAGTCCTTGCCCTCAAGAAGCTGGAAATTAAATGGGGGAGGCAACATCAAAGAAATATATACAAAGCTAGTCATAGACACTTCCTAGCTGTGTGAACCTGGGCAAGTCACTTAGCCATATTTGCCTCAGTTTCCTCATCTGTAAAATGAGCTGGAGAAGGAAATGGTGAACCACTCCAGTGCCTTTGTCAAGAAAACCTCAAATTTAACCACAACTGAACAACAACAAAAAAGTTATACACAGGATAAAAAGAAATAATTCACAGAAAGAAGGCACTAGACTTGAAAAAAGAGTCAGAGACTGATAAGTTGCCCACAGGTGGGAACTTTGCCTACCCAGAACTTCTCTGTGGGTCTCCTCCATCCAATTAAGATTTGCCTTAATGAATCAAGTGATTTTCAGAAACACAACCTGCCCTTCTATCTAGTGGAAGACCCAACAGAGCTCAGCCCAGCTCCTCTCTCCTGCTCAGAACCTGAGTCAGTAACAAGAAAGTTTAACCAAAATAAGGCACATAGGAGGGACCCCTGGCTGGACAACATGCTTTCAGGTGTTCCTCCCAGAGTTAGGAAGGATGTGTGGCAATTCCCACTCTGTTGGGTGGATTAAGAGACAGCCCCAAGAGGCCCAGGAAAGCAAGAGGCTTCCCATTTCTACCACGTAGTAGGTATTTCAGAGTGTCAGGGATCCACAAGCAGCTAGGTGGAGTAGTACAGAGAGCACCAGAGTCAGAAAAGACCTGAGTTCAAATCCAGCCTTCAACTTGTATCAGCTGTGTGACCTTGGACAAGTCACTCAACCGCTGTCTGCCTCAGTTTCCTTATCTGTAAAATGGGGATCATCATAGCACCTACCTCCCAGGATCAAATGAGAAGGATTCAATGAGATAATAAGTATTAGCAATCACTATTATAAGAGCTCGAAGGAACCAGAGAGACCATCCAGTCCAGCCCCTCCATTTCACAGATGAGAAAACTGAGGCCCCAGGAAGTTAAGTGACTTGCCCAAGGTCTCCTAGGTAAGTGTCAGAAATGAGATTTAAACCCAGGTCCTCAGACACTGAAGGCGCAGTATTCTTTCTGTTCTACTATGCCTTCCTCACTAGCACTCAGTTGCTCCAATTACATAGTGGAGTCAATGGTGCTTTACCTTCCTGGAGGTGGAAGCCTGAGCCATGTGACCTCTTGAGGCTTATTCCAGCCTTAAAATGTAATGATTTTATTTAAAAGTTCTGGCACAGTGGAATAAGACATGGAGTAGGTCAGAGGACCTGAGTTCAAATCCCGATGTGACCCTTCTTATCTCTGTGACCATGGGCGAATCACCTTACCTCCCTGAGCCTCAGTTTCACACTGCTGTAAAATCAATCAACAAGCATTCATTAAGTGCCTATTTTGTTCCAGGCACTGTGCAAGGCACAGGGCAGAGGTAAAAATGAAACAGAGTAATTTATACAGACTCTTCTGTTTGGCATTTAAAGCCGTTCACGACCTGGTTCCAGTCTTCCCTTTCAGCTATACAGTTTTCACACACTCCACTTTTCAGCCAAACCGGCCTTTCTGCTGTTCCTCAAACATGACATTCCCATTTCCCACCTCCATGCCTTTTCATAGGCTGTGCACCTTTTAAGAGGTAGTGGCCTTCCAGTCCCTGGAGGTCTTCAAGCAAAGACACTTGGAGGTCAATCTGTGGCAGGGATTCCTTTGGGGCCCGATTAGACTAGAGGGCCTGATTTGTTTAGCTTGGCCTTGGAGAGCAGATCTGGGATCAATAGCAGAAAGGGTAGATTTAATGGTAAAGATGCAGATTTAAGCTCAATATCAGGAAAAATAACCACCCAAATTTCCTAACAATGAGAGCTGCCCCATGTGGCATGGGTTGCCTTGAGAGGGAGTGGACTCCCCTTTTCTGGAGGCTGGGGAATCACCGGCCAGGGATATTGTAGCCAGAATTCCTGCTCAGGTCCAGTGTGGCCCAGATGACCAAGGAGACCCTGGGGCTCTCTGTGCCAGGCCCCACACTTCTCAGTAAACTGTCCCAAGGAGTATAAACACTTGACTACACTGAGTCCCCATAGACTTTTTTTTTTGTTATTATTAGAAGGCCAAAAGCTTGGTTAAGGAGATTTCTGTCGCTTTGAAATCCAGAAAAACATAAACGGGTGATGGTAGTCGAGGAGACTTATTGACTGAATTGTTTAAAATGGCCCTCCGCCCTGGGGGAGTATTTGTGTGTCTGTGTGGGTTGCACATCTGTTGAATACACACTACTCTCTCCATATATAAGCTCCATTTATGAGTGGATAGAAGTATGTTTAGACAAGATAAAGAAGATGTGAGTGACCCCTGGACAATATGCTTTGACTTACTTCTCCCAGAGTGGGGAATGATTTGTGTAGATGCAAACTGCCTCGCGGATTAAGTAAAACCTCTTACAACTGGCAGCTTGTGTTTGCGAGGAGCCAGATCGGGGTTTAGGGGTCAGACTATGGCACGGACTAGGGCTCAGTCTATGTTTGCGATCAGAGCTCAGTGCGTGACCAGGTCAGGCCTCAATCTGTGACTAGGGTCAATTAGGAATCAACCTCTGGTGAGGATTAGGGGGAATAGCTTTGACCAAGGTCAGGGGTCAGCCTGTGACTGGGTCTAGGAATCAGTCTTTGACTGGAACTTGGTATGAGCTTTTGATTTCAGGTGTAGAGGCAGCTTGGTGGCCCTGTGGAAGACCTGAGTTCAAATCCAGCCTCAGAGACTTACTGGCTTGTGATCTTGGGCAAGTTACTTAACTTATGTTTACCTCAGTTTACTCAACTGTAAAATGGGAATGATAATAGCACCTACCTCCCAAGGTTGTCATGAAGATAAAATGAGATAATATTTATAATGCACGTGGCATATAGTAGGTGCTATATAAATGCTATCATTATCATTGTTATTAGAAACTCCCTCTATTACTGCAGATTGGCACCTTCTTGGCCAATTACAGTTTTAGAGCCTGATTGAGGGGGTAAATGACCTATTCAGAGTCATATCTTTCAGAAGCAGGATTTGAACCCAGGTCTTAGGGCTTAGTCTGTAGTCAGGAGTAAGACTTGAACCCGGTATTAGGACTCAGACTCTGGCTGGTTTTAGGTCTATGACTGAAATTATGCCCCAGTCTGAGATCAGGGTTAGGGCGCCACTCATGTCAGATTAAGGGTTAGCTCCTAACTAATCCTTAGTAATAGGGACAATGAGGTGGCACGTGGATAGAGTGCTAGGCCTGTGTAGTCACAAAAACCTGTGTTCAAATCTAGCCGCAGATCCTTACTAGCTGTGTGACCCTGGGCAAGTCACTTAACCCTGTTTGCCTCAGTTTCCTCATGTGTAGAATGAGCTGGAGAAGGAAGTGGCAAATCACTCCAGTGTCTTTGTCAAGAAAACCTCAAATGGGGTCAGGAAGAGGTAGACACAATGGGAACATCTGAACTACAGCAATCCTTAGTAAAGTGTTAACTGTTAACTAAAGGTTAATTGACGATGAGCCCTCAGTTAACTCTTATTGATTCATATATGTCAGAGGTGGGATTTGAACACGTTTTCCTCACTGCAAGGCTAGCTTTCCATCTGCTGGACTCTAACGTCTTTCATGGTGCCTTCATATTAACAGCTAATGGCACGACCTCTCCCAAGGTCATTTAAAATGGGCAAAAGAAGAAGACCTACAAAAGTGAATGAAGACTGGGAGGTGATGGGATTGTGGGATTGGGCCCCGTGTATGGACCACCATCATTGCTTAAGGCACCATTAGCTTCTGACCAACCAGGATTTCCCATCAGATTCCGGGTGAGCCGAATGATCGATACAACCTCTCAACAGTTCAAAGAGTGTTTATCCAAAGCTTTCTTCGGGGAAGGCACCGTGCTAGGCCTCGGCAAATCCAGGCTGAGTTGGGGGTGGAGGCCAGGGTGTTGGTGGTGGAGGTGGTGACTTTCCGAGGCGGCCAATACTTTTTTGGCCCCTTGTCCAGAAGTTCTGGGTAAGTTTCCATGGGAGTGGGTGTGGGAGCAGAGAGAAAACATTCTCCCGGACCGACGAGCTAAATCTATTTGGTGTCCAGTGGCCAGTACATGTTAGTGAAAACAGCTGCCAACTGGGAGACTTTGATGTGACGCATCTGACAGGCTTCTCTTTCATGGCAAAATCATTTCTGGCAGGTTGGGCTTGTGAGTGGGTTAATTAGGACCAGGGCCCCCTCAGGACATTGCGCTCCCACTCTTCCCAGTCGGAAGTCCTTTCTCTCCAACTCTCTTGTCCAGTGACTTAAGTCATGAAATGAACTTTCAGAGGATTGGGGAGTGTCCACTGTGGTTCTCCTGGATCCAGAGCTGGGGCCCAGATTTTCCATCCAGTAGCCTGGAACTGCCTTCTTGTATAGAATCAAGGAAGGGGCTGAGGAAGACAGTCCCAGCATCCTTCGGCCTTCTTGGATCCCCTGTCATTGACTGACTCAGCTATTGGTCAGCATGGCCTAGCAACCAGGGATGGCATAAGGAACAATCAGTGCTCTCGTGGGTGGGCTTAGTGCTGAGTGACAACTGAGTCAGCCAATAACATTAATGGGGAGAAAGAGGGTCTGGTCTTCTCCTTGACTTTATGGACGGCCATCACTGTTTTTGGAGGGCAAAGGTCCTGGCTGGGCCTCTACTTTCGTGTTGTTATTAGTGTTGTTGCTGGTGAGTGGCATGGCCTAGGGCAGGGGTCGGGAACCTGTAGCCTCAGGGCCACATGTGGCCCTCTAGGTCCTCAAATTCAGTCCTTTGAATCTAAACTTCACAGAACATTGTTCTATATTAGAAAGGGACAGAATGTGAGGGAAGGACCTCAAACACTGCCAAGTCCAGCCTGTTCCTAATTAGGAATCCTCTCTATGATGTGCCTAGCAAATGGCCATCTAGACTTTCCCAGACCTCTAGGGAAGGCAAATAGATTCTCTCCAGAGGCATCCAATTCCAGGCTTGGATAAACCTGGTAGCTGAAAAATTTGTTTCTTACATCCAGCCCAAATCTCCCTAGAGGTCAATAATAAAAAGTTGAATCCCTCTTCTGTGGGACAGCCTTTCAAATACATGAAGGTAGCTATCACGGTCTGTGGGCAATTGGGGGCGGGGCACCATATTGCATAGAATTTTGGGCATGGAGTCAGGAAGACTCATCTTCCTGAGTTCAAATCTGGCCTCAAACAGTTGCCAGCTGTGTGACCCTGGGCAAGTCACTTCATCCTGTTTGCCTCAGTTTCCTCATCTATAGAATGAACTTGAAAAGGAAATGGCAAACCACTAGCTGTGTGACCTTGGGCAAGTCACTTCACCCTGTTTGCCTCAATTTCCTCATCTGTAAAATGAGCTTGAGAAGGAAATGGAAAACCATGCTGGTGTCTCTGCCAAGAAAACCCCCAAACCAGGTCACCGCTGAGATGACTAAATGAATAAAAACAACAACATTACACTCTGGGCCCCACACCCCTCTCCTCCCCCAGTCTTCTCTAGGCTAACCTTTCTCAGTTCCTTCAGCCAATTTTCATTTGCCATGACCTTGAGGTCCATTAAACATCCATGTTTAGCCAAAGGAGAGAATGTATGGGAGGGGACACAATGGCTGTCTTCAAGAGGTGTGGAGGAAGGATTAGTCTTCTTCTGCTTGGCCCCAGGGGGGTAGAAACAGGAACAATGAAGGGAAATTTCAGAGAGACAACCCAAAGCCAGACGTCAGGAAGCACTTCCTAATGATCCGAGCATCCCAAAAAGGAATGAGCTGCCTTGGGAGGTAGGGAGTCCTCCTTCCTCGGAGGCTTTAGGCAGAGATGGGATGACCACTTGCCAGGTATGTTATAGAGGGACCCTGTTCATGTATGGGCTGGATTAACTGGTCACTGAGGTCCCTTCCCACATTCTGTGATCCTTATTCCTCTCCTAGGAATACTCTCTTCTTGGTTAATAGCTTTCCTAAATGGTGGGGCCCAGAAACAAACACTGGCTTCCAGATGGATTTTGCCTGGGGTGAAACTATGGCCTCTGGGATGGTGGACAAGATGTCCTAAAGGACACTGGCTCTGGAGGTAGAAGACCTGAGTTCAACTACCATTCGATGCTTATTACTGTGGGATCTTGGGAATTCATTGAATCTCTGTGGACTTTAGTTTTCTTATAGGGAAAATGAAGGGACCTCTGAGGTCCCTCCAGTTCTAAATCTCTGATCCCCATTCTCATTCTTGAAAGGTACCCTTCTCTTAATGGAGCCTAAGATTAAATTGGCTGTCTGGGCTGCCAAGTTGCATTATTAATTCCTATTGAGCTGGCAGACCACTCTAACCTCAGGATGGGTTCAAATCGACTGCTCTCCAGCCGCATTTCCTCTATCTGGTTCTTATGAAATTGATTTTTTGAACCTAAGCATAGAACTTTACATTCATCTTAATTGTATTTCATCTTCTGGCATGAAGGTTGGTTCTTCAACCACTGTGCTGCACCAAGTTGCCTCTCTCTAAGACCATAAGTTGTAAAGAAGGAGCTGACTTGCGTTGATAGAAGGGGTTTCCTTATCTGGAAACTCCATATATGAATGAAATCACACGTCCAGCCCCTATTCCTGTTATATTTCCTATTATATTTCATCTCACTATTTAAATTTGTTCTATTCAGTTTCATTTCAGTAAATTTGGCCTGATGTTCTATGGGGGATCCCTCCTCTCCTCATTTCCCCTTCAGGATTTTTGTTGGGTGAAATCTGGTTTTAGAAGACATCAAGAGCAGTTTGCCTAACAGTGTGGAAGGAGATCTTTCAGGTCCCTTCTGGCTCTAAATCCTAGGCATTGATGGCTCAGACATTAGGAAGAGCAGTCACTGGGGGGAGGGGGCATTACAGAGAGGAGATGTCCCAGAGGGCACTGAGCAACCCAAGAGAACAATAAGAAAAGGGTGAGGGTCCCTACTGATGCTGGTTTTATATTGGATGCCGTAGTCTAGCCACGGTCCCCTTCTCCTCTCCTAGCTGCTGTAGGCACTTACTTCTAGAGTTTAGGGTCTGGGGACTATGGTCTTGAGTTGTTATACTCTAGCGAAAGCTTTACTTGTCATTGGGACTAGGCTTATGGACCCAAAATTCTTGGGCTAGTTGAAATCTCAGAGATGGTTTTCTATGCAGTTTAAGAGAAGCAAAAGTGTAGTGGAAAGATGCTAAGAGTGAGAAATCCTGATGAGGAATTCTAGTCCTAGGTTCTAAGGTTCCCCCTGGGTTCTAGGCTCAGGTACCTAGAACTGTGTGACCCTAGGCAAGTCCCTTGACTTCTCTGGGCCTGTGAAATGAAGAGATTGGATCAGTTAACCTCTGAGGTCCCTTCCAGATCAAACCTATAATCCTATAACTGTTGTTGTCATTTTTTTCAGTCACATCTGACTCTTTATGACCATTTTACAGTTCATTTTACAGATGAGGAAACTGAGGCAAACAGGGTTAAATGATTTGACCAAGGTCACACAGCTAATAAGTGTCTGAGGCTGGATTTGAACTCAGGAAGATGAGTCTTCTCAGTTCCAAGACTGACACCTTATCCACTGAGTCACCTAGCTGCCCAATCCCATGACTAGACAACCTTTAAAGTCCTTACCCGTGATCTTCTCTTCCAGCTCTAAGGTATAAGGATCTGATGTCTTTGAACAGTTTAACCCTCACACTAACCCTGTGACATAGGCAGGATAGGGATTATTGTACCCATTTGTCAGATGGCAAAAGGGAGGCTAGATAACGTGTCTAAGATTACAAATTTATAACAGAGCAGGGATTAGGACTTGAGTCTTCTGGCTTGTGATCCAGGGTCCTTCCCATCATTTGGTGGCCTCCTAAGGTAGATCATACTTAGATCTTGTGTAAGTCAACACACTTGTGTTCCCCCTGCCTATAGGGACAGTGCTGTGCAGCAGATAGAACACTAAATTAGATATTAAGAAGACCTGTGTTCAAATCTTACCTCTGGGGCTAACTAGTTGTTTAATCCTGGGTATATCACTTAATCCCTCTGAACCTCAGTTTCCTCATATGTAAAAAAGGGGGTTGGACTAGATTTCCATGATCCTGTGTTGATCACCATCTTCCAAGTCACCTGGAATCAAAACTTCGGAATCATCTTGGACTCTGTCTCTTCCCACATCCGGTTACTTGCTAAGTCCAGTCAGTTCTCTCCCTACAATATCCCCCTCACCTCCACCCCTTCTCTATTCACACATTAATTCAGACTACCGTCGGCTTTTACCCGGATGATTGTAATAGCCTACTAAGGTCTCCCTGCAGCCAGTCTTTCATTTCTAACCCTGCCTCACACAGTTGCCAGAATCATCTTCCTAAGAAACAATCCTCACTCTCTTGCTCCAAAATCTTCACTGGCTCCCATTTTCCCCCTGGATAAAATACAAATGCTTGAAATTGAAGACCCTTGACAGTCTGATTCCTTTTCAGTCTTATTTCTATTACTCCCCTTCATGGACTCCACATTCTAAACAAAAAGGACCGTTCAGCTGTTCCCTGGATTTGACACCTCATCTCCCACCTCTGTGCATTTCCTAAGGCTGGGGCACAGCTGCTCCTCATCAGGATCTTTCAGAATCCTCCTCCTTCAAAGCTGAGCTCAGGTGCTTCTTCCGCCATGTTGTTTTTGCTGATCTGTCCCCCCAAGGTAAAAGCAATTTCTCTCTCTTCAAAATTTCCTATTTTGTCTGTATCTTTCAGTTAATCAATGAATCAATAAGTAAGTATTTAGTAGGCACCAATTAAGTAGTAGGGCAGTTAGGTCGCTCAGTAAATAGAACATTGGGCCTGGAGTCAGGAAGATCTGAGTTCCAATCCAGCCTCTGACACTTACTAGCTATGTGACCCTGGGTAAGTCATTTAACCCCTATTTGCCTCAGTTCCTCATCTGTAAAATGGGAACACACTGGAGAAGGACATGGTAAACCATTCCAGTGTCTTTGCCAAGAAGATGCCATGGACAAAATCCATGAGGTCATGAAGAGTGGGATGAGACTGAATAACTGAACATAAAATACCATGTGCCAGGCACTGTGCTAAGTGCTGGGGACAAACAGACAAAAATGAAACAATCTCTGCCCTCAAGTAGTTTCTATTCTGTAGGGGGAGACAATATGCACAGTACACATTGACTCTGGAGTCAGAGAACCTGGGTTCAAATTCAGCCTCTAGTACTTACCTGTGTGACCTTGAGCAAGAACCTTCCTCTCCCTGGACCTCAGTTTCCTCCTTGGTAAAATGCAGGTCTTGGACTGGGCAGTCTTTGAGGTCCTTTCCAGCTATAGATCTGTGATCCTATCAGGTTAATACAAGCTCAGTATATACTGAGGTGGATGCTATCCTTTCCCCCCATCGCAGTCCACATCATGTCATATTTATCTGTGTCCAGTCTGTCTTCCTGTCCCCCAACCCCTGCCAGACCCAATAGAATGTAAGCGAGATGAGGAAGGATGGCTTTTTTTTTTCATCTTGACATTCTCAGGGACGTAGAGGTCATAGGTAGAATTAAGTTGAATTGAATTTCCGTGGAGCAGGACTTAGTGCAGAACTCTGCGTGCTGTGAGGGACCCAGACTCCCTAGGAAAGGCATGAATGTGCTTGTTAGCCTAGAGAAGGAGCACATGTTGCTCATTCCACCAGAAATAAATGTGACCCAAAGTAACCCCAGATGCCTCTGAGTCCCCTCCAGGTCCTCCAAAGGGGGGGGGGAGCAGCAGTTGGTGAGACATTCCTTACTTCTTCCCTTTCAGCAGCTTCCTTGAGCTGCCCTTCCTGCACTCAGCATGGGCTGCATCTGCTGGTTTCCTCTGCTAGCTAAACAATAAATACAGGCCTCTTCAGAACCTCCTTCTCCTTAAGGATGGGGCCTGGGGAAGGACATGGAGGGAGATGGTGGGATCACAGGATCACGATTTTAGATCTGGGATGGAACTCAGAGTCCAATTGCCTCTTTTTACAGATGGAGAAACTGAGACCAAGGGAGGTCAAGTCACTTGCTGAAGGTCACTCTGGTAATGAGCGTCAGAGGCAGATATGAACCTGGGTCCTCTGACTTCTTCTTTTGATCTTTGTCTCTGCTTTTCACAACTTTGCTGTGACTCCAAGCTCTAATTAGCAGTAATCACGCCTGGTGCAAGTTCATTTGGGGGTGAGGGCGGAAGACATTTTCACAAGTGCAGTCATCTCGGAAAAGTGGGTGGCCTATCTGCAGGGAGTCTGGACCTCATCCTCTTAGCGACTGAGAGGAGAGGAAGGGATGCCTCTCCTGAGTATGAAGGTAATATGGTACGTTGGAGAGGTCAGAGGGCCTCGGTAGAAATCCTACTTCTGATGCTTATGAACTTACAATAGCTAGGGGGGTGCCATAGTGCAGATGACACTTGGCCTGGAGTCAGGAAGACACCAAGGCCAGTCTCAGATACTTGCTAGCTGAGTTATCCTGGACAAGTCTCTTCACCTTTCTTTTCCTCATCTGTAAAATGGGGATAATTGTAACACCTGCTCCACTCCATTCCCCCGGGGTTGTTGTGAGGATTCAATGAGATAATATTGGTAAAGCATCAAGCACAGTGCCTGGTACATAGTAAGTGCATACCCAATGCTCGTTTCCTTCCTTCCTGGCCTCTGAGGTACCTTTCAGATCCAGGCTGATGCTCCTATGAGGCTTGTGTTCCTGGATGACCAGTGCTAGGCTAGAAACCACTTCAGAGAGGAAAGATGCCTCCCCGGGAAGGAAGTGGCACCTTCCGAGGATGTTGGCCCCCCTGGAGCAAACAACATCCTCTCCATGCCAGTCACACCTCTGATATAAGCAGGATGCCCGCTTGGCTTGTGTCCTGAGAAGAGCTTACAAAGGCGGCCCAGACATTTTCAGAAGGGACCCAAGGAAAGGGCAGAGCCTTGACTTTTCTAGCCTATTCTATGGCTGGATTCAGGTCGGCTTCATCTCGGGTCCTGCCTTCATTTTTGGTTGAGTAGTGAGAACCTGCCACGTCACCATTCCTCAGAAAACAGTGAATGGAGTCATGCCTTGAGGAGGCTTGATTCTAATCCTAGCCATAAGATGTAACTCATGAATATATGTGTGTGTATATATATAATATCTATTTCCATATCTATCTCTCTATATCCATCTATTTTATCTATCTGTCTGTCTGTCTGTCTTCTCAGTCTTCTTTACCATGATCCTATGATTCCCAAGTCACTTTCTGCCCCTAAGCCTCAGTGTCCCCACTTGTAAAATGAGCTTTAAATCTATGAACTAGGAAGGTGTTTTGAGAATATGTAGCCCAAGCCCATCATTTGACAGATCAGGAAATTAACACTCAGGGAAAGGAAGTGATTCACCCAAGGAGACGGAACAAGCCAGGATAGAACCAAGAGAAGCACTCAAGTTCTTCTTCTCCGCCCCGGGAAGCTGCCTCCAAGCATTAACATTGTCCAGACCAGAACCTCAATGCCAACCTCAATACACAACTAATACAGCCTCGAGCACATGGAGGGATTAGGGGGTGCTGACACCCCTCTGTGAGTGCCTCTTCCTAAAGATCCCCCTTCAGGTTTCTCCAACCAGACGAGGCTCCTTCCTCTCCTCAAAGGCACAAAACGATTGGTCCTCAGTAGGCAATTGCCTCTTCTCTGCCCAGTGAACAGGGATAAAGGTCCTGCTCTGGGTTAATGTGTTGCTCTGGCAACCCAGATTTGACAGGATGGACAGTCTTCGCGGTAGAGTTTACATCTGGGTGACTCACACCTTTTCCTAGAAGCCTGGAGCACTGTTCTCCAGGGAGCAAGACAAGCTGGTCATGTCTGCTGTGCCCTGGTGCCAGGGAAAGACACAGCCACAGAACCACGCTGCCTGGTTTCTAGTCCCATCTCTGCTCTGCGAACTCATGTTCCTTCTCTGGTCCTCATTATTTTGGAGGATTGGACTAGACCTAAGGTCCCTTCTAGCCCTGAGAGCTGATGATTTCTTTTCTTAGTTAGATTGCTAAACCTTGGCTTCTATCAATCTCCTTTGCCTACTTATGATCTGAGGGAGGAAGGGGAGGGAAGGAGTGACCATGATAGAGAGACAAGGAAGGGAGTTTGCAGCATGAGAGCTGACAGCATGATATAGGGTCTTGGAATCCAGACCCCAATTCAAATTCTACTTCTAACACCAGCTAGCTGATGACCCTGGTCAAGTCACTTAACTTCTAGGTGTCCCAGACAATTCCCTAGGACTTAATTGTCCACAAGTACCTTGAATGCCTGAGGGATAGAGGATAGGCCTTTGATTTAATTGGTATAGAAAACTTATGGATGAGACAACTCCCTTGACCGATGGAGCTTGGCACCTCCTATGGAATGGACAATCTTAGTTATATAGAGCAGGGAGGCCTGGGGGTCACTGAGACACCCTAAGATCCTTTTAAAGAGTCCATAAGGTCAAAACTATTATCCTAATAATGTTAAGATGCTTTCATTACTAATACAGTAAAAAAAACTGAAAGACAAAATTCATATAGTAGTAGTAAGAGTCAAGATTCAAACCCAGATCTTCTGCCTCCACTGCAATCTCAGCCATTCTGGCATATTTGTTTCCATTTATATGTATTCTCAAAGTGAGGTAATGGTTCCTGGAAACCACGTTTTCAGTCAACGTTTTTTCTAGTTTTCTTTTTCAAACCAGATTTGTGATTTCATCAGTAGGAAGAAATCCTGGAATCTTGGGGTGGAGATTCCCTTCTTTGACACAGATCAATGACTTATTTACAAATTAGATTCTCTGAGATCTGCCTGGGGCACTAAGAGGTTAAATGACTAGCCCAGGGACACAAGGTCCATAAGTGTCTGAGGTAGGGTTTGAACTCAAGTCTTCCTGCTTCACCAGGCTCCCTCTATAGTTAGTAGAAATATTCAGTAAAATTTTGGGAAGTAAGATCAGTGATTAGGAAGGAACGGGTCAGGGCAGTTCTAAGCAGAGGTGTGCTGGCAAATGTTTAATAACTGGCTTTCTGGAAAAAAAGAAACATGTACACAGGACACACTTTTAAGTTTAATTATTTTCTCCATCACTTTCTTAAGTCAAACCAATCAACAGAACACTAAATCAAGCCTTGATTTTTAGCATTTGCCAATTTCTGAGACATAAATGCTGGTGCTGGAAATTTAACAATCAGCTCTCAGCTGGGTAGAGCTGGCTCCAGGATACAGATGATGGCTGAGTCTCAAGTTGTTTATAACCAAGTTTCCATTGGTAGCCCCTTTTAATGTGTCATTTGGAGCCTTTCTCTTATGTTGAAAAAAGCCACTATCTCCTGAGTTTAAAAAAATACCCAATTTGATTTTGCAGTACAATTACCCTGCCTGACAGAAATCGGAGATGGGGATGACCCTGGGACTAGGCAGTGAGAGCTATTTCAGAGTCCCAGACTTTGGCCTTCCTTTGTTCCAGATTCCACATTAAGACTTACCCTGCTACTTTGAACTCCAAGGTAATACTCGGTGCAATTGTTGATAATGAAAATAATGAAAATCCTTGCTCTCCTGCCCTTCACTTGCAGTTTGCTGATAAAGACCTCTATTACCTATTCTTGCTCTAAGATTTAGAGTTGGGAGGGACCTCAGAGGTTTTTGTCCATCCGACCCACTCATCTCATGAATAGTATAATAGTTAATGTGCATATGATGATTTAAAGTTTACAAAGTGATTCCATATATCAGCTCTTTTAATCCCTCCACAACCGGAATGTCTGAGACTCGGGACTATGGACTTTGCCCAACACACTCTGGGAGACTTGTTGGCAGGAAAGGGTAGCAAGCACATTATTGTCCCCGTTTTATAGAGTAGGAATCTAAGTAGAAACCCTAGAGAGGGCAATTTGTAAAATGAAGGGGTTGGATTAGATCAACAGTTCTCAGAGTGTGGTCTGGGGATCCCTGGGGGTCTCTTAGACTCTTTCAGGGGTTCTGCAAGGTCAAAACTATTTTTTTTTTTTGGCAATTGGGGTTAAGTGACTTGGTCAGGGTCACACAGCTAACAAGTGTCAAGTGTTTGGTCTGAGGCCAGATTTGAACTCAGGTCCCCCTGATTTCAGGGCCAGTGCTCTATCCACTGCGCCACCTAGCTGCCCCTCAAAACTATTTTCATAATAATACTAAGATGTATTAATTTCTGACTGGGGCAGCTGGGTGGTGCGGTGGATAGAGTGCTGAGCCTGGAGTCTGGAAGACCTGAGTGCAAATCTGGCCGTAGACACTTATTAGATGTGTGACCCTGGCCAAGTCACTTAACCCCATTTGCCTCAGTTTCTTCATCTATAAAATGAGCTGCAGAAGGAAATGGCAAACCACCCAAGTGTCTTTGCCAAGAAAATCCCAAATAGGGGGACATGGATAATCAGACACAACTGAAATGACTAAACAATAAAAATCTTGATGGATATAACTCACCTAAACAAAATGTCTCTGGAGTCCTAAACTAATTTTTAAGAGTGTAAAGGCAGGGGGCAACTAGGTGACACAGTGAATAGAGCTCTGGCCTTGGAGTCAGGAAGACCCAAGTTCAAATCCAGCCTCAGACACTTAACACTTACTAGCTGTGTGACCCTGGGCAAGTCACTTAACCCCAATCACCTCACCAAAAAGAAGAAAGAAAAAAAGAGTGTAAGGGGGTCTTAAGACCACTAAGTTTAAGAGCCATGAAATTAGGAGATCTCTATGAGCCTTCTGGCTCTAAGACTATGATTCTATGATTCTAGTTATGTGACCCTGGGCAACTCACTGGACCTTATAAAGCCTCAGTTTCCCCATTTGTAAGATAAAGAAGAAGTTGGATTGACTTGCCTCTGACACCTTTCCAGCTCTAAGCCAGTAATTCTATAATCTTTGCAACACAACTGTGAGACCAGAAGCACTAACCTTGAGTTCTAGATTTGAATCTTGGCTTAGCCACATGTTATATGTGTGACCTTGGACAAGTCACTTGCTGGGCCTCAAGTCTTTTGATTGAAGGTGTCTCTTAGCTCTAAATATATGACTGAACCCTAAAAGAAGGGATGCTGTATAGATCCCTACCAACATTTTATAGATTTAAAGCAAGAAGGGACATTTAGAGATCCAACCACCTCATTTTTAAGATGTGAAAATTGAGGTTCACAGAGGGCATATGGTTTGTCCCTCATCATATCATAATTAGCAGATTAGGGATCAAAATGCAAGTCCTCTAACATAAATCCCATACTTTTCCATTATCCCATGAAGAAGTTAGAAAATGTCTGAGAGTCAAGGGAAAGAAATGATAGGTGGGGTTCTAGAGTAGATTTTCCCAGTCTTCTACACTGTAATACCCAAAGGACAGGACTGTGGGACAATAGTCCAGTGTGTGTTCTCGATATAAATGGTGATTTCTGTAGGGGTCTTTGCTTAGTAGAAGTCAATCAATCAAGCAACCAATCAAAAAGTATTTATAAAGTACTTACCATGGACAGGACACCATACTAAATGCCAGAGAAACAAAGAAAAAACAAAAACAATCCTTGCCTTCAGGGAGTTTACATTTTAATGGAGGAGACAATATCTACACCAATAGAAATGTAGTATACACTCTGGAGCATGGATCACATTGCCAGAAGAAGATTAAATGTAATTGGGAAATTCTTAACAAAATAAATAAAAATGCAATAGAATATAGTTAATGTTGACATGTGGTTTTCTAAGTCAAAATGCAGCCTTGCAGGGATCTTTATATATGGTTTAGTGCCCTCTTGCTCTGGAGCTACCATCCTAACCTTCATTCTTGATGGTAGACTAGGCCCCCAGAACATTGCTGCTTTATCTCCCCTCAAGATCTAAGGGTAGCCCCAAGGAATTAGAGGAATGTCTTTTCTAGTGCTTCATGAACACCCACTGGTATGTTCCCCTCCGTGATCATCATTCTAAATCAATTAGTCAGACAGGATTAATTAGCTGTTAGGGGTATTTACTAAACTAGCATGAGAATAGTGGGAACAAAATAGCGCCCCCCCATTCCCAAAGTCTGTGACATACTCTCCCACAAGTACATACAGAGTCTAGGAGAAAATGGACTTGGAACTTAGAAAGCATATATGGCATAAGGGTAATTTACAGCTTCTAATATCTGAAAGTAGGTTTCTTCCCCTTGTGTGTGAGGGGAACACTCATGAACTTCCCCTTAAGCATGGTCTAGATTTTCTGTTGGGATCCTTGTAGCATCTGGAAACCTCCATTCTTCAGGGTGCTTAGTTTGTTCTTGGGCTCTCAGTGAAGACAATGGCCCCGGATGTTCTGGGAACATGCTAAAATGCCAGTGGGAAGCCCAAAGTCCTGCAGACCCTTTGAAGTTACATTTTCCTCCTCTGGCCATGGAAAGGAGAAGAGTACTGAGACTGAGGCTGAGGTTGAGGCCAGGACTAGGTCTCTTCTCCTCCCCAACCCAATCTACTCCTTCTCAGGGGCTTAGACGGAAGGCTTCCAGAAACTTGAATTCCCGGGTTCTGAACTTGCTTGTTGTATTATGGTAGACCCAAAGAGCATGACCAAGTTTCCTCAGCTAACACCAATACAGTTCCTGCATAACAATATTGCTTTTTATTCACCGTTGTTCAAGGACTTCTAAATTGACCAAGGATTTTTTGAACTTAGTCTAAAGCCTATGATTGATTGATTGATCAAATAGGGATGTCTAGGCTTTGATCACACTTCTGACTGAATTTTTGTCCTTTTCAAAAGAAGGTATTACAGCATAGCATCTTGTTATGTACTTTAAGTGGGAATAGGGTAATTGAATGATTGACTCAAGTGACCTACACATTTATATTCCATCCCCTATCAGTTTACTGGAATGTATTTGCAAGGAGGCACTATAAATAAATAAAATACAAATAAAATGCAGACAGCCTCTTCCCTCAAGAAGTTTACACTCTAATAGAGGAGCTGAAAAGCAGGGGGAATGGGGGATGTGGGTACCTACTGCGGGGGCATGGTTAGGAACAGGGGCCTAAAGAAGAATGAAGGCAGGCCAGCCTTGGCCCTTCCACAAAATGGTGGCACCAGGAGGAACTCACCGATGGGATAAAGTGGATGGGCCTTGCTTGGCAAAAACCATAGTCCTGAATCTTGGATGAGTCTCCAGTGAAATTCCATATTATCCTTTTTCAATGCTTTCTCCAGTGCTTCATTCCTGATAATTAACATTTTTCCATATTTACAAATACTTGCCAGGTAGGGGAAAGGGAGAATCATTAAGAAGCTTAGGGGGAAAGGCACACACTCTGCTCAGACCTTGATGGAATTCAGGCAGTGTGCAGATTAGAGTGAGTAAGAGAGTTTGTGGTAGGTGCTTAAGGAATATTTTCTGGATGAATGGATGGATGACTAAATTATGTCTTTTATTTGCAGAAAATGGCCACCGATGATTACAACTTCTCTGATGGCTACTATGACTATGAAGGTGATGGGTTTGTCATAGCACCGGAAGAGTCCACCCCCAATGATGATGGGGTTGCCAGGATCTTCCTGGTGGTGGTCTACAGCTTAGTCTGCTTTCTGGGACTCTTGGGGAATGGTCTGGTCATTGTGATCACTGCCTTCAAGATGAAAAAAACTGTAAACACTGTCTGGTTTCTCAACCTAGCTGTGGCAGACTTTTTATTCAATGTCTTCCTCCCAATTCACATCGTCAACGCTGCCATGGACTACCACTGGGTTTTTGGGAAGGTCATGTGCAAGATCAGCCACTTTGTGGTGGTCTACAATATGTACACCAGCGTCTTCCTACTTACCACCATCAGCTTTGACCGCTGTGTCTCTGTTGTCTTCCCAGTGTGGTCCCAGAACCATCGGAGCATCCGGCTGGCTTCCATTGCATGTGCAGCCATCTGGACCCTAGCCTTCTTTTTGGGTTCCCCATCCTTGGTTTTCCGGGACACAACTGTGCACCAGGGCAAAATTGTCTGCTTCAACAACTTCAGCCTGTTGGCCAATGTCTCCCACCCCTATCATTTCCATTTGGCCCAGGACTCAGTCGCCTACGTGAGGCATGTGATGGTGACCGTCACCCGGTTCCTGTGTGGATTCATCCTCCCTGTGTTCATCATCACAGTGTGCTATCTCATCATTGTCTGCAAGCTGAAGCGCAACAGGTTGGCCAAATCCAAGAAGCCATTTAAAATCATCGTGACCATCATCATCACCTTTTTCCTCTGCTGGTGTCCTTACCATACCCTGTACCTGCTGGAGCTCCACCACACCACCGTGCCAGCTTCTGTGTTCAGTCTGGGGCTACCCTTGGCCACAGCCCTTGCCATCTCCAACAGCTGCATGAACCCCATTCTGTACGTCTTCATGGGCCAGGATTTCAAGAAGTTCAAGGTGACTATCTTCTCTAGGCTGGTCAATGCCTTGAGTGAGGACACGACTGCCCACTCCTCCTTCATGAGTCATAGGAGTATCACTAAGATGTCCTCTGTGAATGAAAGGTCCTCTGTGAATGAGAGGGAGACAGGCATGCTCTGAGTGTCACATCAGGACCCCCCAGTGTCCACAGAGACAGGCACCTCCCTTTGGCTTTGGCTCAACCGGGAAACTTTCAAAGTGTCTAAAGGCAGGGCAAGAATATATCTGGCTACCACGTTTCCACCAAGGTTGGTGAATCACTGTTAGCCGGTGGCTAAATTTGATAAGAGAAGTGAAAGACATTTTGAGATAGGTCCCAAGGGGATGGAATTAAGCTCCATGAATTCAGGGCATTCACTGTCCGGCTTTTTACCTTGTCTCACCTCTCTGTGGCCTATGAGCTAATATAGTGGATTAAAGAAACTTGTCACGCTGAACATGAGCATAAGAATGTCAACATGAAAGGGGACTTGGAGATCATCTTTACAAGATGGGGAAGGTGAGGCCCAATGAGGACATGTGCCTTGCCCAAGGTCATTTGATGGTGAAACCAGGACTGGAACTCAGATCTGTCCAAGTCACTGACATTGCCTGCCCATGAATACACTGCCTTTGGGGGATGATGAGTTTTCTTTGAGCCTTGAATGAAGAAGGGGCAGAAGAAAGAATGAGGACATTCTCAGAGAGAAGGCTCTACAAAGCTCACTATGGGGTTTGATTGAGTGTTTTAAATGCTTCCGGGAATGGGATCTTATGCAGGGCCATAATGAGGAGTATATTTGGTCACTCCCTCCTTGGGAGTGACCCAATGATTTTATCCCCAGCACTGGCCTCTGTGTAGGCAGCTTAGCCTATGTTAAAGGCACCACCCTCCCTCATCGCCCCCCCCCCCCAGCTTAAACACTGCCTGAAATTTACAAAGTAGAATTTAAGCTCCCTGAGGGCAAGATTTGTTCCATTTTTGTTTTTGTCTCCCCAGCACTTGGCACAGTGCCTGGCACATTTTAAATGTTTAAGGAATGTTTGTTGAATTGAATTATTCCATCAGAGCCATAGAATCTCAGTGGTTGATAGGGACTTAGAGAGGATTTAGGAGGACAAGATTTTAGAGCTGGTAGGGACCAACATTCATTCATTCATTCAACAAATCCATCAAGTCCAACTGCCCCATTTGCTTACAAATAAGGAAACTGAAGTCCACTGACTTGCCCATGGTCACACTGGTAGTAAGTTGCAGAGCTAGGTCTTTTGACTCCAAATCTAAGACTTTTACCACTATACTATACAATCTCCCAGTCCAATCTAGACTACTTAATCTAATCCATTCTTCAACACTCTAACAAATAAGAATCCTCCTTTGGGTTAAGGCTTTGTTTCTAGAATACCCCTGTTGACCATGGATATATTTTCTGGTTGGGGTAGCATAATAATCCAAGGGCACCCATTATCATGGTAGCGTAGATTGATTTCTTTTCTTTTCTTTTTTTTTTTTTTTTGGTGAGGCAATTGGGATTAAGTGACTTGCCCAGGGTCACACAGCTAGTGAGTATCAAGTGTCTGAGGCCAGATTCGAACTCAGGTCCTCTTGACTCCAAGGCTGGAGCTCAATTGTAGATTGATTTCTTAGATTAGTTTGAAATGTAGAGAACAGGGCACAGAATGACAGGATCTGGGATGGTGGTGGTGGGCACACCTGTACTGGTGGAGGGAGGGGAAAGGAATATATGAGAACCTTAGGACCTATCTTTCAAGAGTCAGGGTGGGGCCCCACAGTGGAGGGGGCACTTGGAGTAGTGTTAGGGGTCTGGGCGAAGAGCGTTTTGGGGTAAACACTGAGAGAGGGTTGAGGGTACTGCAGGGATTGTGAGAGAGCATGAAAAACAACTTTGCCAAGCCCCCAATTTATCTGTGGGCTGGTTCCGCTTCCTCAATCCAGAGCCTAGGTGTCTGGTCCTGCAGGGTCTTTTCCTGGGATAAGGAACTCACAGAACCACTGAGAGGTCATCTGGTCCAACCTTTGCCTTATTGAGGATCCCCTCTGTAATATTTAGGACAAATGGCCAACCAGTCATTGCTTGAAGAACTACAAGGATGGGGAGTCCCCCAGCTCCTGAGGCAGCCCATTCCACTTTGGGATGCCTTTCCCCCTTCACTCATTGACTCAACTCTCTGGGCTTCTTTTCCCCCTCCTTCCCGCTCCTCTCCCACCCCCACTTTCCAGTTCTCTGATATGTGTTATCTTCTTGCCCTATGATTGTCCTCAGTACCCTCTTCTGGATGCCTTCCAGCTTATCTGTGTTTCTTAAAATGAGATGCACAGCTCTATTGGAACCTCCCCCACTTCCCCTGAGGAGATTAACCATTCACCTACAGGGTCTCAGCCTGACAGCTAGTACACAGCCCCCACATTGCCTCAAATAACCATCGCTCACACCCCTGCCGACTCAGTGACTTACTCTCTTCCTCACATCTCCTTAAAATAACCCTGTTTCCTTTTTTTCCCTCTTTTGGCTTCTTAAAAATCTCAGCTTGGGACTCAGACTGGTTAGAGAGAGAAAAAGCTGAAAACTTTTGACAAACAGGAAAGGAAACTATTGGGAATAATCCACTAAGAAGTGATAGTTGCTCAGGGGGAGGATTGTTGAGCTGGGGATCATAGATTCAGAATGGGAAAGGACTTCAGAAACCATGTAGCCCAACCCCCCATTTTACAGATGAGGAAACTGAGGCCCAGGGACATGACTTTCCTAAGGTTGCACAGCTAATAAGTGTCAAAGGAAGGAATCAACCACATACTGCTCCCTTGCTCTTGTCCTGGGCTCAAAAACTGATTGTCACAAATTTACCCCCATATGGAGGGTCCTATTTTGTGTACTGATAGCTGCACAAAGTCAAGAGACCAAAAGAGTGTACCCCTTGTTTTAGATTAACAAGGGGACATGGATGAGTCTCACAGGATGGACAGGTGTAGATGGGTCACTATCTTCATCATGGCAGGGGCCACACATATTACTGAATATTGGAATGGTCATCTTTTGAAAGACTCAGGGATGACTGAAACTGGAAGAAAATATAGGAACTCCCTAACCCAATCTCCTTCATTTTATGGATAAGGAAACAGAAACTTAGAGAGAAGTGACCTGCTCAAGGTTACATGATTAGTTAGCGGAGCTGGGAATCTGACCAAGGTGTTCTGACTCCTAATCACCATCATAGAATGTTGGAACTGGAAAGGCCCTCCGGGGTGGTTGAGACCACATTATAACCAGGGAGAACAAGAAAATTGTCTACTTTTTAATAATAAATCATGATTGCTCATCAACCCCAAATTAATTTTGTATTGACTTTGCAATTAGTTTAAAAAACCATTAAACTCAATGAAGAAAATCCATTTAGGTGACAGTTTCCTTTCTCTATGCTTGTGGCAAACTGAAGTCCACACTCCTATACATTGCTATTCCTTTTACTTAAAGACAGCAGAGTGTTATGGAAAAGTATCCTGGACCAGGGCTCTGGAGATACCTGGGTTCAAATCCTATTTCAGGTAACTTGTGGTGAGACCTAAGGAAAATTGCTTATTTTCGGGGCCCTCAGTTTCCTTCTTGGTCTAATGATAATGGTGGTTGGGAGGCTCTAGTGAGAAATAAGACTGTAGAATACATCGCAAACTTTAAAGCGTGCTAGAAACGTCTTCTCCCCATCTCATTCCTTGAAGAGAACTCAACACCTTTGGAAGCTGGTGAATGGGAATGGAAAGGACCTTGACTTTGGAGGCAGGTGAACATGTTGTGTGACCTCTGGCAATTTAATAATTCAATAACCATTTATAAATAATGTCAATAAATCTACAAATAATTTCAATAAACAATAATAATTCAATAAACATTTATTAAACACCTACTATGTGTCAGACCCTGTACTAAGTGCTGGGGATACAAAAAAGAGGCCAGAGATAGTCCTTGCCCTCAAGGAGCTTACACTCAAAGTTACCTCACCACTCTGGACCTCGGTTTCTTCTTCTGTATGATGATGGTTTTGGACTAGATCCTAAGGTCACAGGATCATGGATTCAGGGCTAGAAGGGCCCTCATTGGCCATCCAGTCCAATTCCCTCATTTTAAGTTGGGGAAACTGAACCCCAGGGAAGTCAGAAGATTCAAAATCTAGAGCCAGAACGGAGCTCAGAGGCCTTTAGTCAAACTCTCTTAATTTACAAATGAGAAAGCCAAGACCCATGGCAAAGTGATTTGACCAAGATCACATAGGTAATAAACAACAGAGGTGAGATCTGAGCTCAGGGTCTCTGACTTCAGAGCTGGGGCTCCTTCTGCTGTATCACTTTGGATGGAAATCCAGCAGGTAAGTGGTAAAGTTAGGATTGGAACCCAGGACTGAATCTGACTCCAGATTTCAGATAGAAAGTTTTGGGAAGTTTGTGACCCTGTGGCCAAGCCCCTCAGAGCTCTCCCCAAGACCCAGATTCCCCTAGAGGATGGATAGACCAACCTGAGGACAGCCTCGTTTATTTTAGAACATGGCCCCCTGGGCAGGGTTTTCATTTTCCTAAACATTTGATCACAAATGCTGTCTTACTGACAAGAACTCGGTGACCAGCATGGAAAGTTTCCACCCAGGCATCAAATGTTCCCGATGTTATATGGACATTGGTGACTCATAACTCATTTGGAGAATTTTTTCCCTTCCTCTTAAAAAACATGGTTTTCATGTGGTTAAATGTTCGTGAAAAGTCACACCTTCTGCCTGCCTGCAGGGGTGGGAACATTCAGCTAATGATTCCATTAATACATGAAGTCTCATCATTTTCTCCAGGGTGGCTGACTGAGTAGTTGGTGGACTGGAGGATGCTTTAACCAGAAGAGTCAGGGAGCTATGGCAGAATCTCTAAGCATAGCAAAAAGGAAGACGAATTATCCACTATTGAGCCTATTCACTCCCTCTATCCCAGCAAAGGATCTGTTTTTTCCAACTACCTCTGAGGATGTCGATGCCCCTTTAATAAAACGGGTTTCTCCAGGGTCAGTGGGGCAGGAATTCAGCCACTTTGTCACTCACAGTTTAGCGTCTTGTCAGCAGTTACTTGAGAATGAAAATCTGAATTGGCCCCAGATGCTTCTTGTGTGAGAAACTGACTTCTCCAGAGGTGACTCATGCTTGCTTCCAATTCCTGCCTCCTGGAATAACCTAAGTCACAGACTGTAAGGGCAATGCTATGTTAGAACAACTCTCTACCTTCTCATTCACTTCTTCACCTCTCTCCCTGACCTCTTCCACTTAGGACAGAGAAAGCCTTTTCAGTCTGATATTAGAGCTTTGGAATTATAGAATCCAGAATGGTAGAGTTGGTAAGGACCTTACACATATGGTCCCCCCCACCAGGTAAGCTACCCCAGGTTTAAAGTTCTGTGTAGGAGAACCTGGATATCCACAGGGGGAAAAAAACAAACAAAAAACAAAACCATAGCTTATGAGCCCCCACCAATGTATTTACTTTGAGTAGTCAAACTGAAGATAAGATTAGTTGAAAGTAGAAATAAATTATGAAATAGCACAGTGAGAAAAGTAACAATAATACCTTTTTCATTAAACCTGTATATATGCTGTCACAAATACATGCATCATCAGTGGAAGGAGTAACATATCTAGGAAATGTTTGTGGAGATGTACACACGTAGGGAACGTAGGTAGACACAGCTCATGCATTGAGGGACATGCAAGTAGGAAACACATGTGGCCATTGCACTCACATGGAGAAGCATTGTTTACAGGTAGGGAAAAGGTGTGGCCAGGGAACATAGGGGAGGAGTCAAATCATATCTCTGACACAGAAGGGCCACTGAAGACTTCTGAAGATATCATCCCACTGCTTTTGCTGGGCCTGATTTCCTATATTACAGTCAAGTCAATTCACTTTGATTAAGCATTTACTATGTGGCAAACACTGTACTAAGCACTGGGAATACAAATACAAACAAAAAGATAGATGATACATGCCCTCAATGAGTTTACATTCTAATGGGGAAAGACAGCACATAAAATGGAGCTGAAAAACCCTGGGTGTGGGGGGGCAGGGAGAGGATACCCATGCAGGAACATGGTGGCAAAGCTTGCAGAGTGAAGCATGGTCTGTCTGGGCTCCTTCACAAAGTAGAGGTTCTAGAAGGGGCCTCACCAGTGGGAGAAGGTGGATAGAGGGAGGAAGCAGATAAAGCATGGTGGTAAAGTAGTCTTGTATTCTCTGCTGGGCATTTTATTCCTGCTGGTCGAGAGTGGTTGCAGCTCCAATGATCTCACTACAAGTGATGGCTGCTGCTAGGCATGACTCTGGTGGGCACAAGCTTTTCTATGCTTCCAGCTATTGGAGTCCCCATCTGAGATACTGCCCCTTTCTACTGAGATGGAAGCATTGGCTCTACCATCACTCTTTTAATTTAGAGCCCAGAGGCTTTTAGAGAGGCAACTCCATCACAAACACAGTATCAAACTAGGGTAAAAATTCTTAGGGCAGCTAGGTGGCACAGTGGATGGAGTAACGTATCTGGAATCAGGAAGACCTGAGTTCAAATTTGGCTTCAGACAACTTACTAGCTGTGTGACCTTGGGCAAATCACTTAACCTTGTTTGCTGCCATTTCCTCATTTGTAAAATGAGCTGAAGGAGGGAATGACAAACCACTTCAGATGGGGTCAAGATATGTTCAACATGACTGAAACAACTCAACAACAACAACAAATTCTTAATCATTCTTTTCCTTACATGGGGAATCTGTCTATTCTCAAAATCTTGGCAGTGATGGGCTTTTCCATTTCAGAAGGAGGATTTTTCCCTCCAGGAGCTAATCTTTTTTGGAACATCCAATGGGCTAAGTAGCACTCATAGGTATTAACTCTCTTTTCATCTTATTCCTATTCATTGTGGTCAAAGTACCTTTCCCAAATCTCTGTCTGACTTAGGGTTAGAATTCCTTCATAACTACTGCTTCATTTCTTACCAAGCTATATGCCTTTGGAATCATTTAAGAACATGCCCTTTCAACAAACTGTCAAAGGATGTTTGGGTCTATTCCCTATTTCAGTGTTTTTCTCAACACAAAGATTTCCTATGGCCTCTCATGCAAATGAATGGGATGGGGGAAGGGCAAGGAACACAAACTTGTCAGAGCATTTTCTTGGAGATATTTTGCTTCACCTCAGTTGTGTTGGGTGTTCAGGAAACCTGGGGACCATCATGGCATCATAGGATTTAGAGTCAGAAAGTGTCTAAGAGATCATCAAGTTCAACTTTTTTTACATATGAAAAAACTGAGACTCAGAGAAATAAAATGACTTGTCCAAGATCACACAAGTAGTAAAGAGCAAGGTGTGGGATTAGAATGCAGGCCTTATGATGCCCCATCTACAGCTGTTCCCAAGGCCCTTCCTCCCAAGAATCTTAACATGAAGGTGCATGGAGGTCCTTCAACAGACTAATGACTTTATCCAGTAAAACCAATAAACGGGAATAAGAAGCATGATGTCGGTAAGGATGTGGGCTTTGGCTTAACAAAACTCTATCTGCATGGAACTTAAGAACTCAGAGGTCATTTAGTCCATTCCCCTGCCTCCAAGCAGTCTAGCACAAAAGAGTTAAGTCAAGTCCTGCCTTTTAGCTCTTTGTGGGAAAAGAGGAGCTCTGAGGATCTATCACTGCTAATTGCACTGTCACTCAGCACCTAAGGAAGTCTTCCCTCATTTCTCCCTTAAATATTTTCTGCTACAATTTCAATCTCCTTATTTAGCTCCCACCTACTCTATAACAATCTCATCTCAGTCACCAACCTGCAGCAGAAAGTCCCCAGACTTTCTCTGATATCTTTGTAAGCTTGGAAGTCTAACTCGTGCTGTGCTGTGCTGCCTTCACCACTGTCCTTCCTCCCTGCCTCCACCCAGCAGGGCTCAGAGGCAAATATAATAAGAGTTAGCATTTATATAGCATGTGGAGGTTTGCAAAGTGTTTGCAAATGTCTCATTTGATCCTCACAACAACCCCTAGGCGGTAGGTACTCTGATTATCCTTGCTGTACAGGTGAGTAAACTGAGGCAGACAGAGGTGAAGTGACTTACCCAGGGTCACACAGCTAGTAAGTGTCTGAACTCAGGTCTTCCTGAATCCTAGTCCATTACGCTATTTGCTGAGTCACTGAATTGCCTCTATGATCATAGAATCATAGCTATAGAACTGGCAAATGACCTTCAAGGCCATTTATTCCAACCCACTCATTTTGAGAGTTTAAGTGACTTGCCCAGGGTCACACTGCTGGTAAGGAGCAGAGGCCAAATGTAAATGCAGGTGCTCTGAATCTATGACTGACCGCACACAGGTAGGAAATGGTCTTAGGGGGTGCTGCCTGTCTCTGAAGCAGTCAGACCCCATGGGCTACAAAGGAATTGAGCTGACAGCTTTGGCCTCATTCAGGACTCCAAGCCAACCCACTGAATTCACCGGCCACAATTGGCCCACCAAGCTTTAAGACCACTGAGTAAGAGCCATGGTAAGGTCAGTCATTCAGTCAACCAGCATTTATTAAGCACCTACTATGTGCCAGGACTGAATTAAGCATGATCATACAAAGAGAAAGCAAATGCTGTTCTTGCTTTCAAAGAGCTCACAGCCTCATGGAGGAGACAACATGCAGACAATTATGTACAAACAAGATAAAGACAGAATCAATTGGAGGTAGTCTCAGAGGCAAACTGCCAAAATTAAGGACTGGGAAAGGTTTCTTGAAGAAAATTTTGGCTGAGTCTTGAAGGAAACCAGGGAATGCAGGAGGCAGAGATGAGAAGGTAGAGTATTCCAAGCATGGGGACAGTATATTGGACCAGGAGTCAGAAAGACCTGAGCTCAAATCCAGCCTCAAGCACTTATTAGCTACATGACCTTGGGCAAGTCATTTCACCTCTGTATGCCTCGGTTTACTCATCTGTAAAGCAAGGATAATAGGGAGACAGCCAGAGAAAATACTTGGAGTTGGAGATGAAGTATCTTCATCAAAAAACAGAAAGGGGTGCCCAGAGAGGTAAGAGGACCAGGAGAGAGCCAGGTCATGAAAAGCTGGAGAGAAGAGTTTATCAAGAAAGTGATGAACAGTGTTGAAGGCTGCACAGAGGTTGAGAGGGATGAGAACTGAAGAAAGGCCATTAGATTTGGTCATTGCAAAATTATTAGTAACTTTGGAGAGAGATTTTCAGTTGAATAATGAGATTGGAAGCTAGACTGCAAAGAGTTAATATCATAGTGAGAGGAAAGGAAGTGGAGATACTTAGTGTAGACAGCCTTCTCCGGAACTTAGCAACAAAAGGAAGGTGAGATATAGACTAGCTAGTGGAGATGAATGGATCAAATGGAGTTTTTCCCCTTTCTTTTTCTTTTCTTTCCTTCCTTCTTTCCTTCCTTCCTTCCTTCCTTCCTTCCTTCCTTCCTTCCTTCCTTCCTTCCTTCCTTCCTTCCTTCCTTTCTTTCTTTCTTTCTCTTTCTTTCTTTCTTTCTTTCTTTCTTTCTTTCTTTCTTTCTTTCTTTCTTTCTTTCTTTCTTTCTTTCTTTCTTTCTTTCTTTCTTTCTTTCTTTCTTTCTTTCTTTCTTTCTTTCTTTCTTTCCATATGAGGGAGACATGGGCATGTTGTAGGCAACAGGGAAGCAGCTAGTATGGGCTAAGAGAGACAGAAACTGACCGAGTAGAAAGAGAGGGTACAATCTGCTGGAGAGGGTGGCATGGAATGGGATCACTTGTGCATACGGAGGGGCTTGCCTTGGTAAGGAGAAGGGCCACCTCTTCATGTGACACTGGAACCAAGGAGGAGATAATGGCAGTTGGCATCTTAGTGATGTGAAATGAAGAACAGGGGAGAAGAGGGAGCTCATGGCCAATGACCTCAAATTTTTCATTGTAAAATATGAGGCCAGATTCTTGCCTGAGGGGGTGGGAGGAGGGGAACTGTGAGAGGTTGGAGGAAGGATGAAAAGGTTTGGAAGAGCCATTGTCGGGGAGGGAAAATGCATTGATCAGAGAGATGTCAAGGGATTGAATTCCATCCTCAATCACAACCTGCAGCTCCACAGGACCTGCTTTGCCTGCATCCTTCCATGCAGCTGCAGCCTGGCACCCTGTCCTGCAAGGCTGCTTTTGAGGTCCTTTAGTTTTTTGTTTTTTGTTTTTTGTTTTTTGTTTTTTGTTTTTTGTTTTGATAGACAATGGGGTTAAGTGACTTGCTCAGGGTCACACAGCTAGTAAATGTCAAGTGTCTGAGGCCAGATTTGGACTCATGTTCTCTTGACTCTAGAGTTGGTGCTCTATCCACTGCACCACCTAGCTGCCCCTTCCTTTTGGGCTTTTGAAGGATCCTTTTGCTAGCAGGAGGAGAGGTACACAGATCAGGGCCAGGGGGTGGAAGTGAGGGCAGAGTTCAGTTAGGATCCAAGCTGTATTTTCCACCAGTGACAGGAAATGTCTTCTCTTTTGACAAAAGGATCAAAGACCAGGGTGAGGGGGGATACTCTGCCAAGGAAGCAAGTTCCTCCCAGATTCCTAGGGGAGAACTGAACCTGGAAACCCACTTACCTGGACATGTTGAAGAGGCCAACGCACCTTGGTAATCCCTTTACCAGATAGTAATTGACTGTGTGATCTCGGAAAAACTACTCACCAGTGTTGATCCTCTTGAAGATGATGGAGTAGGACTAGTGTTGAGCAGCTAGGTGGTGCTGAGCTTGAAGTCAGGAAGATTCAACTTCCTGAGTTCAAATCCAGCCTTAGACACTTACTAGCTGTGTGACCCTGGGCAAGTAATTTAACCCTGTTTGCCTCAGTTTCCTCATCTATAAAATGAGCTGGAGAGGGAAATGGTAAACCACTCCAGTATCTGCCAAGAAGACCCCAGATGGGGTCATGAAGAGTTGGACACAACTGAAATGACTGAACAACACTAACAAAAGGACTGATGTTGTGTGCTCTAAGGGGGTCTCCCAGCTCTGATATTCTATATTTTAAGGCCTCTCCCACATATCACCTTCTGTGTACTAGGTCCCTTCCAGCTCTGTCATTCTATATTCTAAGGTCTTTCCCACTTCAAGCATTCTGTGTTGTAAGTGTAGCATTCTTTGTTCTATGTCCCTCCCTGCTCTGACAGTCTATGTCCTAGGTCCCTTTCAGCTTTGTCATTTTACTTTCTAAGGCCCCTGCCAGCTCAAACATTCATTTATCTATTTTTCTATCACCATATTGAATTTTTTGGAGTGGAATTTGTCCATACCTGCTGCACCCTCTGCAAACCAAGCTTTTGGTCGGCAGGGAGCCTGAGCCCACCTAGGCTTTGCCTCTCTGGATTTCCTACCAATGTCTCTCTTCAATTAAATTAGTATGTATCATTCTGGAGGGTCCACTTTAGGAAAGTAGAATCAATTTGTTAGGCTAAGGGCAGGAGGGAGGGGTCAGTCAGATATGGTACTTAGGTTTGGGACTAAAGAACTAGAGACATTATACTTATTAGCTGTGTGACCTTGGACAAATCACTTTGCCTGGACCTATTTTCTTATCTAGGAAAGAAGGAGAATGATCTAGATGACACATGAGTTCCCTTCCAACTCTAGATTTATGGTCTTTTGATCCCTTTCTTGGCCTCAGTTTTCTCATCTGTAAAATGAAGAGATTTGGATTAGATGGTCAATTAATAGTCAATAAATATTTATTAAGTACCTACTGTATGCTTAACAGGCACTGTGGTAAGCACTGTGGATACAATGGAATACTCCTGCCCTCTAGGAGCTCCCAATCTAATGGGAGAAGATAACTTATAAAAAGGAAGCTCAAAAGGGGTGAGGGAGAGGAAGGGCAGGTATCCAGGGAGAGCACATGATGAAGACCTGTAGCCAGGTGGACCTTTAAGGTCCCTTCACAGTCTAGATCAATGGTCTTATAAGCTTTCTTTGACTCTCTCCAAGAAGCCCCCAGACCTGAGAGAGAAAGAGATAGAGACAGAGAGATAAGGAGAAAGAGAGACAGAGACAGAGACAGAGAGACAGGGAGAGAGAGACAGAGACAGAGACAGAGAAAGACAGAGAGACAGGGAGAGAGGGAGAGAGAGAGACAGAGATACAGAGAGAGACAGAGAGACAAAGAGACAAAGAACAAAGAGAGAGAGACAGATAGAGAGAGAGCGCGTGTGATGGGAGTGGGGATCTGGGGGTAGTGGGGAGGGTGCTGGCTTCCATCATCATGTGTTGAAGTTCTTTGGCCACCAGAGGGCCCAGGAGTCAGGAGCAGACCTGCCTGGATTTGGCATCACAGAATATCAGAGAAAGGGGAGAGCTCAGGGGCCGTTTAGTCCAGTCCCTCATTTTACAGATGAGGCAACTGAGGGGGCAGAAAGGTGACTTGCCCAAGGTCACATAGGTAGTAGTGGTAGCTTGGTGATTTAAACTCAGGTCCTCTGATTCCAAATCCAGCAATATGTGTGTGTATGTGTGTTTGCACACATGCATGTGAATACCAGTGAAATGAGGCTCAGTGTGGGGGAGAAAGCCTCACACCGTACAGAAGAACAAAACATATTCATAGATGGGAAGGACCTCAGTCTCTAGAGGAGCAACAGAGTATGATAGAAAGAGGCATTATCTTTGGAGTCAGAGGACCTGGGTTCAAATCCTCCTTCTATCACTTACTACCTGGGCAACCTTGGTGCACGTGATTTAGCCTCTCTGGGCCTTGGCTTCCCTATCTGCAAGATGCAGGGGTTGGTCGAGATGGCCTCCAAGGTCCCTTCCAGCTCTATGGACAATTATCTGAACATAGCCTGCCAGCCTGGAAGAAGGGGCCTTAGAGATTATTTTGTTCAGTCTTCCATTTTATGGGTGAAACTGGGGCCTCCAGAGGAGAAGGGGCTTAAGCAAAGACATTTCTCCTGTCCTCAACTGCACTCTGTCCTCCCTTTCCCTCCTCCTTGCTAAGCCCTCTGGTGCATTTGTGACCGTCAGGAAGTATGGCTGCTGGACAGCGTCCTTGGGAGAACTGTGGGCTTAGTGGGTGTTTTCAGATGGGAGAAGGGCAGGAGGAAGCATGACCATCACTGCCCTGGCCTTTAGAACAATGCAGAGAAATAAGGGCAGTATTGATACATGGACTTATCTCATTGAGGAATGCTTGGGAATTTTGTTGCTTTTGATACGGAAGTGGGTTCTGAATGAAGGAAACCTTGGAGAGCTCTGGCATTGGTTCAGTGGGAATGATCTAGTCTCCTCATTACCCCTCTACCTGATAGAAGCCTGACTGTCCACCCTGGTTGGGAAGTAGGAGAGTCTCTGTGACTGGATTGGCTGAGGATTCTGGACTTCTGTCCAGTAAAAGACAGCCCCATCTTTTACCTACTCCCATAGCTGGGGTGGGCTCTGGCTCTCTCCATAGCTCAAAGGACACAGTTCCTTGACTGGAAAGATCATTATCCATCATCATTTGACAAAGGTTTATTATGTGCCTGTTGGGTGCTGGGAGCAGGGGGGAGGGGGATTGTTTACAGGCCCTTACAGTCCCTGATTCCTTTCAAGGATCAGCTTAAGCACCACCTACTCTTGGAAATCTTTGCTAAATTTCCCTGATTGTTATTGCTTCCTCCAATTATTTTGATTTACTTTTTATAAATTTTGTTCTTTGGTACCCCTAGTTGCTAATTTCTCCCTCCTCATTTTGTATGTATTTTTTTTCTATGCCTGTATACGTTCATGTTGTCTCCTTTTGAAGAATGGAAGCTCCTTGAGGGCAGGTACTTTTTCTGTTTTCATCTCAGTCCTAACAATACCTGACACAGAGCAGACACTTAAAAATGCTTCTTGGTTGGTTATTAATTATTATATTGTTAAAAATAAATTATTATTGCTGTTGTTCTTATTTTAGAATGGAAGCTCCTTGAAGGCAGGCACTATTTTCTTTTCATCTTTCTATACTCAGTAGCTAGCATGGGTGCCTGGAACATAGTAGGTTGGTGCTTAATAAATGCTTGTTGATTGATTGATTTTTTTGTGTTCTTCCTCTATAGATTGTAAGCTCTTGGAAGGCAAGGGATCCTTTCATTTTTGCCCTTGTTTGGTATTGAAGTAGGTGCTTAATAAATGCTTGTGGAATGAATAAGTGCATGAGTGCCTGGGACCTGAATGTATTGTTCAATTGACAAATATTCATTGTAAATATTATTCAGACCTCCCTCCTATGCACAATTATTTTCCTCAGGGGAGACTTTGGTACACACAATAAAACCCTATCCAGAATGCATATGTTAATATAAGAGGTTTGGGAGAATATTGAAATCAGCAATTAAGTGTTGCCAGGAAGAATTTCTGGTTATTTTAAACAGATTATGCTCTGAGCTGGGAGGTAGTGTGGGTAGAAACCTTTGAAGCTAGGGAAGAAAGGAAGCGGAGAGAAGGAAGGAAGGAAGAAAGAAGGGAAGGAAGGAAGGAAGGAAGGAAGGAAGGAAGGAAGGAAGGAAGGAAGGAAAAAAGTAAGGAAAAGGAGAAAGGAAGCAAAGAAGGAAGGAATGAAGGAAAAGAGGTAGGGAGGGAGGAAGGAAAGAAAGAAGGAAGGAAAAATGGAAGAGAGGAAGTAACTATTATTTCAGTACCTACTATATGCCATGCACTGTGCTAAGTCTTTGCAAACATTATCTCATTTGATAACTGCCCTGGGAGGAAGGTGCTATTATTATCTCCATTTTTCAGATGAGGAAACCGAGGCAGACAAAGGTTAAGTGACTTGCCTAGGATCACACAGCCACTAAGTGTCTAAGGCTGGATTTGAACTCAGGTTTCATCAGACTTTAGGCCCAGAAATTCCTGCCTCTGACACCTACCAGCTCTGTGACCCAGTCACTGCCAGTCACTGTCCCTTTTAGTATCCCAGGAAACTTTCTTAGACCAGAAGCTAAAGATAAGTTGATTATTTATGCTGGTAGATTTTGTTTCCTCCCTGGGAATTCCCCATATCAATGGCATTCCAGGTTCCTTATCCTAGGTGGCCCAGTGGTTAAAGCATGGCACCTGGAGTCAGGAAGACCTGAGCCTTACTAATATGCACTTAGATGCTTGTTGACTTTTGACTGATCAACTTCATTTCCTATGATCCCAGTAGATATTAGAGGTGGGATCTGAACCCAGGGCTCTTCCAAGTCAAAGTCCAGAGCCCATTCCCCAAAATTGAGGCTCCAGAAAGAACTCACCAATGGTAGAAGGGGTAACCTTGAGGGCAGGGAGCATCTTTCTTGTTTGTGCTAGGCATTGGGCTAAGAGCTAGCGGTATGAATCCTAACCAGGAAGACAGTTCCTCACTTCAAGGAACTTGGGTTCTAATGGAGAAGACAACCCTCCAGAGCTGTCTCTGGGAACCCTTCCTTCCATTGGTGAGTTGTCTCTTGAACTACCATTTTGGGGAACGGTCCTTGAGCAGCCATCCTTCATTGTCCAGACTTAGCCACCATGGCCCCTCCAAGGTTCCCACCCCCAACCACTTCTTTTATGTGTTGTCTTCTCCTAATAAGATGTAAGGTCCTTGAAGGCCAAGCTGATCTATTTTTTTTTGGTGGGGGGAGGACTGGTATTTGTAGCCCCAGGGCTTAGCTCAGTGCCCAATGGAAGGCTCATACCTAGCAGTATGTGGGGAGGGGGAAAGGAGACTGAACAGGTAAGAATGGCTGCAGGTCTTGAAGAGCTTTGAAAAAAACTGAGGACTCAGTTTCCTCATCTGTAAAATGCCACGTTTGGACTAGACAGCCCATTAGATTCCTTCCAGTTCTAGGTTTATAATTTTGGTCCCCCAATAGGCTAAGTGTCCTCTGTCCAGGACAACAAGAAATAGGGAATGGACAAACAAATCAGTCGGTATCAGCAGAGAGGAAACTCTGCCCCTTCAGACAGGACATGGATAGACTGAGAAAACCCTTCAGCTGACATTTCTCCAAGAGTCTATGGCCCATTGCATGGGGCCCAGAAATCTTCCAGGGTTGCCTGGGCAGTGAGGTGAGGAGAAAGTAAATGGTTTGATTCCTGGGCTCTTTATGATGTGAACTCAAGCAGATTGAAAGACCAGGATGAGGATAATAAGCATTGACTGGGAGTGGGGCTAGAGGACAGGTCCCCAGGGGTGAGCTGAGGACATCCATCTCCTTCTCCGCATCCATTCTGGGCTCTGCCTGCCACAGAGGGTTTACTGAGCTGCCAGGGATAATCTCCCAGCAGGTGAAGGGGGCACGCCGGGAACTGTCAGTCTTGATGCTGGCTCGTCATTATCCCAAACACAAAATGAGAAGCAAAAAGAGTGTGGGCTAGGCTTTCGGCACCACCCACCGAGGGGAAATAGCAAGGTTTTAAGGGGCTGGAGGAGAGGGGGCCAGGGCAGACGATGGGGAGGTTTCTCCGGGTCATTGTCTTTCCCGTAGGCACCTAGGACAGAGACTGAGAGCTGAAAGGAAATAGGACTTCAGAGCCTCATTTCACAGATGAAGAAACTGAGGCCCAGGGAAGTTAAGTGAATCAGCAAAGGTGTGGAAGTGTCAGAGGTGGGATTTGAACCCAGGACCCTCATTTTATAGATGCCTTAGTTTCCTCATCTGAAAAATGAAAGGTTTCAAAGGTTCCATGATGGAAAATGCTATCCACATCCAGAGAAAGAACTATGGAGTCTGAATGCAGATGAAAGCACACTATTTGCTCTCTCTCTCTCTTTTATTTCTTGTGTTTTTTCCTTTTGTTCTGATTCTTCTTTTACAACATGACTAATGTGAAAATATGTGTAATATGATCATACATGTATTGCCTACCATTTTGGGGAGGGGGGAGGGAAAGAAGGAGAAAATTTGGAACTCAAAATCTTATAAAAGTAAATGTTGATAACTAAAAATAAAGGCTCAGATTAGACAGCCTTAGAGATACTGCCCAGATCTAAATCTTGCTCTAGCCCCACTTTCCTTATCTGTAAAATGGGAATGGCAATTCAATATAATTCACTGGGTACTTCTTAAGCACCTACTATGTGCCAGGCTCTGTGTGAGACATGGGGAATCCGAAGACAAAAACTAAGCAGCCCAGACCTTAATGGAACTTGCCTTCTGAGAGAAGCCTTAGAACAAGGGATGTCAGAGCTGGGAGGTGCCTTAGAACATGGAAAGTCAGAGCTGGGAGGGCCCTTAGGACAGGGAATGTCAGAGCTGGGAGGGGCCTTAGGACAGAGAATTTAGAGTTAGAAGGAGCCTTAAAACACAAAGGCAAGCATTTTAGAGCCCCTTCTCTCTTCCTATCTGATCCTGAGATTAGACCCTCTCCTCAAGTCTCTTAGTGTCTTGTAGGGAGGGATAACTACATTCAGAAATAGGACATTGCAAGGTCACCTATGACAAGAGCCATGAGGTTAGAAGGAGGGCTAGACCCCACCAGCCTGTAGGAATCAGGGAAGGCCTCCAGAAGGAGACACCACAAGTGAACTTTGAAGGTTGGGGGAGGACTCTAACAGGCAGAAGGGCTCTTGAGGCCTCAGAGCAGCTGGGAGGGTGGCACATAGTGCTGATCTGGGGTCAGGACACTTGGGTCCTAATCTTGGCTCCTCCCCTTATTAGCACAGTGACCTAGTTGGTGCAAGTCACTTCATCTTTCCTGGTCTCAGTTTCCTAATCTGTAAAATGGGAATGATGACTCTTGTACTCCATGTATCACAGGATTTTTGTGGAGAGCTTACTTTGTACAGGTTTAGGTGGTATAGCAAAGGGAGCAGAATCTACTTCACTATCTGGCTGAACCATAACCCTGGAGCCTTGACGTACAGAAGCTTCTGACAGAACCTCAACTCATAGAATCACCAAGTCCTAGGGCCAAGTCTTTCATGGCCACAGAGTCCAATATGAACCTGAAGAAGGACTTCCCTCTCTAATATCTCCCCAAAGTGGCCGCCAAGTGTTTGTTTGAAGTCCAAAGCTAAGTGAGAAAGAGCATGGCGGGAGCCCTGCCTCCAGAGGTGGCCCCTGGTGCTTACAGAGAATGCTGATTGTCAACGAGGGTCTACTCACAGCGTCCTCACCTCTTTTCCTCCCAACCCATCATTCATGGAACCTTCCAGACCAAAGTGCCCCCAGCCACCACTCCTTTATGTGTCTGTGCTGTCTGTCTCTACTCGGATGTATGTTCCTTGAGGGCAGGGACTGACTTGTCTTAGGTACTTGTAGCCCTAGAGCTTAGCACAGTGCCTGGCACCTCATAAGCACATAATAAATGCTTTCCTTTCCTTTCCTCTTTTCTTTTCTCCCTCCCTCCCTCCCTTCCTCCCTCCCTCCCTTCCTCCCTTCCTTCCTTCCTCCCTTACTTTCTCCCTCCCTTCCTTCCTTCTTTCCTTCCTCCCTCCCTCCCTTCCTTCCTTCCTCCCTTACTTTCTCCCTCCCTTCCTTCCTTCTTTCCTTCCTCCCTCCCTCCCTTCCTTCCTTCTTTCCTTCCTCCTTTCCTTCTTTCCTTTCTTTTATATTTTCTTCCTTCCTTCCTCTTTTCCTTCCTTCCTTCTTTCCTTCCTCCTTCCCTCCTTGCTTCCTTTCTTTCTCCCCCTCTCCTTCCTTCCCTTCCTCCCTGTAAATTCCAAACAGTGGAGTTTATATTTGATCCTGGTACAAGGGAATCACTAGAACTTACTGGGGGTAGAAAGATGTCGTGATCAGATCAGTCTGACAGCCACGTAAGGACAGACTGGAATGAGGAGAAACCTGAGGCAGGCAGACCCACCAGCAGCTGTTGCAATGGGCCAGGCATGAGGTAATGAGGGTCTGCGCTGGAGTAGGGGAAGTGTTACGGGAAAGGAAGAGGCATAATCAAGAGATGTCGTGAAGGTAAAAAGCACAAAATGTGTTATGATGGTGTGGGGTGAATGCCAGCGAGGAACTGGGACTGACTCCAAGGTCGTGAGACTGGGTGGCCAGAAGGATGGTTGTACCCTCAACAGCAATGGGGAAATTGGGAGCAGGAGGACTTGGGGGACATTGGGGGAAGACACTGAGTTCTGTTTTGGACATGGTGAGGTTGAAGTGCTTATAGGATGTCTGGCTTGGGATGTCCCCAAAGCTCTTATTGTTGGGGGAGACTGGTTAGGGCTCAGTAAATAGATCTAGGAATCCTCTGCACAGAGAGGGTAAGGGCTGATGAGATCACTAAGAGATGGTAGAGAAACAGAAGAGAACAGGGCTCAGGGTAGAGCCCTAGGGAAGACCCACAGGCAGTGGGCATGACCTGGATGAAGGACCAGAAAAGGAGACTGAGGAGGAGGAATCAGACCTGGAGGAGGAGAGCCAGGAGAGAAGAGTTTCCCATGACAGACAATCTGTCAATTTATTAAATGCCTGCCATCTGCCAAGCCCTGTGCTGGGCCCTGGGGATACAGATACAAAGAATTTCACCATCTCTACTCTCAAGGCGCCTCAAACAATGCTGCCCGAATCCTGGACCTTTCCCTCCTCTCACAGGAGCTCAGACTCCCACCCTAGGTTCCTTGGTTCTGATAGCAGCGTTTTGACCTCCCCCCAGGACACTTTTCCTGCCCCTCCAAGCCATTTTGTATTTGGAAAGTTGTTGTGATTGTTTGGCCCAGCGGATAGAAACAACTGAGCCTGACACCTAGTTAGCCAGAATAATTCGTTAAGATAGGAATCTACCAGATGCTATTTTTTCTCTCTTGGCCCTGTGGCCTCACCTGGCATCGGGGAGGCAGGAAACGAGTGTGGGTAGGTGGCCATATGGGGAATAGAAATAGTGATGCAGGTTGGCTGGGATATAGAGTGGGTGGAGGTTACAGGACTGTAGACCTAGCTGGAAGGGACCTCAGAAGCTGTGGAGTCGAACCCCCTCATTTTACAGATGAAGAAGCTGAGACCCAGAAGACTATGACTTTTCACACAGGAAGCAAGTATCCAAGGTAAGATTTGAAGTCAGATCTTCTATCTCTAGCCCCAGGTTCAAGCTTATTCCATCTAGTCTGATGGATAAGAGCGGATCCAAACCGCAGCCCAAAGGCTGAGTGAACTCTTCCAAACCAGAAAGGATGGATCTTTTCATGACCCTCATTCTTCTCCTTCCACCCATTCTAGGAAAAAAGGAACCAGATGTGTCCCCACACATCTGTCTGCCTAACATCTGGGGTATTTTTATGAAGAGGGTCACACTTAGGGTGTGGCCTTGGCCAAAGACCAGAGTGATGTCTCAATAAGATAAGTTCCTTTCCACTGTATCCGGATGGTGGTGATGACTCAGGCCATAACCCCATGGCAATGGAAGAGGATGATGACCTTCCTGTCTTCTTCTTTCCCTATATCTCACACTGGTTACCTTCCCCTATATCGCCATTCCTATGGCCCAACCGTAAATCCCAGGAAGGGTGGGGGAGGGGCTTCCCTTTCTTATTTCAAGTTCATGCACAGTAAACTGATCAAATAATTGCTATTTTTAGCAGAAATGCCTGGAAGCACCTTCTCTCTGGGACAGGGCCTGGAGAATGACTGGCCTCTGGAAGCTGCCAAGTCTTCACAGACAGCAGCCCTCAAAAGACCCAAATCAAGCTGAAATCAGAAATCCTCCCAAATGGCCTTCCAGCCCCAGGTTCAAGCTCATTCTATTTATTAATTTATTTTTAGTTTTCAACATTCACTTCCACAAGATTTTGAGGTCCAAAATTTTCTCCCCATCTTTTCCCTCCCCCACCCCAAGATGGCATGCATTCTGAACACCCATTCCCCTAATCTGCCCTCCCTTCTATCACCCCCCCTTCTTCTTATCCCCTTCCCTTTCTATTTTCCTATAGGGCAGGATAGATTTCTATACCCCATTGCCTGTATATCTTATTTCCCAGTTGTATGTGAAAACAATTTTTAACATTTGTTCTAAAAATTTGGGTTCCAAATTTTCTCCCTTCCTCTCTCCCCACCCACCTATCCTCATTGAGAAGGCAAGCAACTCGATACAGATTATACATGTGTAGGCATGCAAAACACTTCTATAGTAGTCATGTTGTGGAAAATTATCTATATTTCCCTTTATCCTATCCCACTCCCCATTTATTCTATTAAGCTCATTCTACCCAGCCTTGGTGGATAAGAGCAGATCCACACCCCAGCCCAATGGCTGAGTGAACCCTTCCAAAGCAGAGAAGATGGACCTTTTCATGACCTTTATCCTTCCTCTTCCATCCATTCTAGGAAAAAAAGGAACATGGTGTGCTCCTTACATCTGTCTGCTTAACGTTGAGGGTATTTTTATGAAGAGGGTCATGCCTAGGGTGTGGCCTTGGCCAAAGACCAAGGTGATGTCTCAATAAGATAAGTTCCATCCAATAGTTGGTGGACTCCAAACATCCAGATGGCTCCCAACACCCAGATGTCTGGCACCATGCAGTCAAGGCATTTGGATATTTGAGAACTTTCCTTTCCTGCAATTTACTCCTTCCTCATTTTCCACCCAGATGTTTGGCATCCTATTGACCAAAACATCTGGGTGCTTGGCTTTTTTCTTTTTTTTTTTCTTCCAGTTTCCTTACCTATATTTGGTAATATAAACATGGAAGTGGGTGGGGCTGGGAAGGTGGTTGGGAGGGGGCTTGTCTCAGAGTTAGGGTGTTGTTTCCTCTAAGGCCAAAACTGCTGGATAGAAGTAGATTCCAATGTCCTTGGGTTGGAGCCAGTCTTGGAGAATTTTAAGAATTATATTCAATAACTCAAATTCCTATGAAGTTTTGAGGTTTACAAAGCACTATCTTCACAATAACCCCTTGAGAGGGAAATACAAGCATTGCAATCCTCACTTTACAGATGAGGAAACAGAAGACTGATAAAACTGATAAAAAACTTCTTGAGGACATGTTTTATTTAATTTTTTTTTGTCTTTCTACCCTCAGGCTCTAGTATAGTGGTGACATGTAGTAGGTGCTTACTGAATTTGGAGGAATGAATGAATGAATCAGCTTCATCACCTCCATTTGGGTGTCCCACTCTGATGTATTAACCAAGAGACGTCAGGTGGAGGAGAAGATTGTGCTGAAAAAATATCCTGAGGTTTATATGGGAATTCACATATTGACACTCCTACCATTAACTAACAGCTAGGTGACACGGTGGATAAAGCAATGGACCTGGAGGCAGGAGATCTGAGTTCAAATCTAACCTCAGACACTTACTAGCTGTATGACCTTGGGCAAGTCACTTAACCCTGTTTGCCTCAGTTTCTTCATCTGTAAAATGAGCTAGAGAAGGAAATGACAAGCCACTTTAGTATCTCTGCCAAGAAAACCCCAAAAAGGGTCACAGAGAGTCAGGCATGACTGAAAATGACTCAACAGCAAAAACCATTAACCGAGGGATGAGGCCTCAGCTGACCCTCCCCACAGCCACACCACACCAACCTCAGGCTGTCCTTGTGAGTCATTTGCCCTCTAAGCCTGGTCTTGCTCCAGTCCAAGGAATGGAGACTAAAGATTAGGGACAGATCCAGGGGCATGCTAATAAATGTTTAACAACCTGCTTTCTGAAAAAATGTACTTGTGACATACTTTTAAGTTTAAGTGACATACTTGAAACTTAATCTGCCTTATTATTAATATTTTCCTCCATCACTTTAAGTCTAGAAAACCAACGAAACAATAAATCAAGCTTTTCTTTGAAACATTTGCTGATGTCTGAGGTGCACTTGCTCACACTGAAAATTTAACAATCGGCTCTCATCAGCTAGCACTAGTTAGCTCCGTGACAGATCTCAAATACTGGGAAGAGGAGAAGGTGGGTTGGGAGGAAGAAGACCCTGGACCAAGTGTTGAGGGTCTGGAATATAGTCCTGCCACAGACTGACTGAACCAACAAGCTTATTTGAAGATGGAAATTGGTTGAGTTTAGGCACACAGCTAGTTATTATAATAAGAACTACAATAGCTAACATTTATATGTGCCAGGCACTGGGCTAAGCACTTTACAAATATTATTCATTTGATTCTCACAACAATCTTGGGAGGTAGATGTTATTATCATCCCCATTTGATGGATGAGAAAGTTGAGGCAAACAGAAGTTAAGTGACGCACCCATGTCGTAAGAGTCTGAGGCTACCTTCAAACTCAGGTCTTCTTGACTTCAGGCCCAACCCTCCATCCACTGCACTGTCGAGCTGTTCTATAAACGAGTTAAGGCTGAAGCAGGCTCTGTGGAGGGCTTAGAGCTTGGTCAGACATGAAAGACGCCAAGGTCACTTACTGCATTCCAAGTCATTGAAAGTGGAGGCCACTAGACTCCTATGACTCAGGAGGAGAGAGTGAAGCTGGTGACTTTGCACAGCTCTGCCTTGTTGAAATCCAGTTCACTTGCAAGTCATGACGTCATCTTCCTGACGTCATCGGTCCTCTTCGAAAACGAAGGATAAACAATAAGTAAATCTGTTGCTTTGTCACAAAATGTGCTGCTTTGGACATTTGGCCAGTTATGAGGCCCCTTTGACCTGGCTGGGGTATATGCCAAGCAATGGGATAACATTTTTGGGGCTGGAATGTGTCTGGGAGAGTTTCTGCCCCATCTTTCATTTTTCAAGGAGGAAAGCCAAGGCTGAGAGAGAGGAAGCTAGTTGAGGGAAAACTGGGACTGGAATCCAGGGCTCTGATACCCATTACATGGATAGTGATAGATAGTCTAGAACTTTTGCTCCTCCCACCCTAACCTGTGTCCCTCAGGGAACCTTGTGGAATTGATGTTTAGAACTGGGAGAGACATAGTTTTACCACAGTGCTCCTGGAGATTCTGTAGAACTTGGGGGTAAGGTTGAGAGAGAGGGCAAGCAGGACGTTTGTGATTCTAAAGTCCCTCCCAGTTCTGACATTCCCTGTTCTAACAACCCTCCCACTTCTGATGTTTTCTGCTCTAAAACCCTTCCCAGCTCTGACATTCTCTTTTCTAAGATTCCTCCCAGCTCTAACATTCCATGTTCTAGGGTCCTTCTCAGTTCTGACATTCCCTGTCCTACAGCCCCTCCCACTGATGGCATTCTCTAAAGCTCTGACATTTTTGGTTCTAGAGTCCCTCCTAGCCATGACATCCCCTGTTCTAAGGCCCCTCCCAGCTCTAACATTTCCTGTTCCAAGGTCTTTCCCATCTATAGCATTCTAAGCCATCAGGTCCCTCCGGCCTTCTACCTTCTGTGCCCCAAGGACCCTTGACGTTCCCAGACAAAGACAATGTAATGCATTTGGTCCTAGTCAGTCATTCAAACCCCAGCTTTGTCCCCATTCATCATGGAGTGATTTGGAGGGAATTGATAAGCCTTGCTCCGTATTTCAGAGGAAAGAGCCCTGAGTGAGTTCCAGAAGACCTAGTTTCCCAGCTCTGACTCTAACCTGCTGTGTGACCTTGGGTGAGTGCCTTCCCCTCTCTGGTGTGACTGGATGACCTCTAAGAGCCCTCTTGGCTCCTACCTTCTCCATATCTCAGGACTCCTTGGAGGAGGCTGACCGACAGACCTCCCTTTCCAGCTGGATTACACCATTTCCACAAATCCCTGGGCTTCCTTGTTCATGTGCTGCCCTATGACATTCAACTCTCAGAAGCTGCGCTTAATTGAATTTAACTTAATAGTTTTACTGATGTTTCTTGGTGCTGTAGACCCAGAGGCCGCTGGGTAATTTGCACATTTTTAACAAACAAAATAAATAAGTGATAAGTGTAAACACGCCTGTTTGAATCCAATTAAGAAAAATCTTTGCATCTGAGTCTCAAAATGAAAAGGGTTAGGGGGAGGGTGGTGGCACAGGCACAGAGCATGATAAAGTAGCTTCTAAAGCTAAGGTTCTATGATTCTGGCATCTTCCAGCCCATTACGCAAGCCCAGGCTCAAGTTGAGTTAAGGAGGTGACAATCAGTCAGTCAGTCAACCTACAGGCTTTTATGAAGAACCTACTATATACCAGGCACTGTGATAGCAATGGGGGATAAAAAGGCTACCCTCAAGAAGCGCTCAGTCCATCTCTGAACAGAAAAGGCAACGGTTCTTAGCCTCTTATTGGTTGTGAAACCCTCTGACCATGTGATGGAATCTGCAGACTCCTTCTCAGAAGGAGGCTTTTAAATGCAAGAAACAACATACATCGGATTGAAATGGAAACCAATTAGATCCTTTTGAAACTGTCTCTAACTAATCCTGTATGTATCTTGTTTGCAAATAGTTGTTAAATTGTTGTCTTTCTAGAGGTAGTAGCAGTAGTAGTAGTAGTAGTAGTAATAGCAGTAGTAGTAGTCGTAGTAGTAGTGGTGGTGGTGGTGGTGGTAGCAGTAGTAACATTTATATAGTCATCCCTTTCAAGTCACAGAGATTAGGGCTGAGGAACCACACCTCCCCCTCCATGATCTGGAAAATCCATGTAAAGTTTTTTGGCCCTCCCTTCATATTAGAGAAGTCTGAATTATCAAGGTATCAAAGGCTAAAATATGTTAATATTGTACAATATCACACAAAATGTTATGCATTTCTGAGTTTCTAAACTTTTTCTGTGTCATCTGCTGGCCTTAGTGTATCATTGGCAGCTTCCGCAAAACTCCCCCAAAATTCCCATTTAATTTCTTATGCTGACCCTCGATGTGTGGAAACCCGCAAAGAGGAAAGTGGTGGTGTGGAAGGGATAACTGTGTAGTGCTTTCTGGGTTTGCAAAATGCTGCACGTATTATCTCATTTTATCCTCACGAAGTTCCTGGGAAGTAGGTGCTATTATTACACCCATTTTACAGATGAATAAACCAAGGCAGACAGAGATGAAATGACTTGCCTAGGGATGCATAGCTAGTAAGTATCCATCAGTCATTCAACAGACACTTTTTAATTGTCTACTACGTGTCAAGCACTGTGCTAAATGCTGGGGATACAAATATGAAAAAAGACAGTCCCTGCCCTCAAGGAACTTACAATCTAAAGGAAACTAAAAAGATGGAGAGGAGGGGGGAGGTACCCACTTCTAGGGCATCATGGAGTTTAGTCCAAGGAGCACAAGATAGTGGAAAATGAAGTGCTGGCGGGCCTGGGAGACCCATTTAGAAGGAGGCTTTGAAATATTTCTATGTAAAAAAAATAATAGAAGGAGGCTTTGAGAGGAATTGCCCCTCCCTCCAGCCCTCCAAACAGAGGGGACTGGGAGTATTGATAAGGAGTGAGTACCAAAGGTGGCGCCATCTTGAAGGATGGTGAGTTTTCTGATGATGAGGTCTCCTAGGGGCATGGTCATGAGGAGTCCAGTTCAAGGAGTGCAGGCTGGTGGGAAATGAGTGTCTTGACATCAGATTTGAACTGACTCCAGGTCCAGCCCTCAATTCACTCAAACACCTAGAATACAAGCTCCTTGAGGGCAGGCACAGCCTGTTTGCCTCTCTTTGTGCTCCCAGTGTTCAGCACAGTGCCTGGCACGTCACAGGCACTTAGTAGGTGCTTGTGGACTTGGCTTGAAGTTAACAAAATATTAAAAAAACAAGTTGACAGACCCCAAGAATCTCTCAGTAAGATCAGAGTTGGGGAGGGATCTTAGAACATAGAATGCCATGATTGGAAGTGGCCTGAGAACAGAGAATATCAGACTTAGAAGAAACCTTAGAACATAGAATATCAGAGCTGGGAGGAACCTTATTATTATATTATACATAATATTGGAACAGGGAATATCAGAGCTGAAACGGGCCTTAGAACGGTGATGTGTGGCAGAGGAGGAGGGAGTGCTTTGAGGGTTACTAGGAAGGCTCTCTCAGAGAGGCAGCAGGTTCAGAATCTGGAGTCAAGGGACCTGGGTTCAAGTCCTCCATGTTTTAGGGCAATAGGTCAATCAATAAACAAGCAGATATCACTTGTTACTATGTTCCAGGCACTGTGCTAAGCTCTGGTATCTGTGAATAGAAGAATGAGGAGTGTGCACAGGGTGAGACTTAGGGGCAGAGAGAAGCAGCTGAGACAGCAACATCAGGGGAGAGGCCAGTATCCACCCTGTAAATGTACTCAGTGGGGATTGCTAATGGAACCCAGGCTTCCTAGGGGAGGGAGGGGGAGGGGAGAAAGAAAGGAATAAGGATGACATTCTATGTCAGGCCCCTTAGCTCTTGAATGGGATAATGGGAGAGATTTATCACAAAGGAGCAAGCTGCAGCTAGAGATAAAGCCCCATATCTGATGCCTGCACCTTGTGCTAATGTGAGGGGCTCCCCACCAGGAGCTCAGCAAATCAAGAGCCACAGATAGGCCCAGAAATGGCCACCACCCATGGCTGCCAAGCCTCATATACTGAAAGCAGGGCAGGCACCACAACCCTAAACCTGGAGCATCACTCACAGCAGAGACACTGGTGTGAAGATTCTCCACTGCATCCTAGAGCTGATGCTGGAAGGGGCCTTAGAGCTCAGTTTTCCCAGTTCCCTTTTCTTTCCTCCTCTCCTCTCCTCTCCTCTCCTCTCCTCTCCTCTCCTCTCCTCTCCTCTCTTTTCTTTTTCTTTTTTAGCAGATGAGGCTACTGGCTGTGGGGCATAGACCCATAGACCTTTGTTTGGGTATTTATTATTATTTTTTAAAATTTTGAGTTCCAAATGACCATAGGCCTTTTGAGCCTCTTACAGTTGAAGCCTCTTCTATGTGTCATCTCCCCTAATTAGAATGTAAGTTCCTTGAGAGTTTCCTTTATCTATTGCTACGTCCAAGGCTTGGCACATAGTAAGCCCTTAATAAATGATTTTCTGTTTTATTCCATTCCCTGAGGAAACTGAGGCCCAGAGAGGTAAGCTCTGGAATCACAAAGAGAGTTTGTGACAGATTTGGGGGGTGAAATGGGGTGACTTTCTGGCTAAAGCTCTGGCCCCTTCTCGATGCCTTCTTGATCCAGGGAGGCCCAGGAAAAGTGTCTGTTTCCTCCTGCCTGGAGAGATAGTTTGGGGTGGGCTTTTAGCCCTGGACCATCGGGTCTGGGGCTACATGGATGCTGGGAACCAGCTGGGGGAAGAGGGTGATGGGAAAACAGCACCTGTTGGACACCCTTCTGTAAAAGTGAAGCGAGCAGGGTCCCAGGATTGGGGCTGGGGGGATGGCCTGCCCAGTCCTGAGCAGACATGTAAAAGGTAAGAAACAATTATATTTCCAAATAAGGAAATTGAGAGAAAAGTAGCTCTAGGTCAGAGCTTCAAGAATCAGCTAAAATTGGGTGAAACTTGTTGTTTGATTAAAGAGGCTGGAAGGACAAAGGTTAAACTTTACTTAGAGTGCACATGCTTGAAACTTACCTAGGGGAACTTGTGGTGTGCATTTGGGAAAGTCTGTGATCTGTGCTGACTCCTACCTATGAAAGTCAGCTGGGAGGGACTTGCGGCCAGGAATAGGGATATAAGGATTGCTCTCCCTTCTGTAGGGTGTGTGCGCTCATCAAGCGTATTAAAGGTTTCACTGCATCACTCATCCTGAGTCTGTCTAACTTACTGTGCTTATTTGGGCACCAGAGGTTATTTCCAACAGAGGGATACAAGCCGGACACGGACGGAGCTCAGGCACCATCCTGCTGTACCTCACCGGCATCCGGGGCCTGTGGGGGATGTTTCTGAGCTCAGGTGGTAGGCAGGGGGTCAAAACAACTGTACTGCTGCAGCCCAGCAGTCTATAGACTCCTAGTCCATGGAAGAGGTCAGGGCCAAGGTCATGCCATAAACGTGACATCCTCAGAAAATAATCCTGTGATGAGAAACACGCATTCTGCTTGAATGATGATGGGAGGAAAAAAAAAACATGGCAAGTCCCTCCTGTCTCCTGCCTCCTCTATATTAATGAGGCAGGGGCCATGCCAGCCCGAGAAAAAAAGAGCATAAAATGCTGATAAGTATTCAGGAAAGCACCTCTTCGAGCTGTCTTTTCATAAAGTCATAGATTTTGAGCTAGAAGGAACTTGAGGGAGCCACCTTGTTCAATTTCCCCATTTTATAGTTGAGGAGACTAGGGGCAGGGGACTGAAGCGGACCCCAGGTCACACATTGGGCAATTATCACTCCCTTTGAAAAATACCATCCCAGCACTCAGCACACTGTCTGCCCTTAGTAGGTGATTTGTTGCTGTTCAATTGTTTCAGTCATGTCCAACTCTTCCCATTTGGGGTTTTCTAGCAAAGATATGAGTGGTTTACCATTGCCTTCTCCAGCTCATTTTTCAGATGAGGAAACTGAGGCAAAACAACCCAGGGTCGCACAACTCGGAAATGTCTGAGGCCAGATTTGAACTCAGGAAGATGAGTCTTCCTGACTCCAGGCCCAGCACTCTATACACTGTGACACCTAGCTGACTGAGTAGGTGCTTAATAAATGCTTACTTATGCAAATGTTATGTAGGAGTCACTTAAAATTTGAACTCTCCACAGAGATTGAAGTGTAGTTGGAAAATGTGCCTACATTTGGGGAGTCATTTGGTATATATTGCTATATCATTTCAGTAAATATCCTTTTGTGAAAGCTAATTTATGTTAACTGGTTAATCGATATTGAGGAGAAAGCAAATGGTCAAATTGTTGTTGTGGAGACTAATAGGCATGGGCAAAGGATGTGGATATAACAAACCACAATGAGGGCCCAGAGCAATGGTATTTGAAGAACCCCACAGCCCATTGGGGATACCCCTAGAACCCTGAGGGCAGATAAGACACAGCCTATGATCTATGATTGATGACAAGTATAGCACCAGTATGAAGTAGGATCTTATGGCAGCCAGCACCTCTGCTCTTTCCCTAAGCATCATTTCTGTGTCAGAGTTTCAGGGGAAAATGACTCCTAGACCGCATCGTTTGCTGGTTGTCCAGAGCTATCAGCCCCCAGTCCCCAGCAGATGGACCTGCATTAATGGGCCAAGGAAGGATTTTGAAAAGTGTTGTAAGGGATGAAGGATGGAGACCCAGTTGGCTCTGGAGAGACTAAGAAGTGTCCTTGAGCGCAACCCACTAGGCCTTGGGGTAAAATGCAAAAAACCTTTATATCTACCTTAAACACCTTCTAACCTTCTCTGTTTTTTGTCTTTGAATCCAATCCTTTAGGTCCCTTCTCTTTAGCCCACTCTGCTGGAGGGGACTCCATTCCTGCTTGGGGTATTGGATGAGATAAAGATAAGAAACTTCTTTGACAACTCTTATCTGGGAATAAAAGCATTACTAAATGTTATCATGATTAGTGAAATATTACCCTTCCCAGGGGAAGTTGCATTTATCTAGAACTCCTAGAGAAAAAATCTTCAAGGCCCAAAGGTTTCAAGTCTTTCTCTGGCTCTCAGTTTCCTCCTCCGTGAAATGAGAAGGCTGGATACTAGATCATCTTGGAGGGGGTTGGACCGGGCTATCCTGTGTTCTAATCTCCGATGTTCTGTATTCTAAGCTGTGCCCCATCCAAGTTCTGAAATGCTGTGTTCTAAGCTTCTCTTGTCTTTTGACACTCTATGCTCTTTGTTTTAAGGCCCATCTTAGCTCTGACATTCTATGTTTCAAGTTCTAAGGTCCCTTTTAGCTGTGCCTGGACTGTGTTCAAAATATTTCTATGGCCTCTCCTAGGTCCTGAGTGACTCAACATTTGTGGCCTATCATCTGAACTCTCTGTTGCTGAGTCTTTGAAATCAAACATCCAGTCTTTACTTGAGTAATCTGCATGGATGATTAAACCTTAAATCCTTAAAGAAAGAAAATTCTTCTCCAAATTTCTGGTGGCAATGTCCTATTCCTGAAGAGCCATCCGAACCCATCTAGACCCATTTAGATACAAGTCCAAATGACCCAGCCATTTGTTTGATGCTATTGGCAGCTAGGTGGTTCTGTGGATAGAGTGCTGGGCCTGGAGTCAGACAGACTCATCGTTCTGAGTTCAAATCTGGCCTCAGACACTAGCAGTGTGACCCTCAACAAGTCACTTAACCAAGTTTGCTTCAGGTTCCTCATCCAAAAAAGGAAATGGAAAACCACTCCAGTGTCTTTGACAAGAAAACCCCAAATGGGGTCATGAAGAGTCAGACACAACTGAAAAATGACTCAACAATAACTTTTTTTTTCTTTCTTTCAGCCAGAGACAAGGTTTATTAAAGATCCGCCATATTGGCCAGACTCTTAAGGAATCTGAACATTTGTGAGCTATTGGCTAGGTTCTTAAGGAATCTGAGCTTCAACAATAACTTTGTCAACATTATTGTTGGGTGATTTGACTTGGGTGTCACCCATGGAGGACCTTTGGATTCCACCATTGGCTCTTATCCATTTCGTGGGCTCCGTACACAAGCGAACCAGTATTGATTGTATTTCAGAAGTGCAAGAGCATTGTGAGAGGTGTCTGTCAGCTGTTTATCATGAGATCTGGAAACATCCATCAGTCCTTCTCCTGCTCTTTTTTGATGAGGAACTGTTGATCATTCTATGATAAGTTTGGGAATGGTGGACTCTTTATTCCATTAATATTGTATAGATTTTTATCTGGATGCTAGTTCATTCCATTGTCAACTATTTTACAGTTTCAAAACCACATGTTAAGACTGGTACTGCAAAGGTGTTAATTGCTCCAAATGCGTTCTTAGTCTCCACTTTGAAACTTCTGTGTGTATTTGTCATGCAGGGCTATGTATATTACCTTACTTCACTCCGTACCAGGAATGCCAGGTCGCCCATACCCTGCTGCCCCTGCCTCACCAGCCCTTTGGACACAAGGTAACCTGGCATTTTCTCTGATGGCTGCATGCAGTTCATTTCCACAAGCCATAAGAAAAATACCATTCCATTCTTGAGAGTGTCTCTGTGACCTCCATTCATGTTAAGCTAATAGGATTCCGGGACAGGCCCTTTCATTACTTAATTAGTTATTATGACCCCTAGCCAAGGCTAGGTGGTCAAATATTCCAACTGCTGCAACGCAAGGTTTCTTAATGTTAATGTTAATGTCACTCATAGTGCAGAATTAGAGTGTAGCAAATATATGTCTAGACCCAATAAAATATTGTTTAAGCTTTTGCAAGGCTGTCAGCACTTTAGTTCATTAGGCTCAAGGATGATCATGGCTCCAGGAGATGAGAGGAAGGGTACCAATTGCTCTGGTACAGCTAGGGGCACAGCTACCCCCCCCCCCGGTCCTCTTGGTCAAGGGATACTTTTGAGCCTGAGTTTTCTGTCCATGGGGTAGAAAAAAAGCCCCATTTGAGAGTTGACATGGCAAGAGTGCCGGTGTTAGAATAAAACGAGCTCAGATTTGCTATGTGACCATGGGTGGGTCACTTCATGTTTCTTGGACCTATTGAAATCCAAAAAGCTGTGTGTTATAAGCTGCCCCTGGTCTAGACCCTCCCCTTCCTGCAGCCTGGCATCACTTGAGATAATATTTGTAAGCAGTTAACACAGCGCCTGGCACATAGTGAGTGTTTAATAAATGCTTCTTTTTCCTCTTCTCATTGGATGAAGAGGTGAAAGGACTTACCCAGGATCACACAGCTAGCCCAAGTCTAAAACTGGATTTGAATTTAGGTCTATCCATTACACCACCCAGCTTACAGAGCCTCTCTTTCTGTGTTTGATTGTTTAGATATTATGTAAGCTTCTTGAGGGCAGAAAATGTTTTGCTTTTGCATCCCCAGACCGGTACCGGGCCCTTAGTAAGTATTAATAAATGTTTGTTGATTAACTGTCTTCAGGCTAGTATTCCAAGCCACTTTCCATTAATTATACCAGGATGCTCCTAATGAATTTATTATCTTCTCTTCACATAAAAATTGGTTGTGTCTGGCCTTATCACTCTTGTCGCTGCCCTAAACTGCCTTAAGGAGTGAGTACTGTGAGGGTGGGATTGTGTCCTGGTCATCTGTGTGCCCATCCTCCAGATGCCAACTGCCCACAAGGCTTCCAAGGTTGGGAGAGTTCCACTGGATTCCCTATGCTCCAACGGAAGGCTGGGGACCACTGGGGAGGACCTGCCCATGTGCCTCCACCTGGCATGGAAGACTTTGACCTGCTGCTCACTGGGGAGGCTCCTCCATGCTCATGTATCTCCTTAGTGTCACAGACAGAAACAGGAATAAGTGGTTATTTACTGATGGTGATGGTTGTGGATGCTGTTGGAGGCACCAATCATGGAGCTTAAAAAGAAGGATTAGTATCAGGGAACTTTAGTCACATATGGCAGCTTGATCACTAACCTGACCACTACGTCACCTGGAGCCAGGTACTTTCCCACTTTGGGCCTGTTTTGTCACCTGTAAAATGAAGGGCTTGTAGTACATGATTCCTGAGTTCTTTTCCAACTGATATTCTGTGTTCTAAGGCCCTCCCAACCCTGACATTCCCTATTCTAATGCCCTCCCAGCTCTGACATCCCCTGTTCTAAGGCCCTCCAGCCCTGATATCTCCTGTTCTAAAGCCCTCCCAGACCTGACATCCCCTGTTCTAAGGCCCCTCCCAGCCCTGACACCCCCTGTTCTAAGATCCTCCCAGTCCTGACATCCCCTGTTCAATGCTCCTCAGGCCCATCCAGCTTTGATAGCCTGTTAACTGAACAGTGACCTGGTGGGTCTGAGAGGCCAATATCCAGCCCAGGCCGGCTGACTCCACATGCCTGATGCCTCTTTCTATTACGCTTCCCAGCCTTTCAGGTGACAGAGTACATTCTGGGGAGAGGATTCATGGCAATGACCCTGCCCAGGGCCTCGGTTCTGGAATTAGATCTGTTGTCCGGGAGAGACATACTTCTACCATCTCACTTGTCTCCAACTTTTCTCTGAGAATTAGCTAACAGTTAATGAATCCATTTGTTTAATGAGGTGGAAAGTAGCCGATGATAACAATAATTAGCTCTTAAGTAGTGTTTTTCTAAAGCAACTTGCCTTGCAGGTGCATTCGTTAATTAAGCCTCTCGTCACTCCAAGACTACAGGAAAATGAGCCTATGATCCCATTTGGTAGAAGAGTAAACTGAGGCAGAAAAGTAGTTTGAATTTTACAAGGCCAGAGGAAGTGGTCATGTCAGTATCCCACTTAAGACTGGAGAGGTGGTGGCTATTGGTGTGGAACTATATCTATAGGATCAGAATCAGTCAGTTTCATTAATTTTATTTGGCTGTTGCTTTCTTTTCTTTTCTTTCTTTCTTTCTTTTTTTGGTTAGGCAATGGGGTTAAGTGACTTGCCCAGGATCACACAGCTAGTAAGTGCTTTGTGTCTGAAGCCGGATTTGAACTCAGGTCCTCCTAAATCCAGAGCCGGCGCTCTATCCACCGCACCACCTAGCTGCCCCCCTTTTTTTCTTTTTTAGGGGGATAGTTTGCTGGGTGGGGAAGTTGAGAATGAAATTTCTGATATGCAAACAAATATAACTACAAAATTAAAATAAAAGAGTCTCAATTTAACTAGTTCTAAAGGGTCTTTCTAGCAAGTCACAAAGGAGCAAATACTGTCTTAAAAAACCCTAAAACTTAATATCATAACATTTATCCACTTAATATACGGATTTTGTGATTCTGTGAGTCCCTCCCAGCTCTGACATTCTCTATTCTAAGGCCCCCTCCCAGCTTTGACACTGTGTTCTAAAGTAATGTTCTTAGCTCATGGATATGGCTCACAAATCTATACCTCAGAAGCCAGCTAGTCTAACCCTTTAGGTTTACATATAAGAGTGTGACTATATTGAGTAAACCAATGAAGTTACTTTACTCTGTTTAAAGTTATATCTTTAATGAGGCTAGAAAACACCTTGATCAATCAATCAATCAATCAATGAAATCAATCAATGAAAGACTTTGGGAAAAGTCCTTCATTTGCACATAGTGATGGTTGTACAAGGAGTATGTTCAGATTGGTTGAGGAAATTTGGTCATGCCATTTAGAGCAGGTCACCTGATTAAGTGTTGGAGGGTAGAGAGGAGAGGAGGAATTGCTTGGGATGGGGCTCAGAAGAGGAGAGCTCTTTGGCATAGGTTTCCACCTTCCCTTCCCCTTGACTGGGAAAGGACCCTAAGAATTACGAAGGGTCAGGGAGATTTTGAACTTCTGACTTCTGTTCTTCACATTGATGTCCTAACATTGTCCCTGGGATAGCAGCTGCTGGTGGCAATGCTAGCCCTGGGAGGGACAGACTGGATACAGCTTCAAGGTTATAGGAAAAAAAAACAGAAAGAAAAAACCCAACAATACTGTATGTAAGGGGAATGTTTTTAGTATTCCAGCAAAAGGACTTCCAGGAGTTGTGAGTTATCCTTTTACTACATGACATCTTTAATCTGGGATACACTTTCCTCTGGATTCTGTATGTGTTTGTGGAGGAGGAGTGTGTAATAGAATTTGGGAGAAGATTTTCCCCACTATTCTTACTATACTACCTTAGTAAATACCATTTCTAATAAAACAAATTGAGTCTGGTTGACTGAATGTCATTGCTGATCAATGTAAAGGAGAAACACTAGTGGGGGCTCATGAGCTCTATATTATTAGGAAGACAACACCCAATCCCTTAAAGCTGTCCCTAGATCCCTGAGGAGGCCCTGTAGTAGTCATGAGTGGGAATTGGGATAGTTTCTGCTATATGCAGAACAGGAAGCCAAGGAAGTGAAATGACTTTTCCAAAGTCATATAGGTAGCAAATATCAGATGTGAGATTTGAACTTAGGTCCAGATACTCTTGCCATAAAGGAGAAGTTTATATTGAATTTATATTGAATCATTCCCTCTCTCCATCAAAGGCATTTCTGAGACCCTAGACCAGAGGTAGGCAGCTAAGTGGCACACTAGATAGACCACTGAGCCTAGAGTCAGGAAGAATCATCTTCCTGAGTTCAAATCCAGCCTCAGACACTTACTAGCTGTTTGACCCTAGGCGTGTCACTTAACCATGTTTGCTTCATTTTTCTCATCTGTAAAATGAGCTGGAGAAGGAAATGGCAAACCACTCCAGTATCTTTGCCAAGAAAAAGCTAAATGGGGTCACAAAGAGTCAGATGTGATTGAAATGACCAAACAACAGAAGACCAGGGTTAGGGCTTTCCTCTGTGGCCTTGGAAGGGCAGATTGTCTTTTCTACTTGCTATCTCCTCCTCCTCCTCCTCCTCCTCCTCCCAGATCTCATTAATCAGGGCATGGAGCAACATGCAACACCTTGGAGAGCCCTGCCAAATACAAGCATTTTCTGGGAGATAAGATCATGCAAATGAGAAGTCTGGATGAATAGAGGAATCATCATTATTGTCAACACCCAGTCAAGGATTTCCTGAAGTCTTAGTTCTCACTTCATGGCAGCATCAAGGGGAGGTGAATTGATGATTACTTTATGAAATCATGAAATGAGAAAATGGGGGCAGGCAGGCCTGGTTTTTGGGTACTCACCAAGAAGACCATGACTGGCCTTAGGAAACAAGGTGGCAATCACACTTTAAGCCCAGAGGGCACCAAGACACACTTGAAAGGGGTACAGAGGCAGACAGTGTGGGCACGGGATAGGATGGTGAAGAAAGGCAGGCACCATGGGGAAGAGAATGGAGAGGGAGGAGAGGCACGGATAACCCTTACTGTAATCATGGATTAGTATTGGTAGCACTGAGCAGCATGGACCCAATGGAGAGAGAAGAGTCCTTGGGGAGCAGGAATTTGAGGTCAGATTTTTATGGAGTTTTGTGAGAAACAGACTAACTCTTATCTGTGCCTCCTTGGGGTTAGTTCGTTAACATACCCAAATCATCTCAATGTTATTGGTAAAATTTTTAAGTTAACATGTCCTTGTCGTCTCAAAGTTATCAGCACCTTTTGATGTTCAGCTGGTCTGGAATGTGTCTGAAATTTACATAAGACCAGAACCCCAACAGCAGCATCTAGATGGCTTCCCTTGATTCAGCACCTATGACCAGGATGTGAATTTTGGTCAGTAAATGAGCCAACTTGCAAATTATGCTCCTTTTATCTTTGTAATAGTTTGCAATCAACTTCCGCATTGTCCTTTGAAATCTTACTTCCTTCTATTGCCTCTCTATACTGGCTGCCTACAAACTTACTATGCTGACTGGGGTGAGGGGGGTGGTCATGGGGACCAGAATAAGATAAAATTTTGGCATGGGAGGGAATGAGAAAACTGGAAACCACTGAGTCTCTATCTGACCTGGGTTTTCTATGCCCCTGAAATTGCTTTGGCCACTCATTTCTCTGCTGAGTCCACATTCCTCCAGGTGTTCAAACCAGAACATAGAGCCTTCCAATCAACAATTCCACAAGGTTTTATGAAGCCCCTCCTCTGGGTCAGGCACCACACTCAGTGCTAGGGGTTACAAAGACAAAAGCAAACCCAGAAATACAGAACACGCAGAGGCATCCATCTACAAAGACCTGCACCAGAAACATGTAAGTGCCATAATACAGGTGGCTTGGTATAGTGGATAGAATGCTGGATTGTGGAGTCAGGGAGATCTGGGTCTGAATTCCATCCCTAACACTAAGAGTGGGGAAGCCAGTTAACTCTGCGAAGTAGTAGATACTGTGTTGACAGTTGGATTTGGGAAGACTCAAGTTTGAATCCTGCCTTATGCACTTAGTAGCTGTATGACTATGAGCAAGTCTTCTCAGCCTTAGTTTCCTTTTTTGTAAAGTGGGGGTTATAATATGCCCACCTCCTAGGATCTTGTGGGGACAAAATTTTATAAATATTATAAATATACATATACTTTTGTATATGCAAACACATGTATATACATGCAAATTATATATATTTACTTACATATATGACATATATATTTTATGCAATCCACATGTGCTAAGTATTTTGCAGCCCTCAAAGGGTCATAGAAATGTTATGGATGGCATTCATATTATGCATTAAGATTTACAAAACAGTCCAGGACCCAAGGGAGAGACCTTCTCTCTCTATCTTATCACAGAGGGGTATTTCTCAAGCTAGAAAGGACATTAGAGTCCATTCTAGTCTAACCCTTTCAGGTTACAGATGGGGAAACTGAAGCCCATGGAGAAGTGGCTTGCTCACTATCCCAAAGGTAAATGACAGATGCTGGCTTTGACCCTACATCCTCTGCCTTCTTGGTTAGCTCTCCTTCCACTGTACCACACTGTCTACACATGCACGTATACCCACAAAGGCCGCAATTAAATCATTGCCATTTTTGTGATGCTTTAAGGTTTTTGAAGAGTATCCCTTGTCACTAAATTTTAATAAATGCTGGTTGGCTTCTCCTGGATACTATCCCTCCTCTCTGGGTTTTATAACACTGCTGTCTCCTGAAACTCCTCCTAAACGTCTGACTGCTTTTTCTCAGTTACTTTTGCTGGATCTTCATTTGTATCACAGCCTCACCTTGGGGTGACCTCCAAGGTTCTGTCCTATGTCCTCTCTTTTTCCTCTACTCTTTTTTCCCTAGGTAACCTTGACCGCTCCCACGGCTTTAACTGTCATCTCTATGATATGGAATGGAGTGGAGACAGATGAGATATGGAAGTGAATTAGGATGCTCTTGCTATTATCTAGGTGAGAGGTGATGAGGATCTGAACTCAGGTGGTATCTGGGTAGAAAGAACAGATCAAATACAAGAGATATTGTGAAAGTAGAAATGGCAAGATTTTGCAAGTAATTGCTTCTGTGGACTAAAAGAAAGTGAAGAGTCCAAGATAATGCCAAGGTTATGAACTTGGGAGACTGGAAGAAGAGACTGGAAGAATGTAATCCCATTGTTTTGTTATGGTCTTTTTATAACTAGCGCTACATAGCAGAGGTCCTGGCACATGGTAGGTCTTTAACAAGACTTTTTGAATGGTTTGTATCATCATGGTTGTTATTATTATTATTATTATTGTTACATTATAATGCAAGCCCCTTGAGAGCAAGGACTGTTTTGTTTTGCTCTTGGTATATCCTGTGCCTAGGATAACTCTTTGTATTTAAAGCAGCTAGGTGTCACATTGGATAGAGCACTGGGCTTGGAATCAGAAAGACTTATTTTCATAAGTTCAAATCTGGCTTCAGACATTTACTAGCTGTGTGACTCTGGGCAAATCATTTAACTCTGTTTACCTCTATTTCCTCATATGAGGAAATATGAGCTGGAGAAAGAAATAGTAAACCACTCCAGTATCTCTGCCAAGAAAGTTCCAAACGGGGTCACAAAGAGTTGGGCGTGGCTGAACAACATTTAATAAATGTAATTGTATTAACAGAGCTATCCCTCCTATTCCTTTGCATCTCCAAGCTCACCATCCCCTGTTCACATTCCTTATTTTCTAGATTTAACTCCAAGAGCCTTCAGGGTTAATAGAAAATCAAACCCACGCTCAAAGGCGCAAGATTTACCTTCCTAAGGAAGTGCCCAAGAGTGTCTTATGGGTTTTGAGAAGTGGTTCCAAAGAATGTCATCTGAGCAATGGTAGCCCCATTGTAAGGGTCATCATAAGATCACAAATCTAAAGCTGAAAAGGATCTTAGAGGTCACTGAATCCAATACCCACATTTTATAGATGAGAAAACTGAGACCCAGGAAGGTGATTTGCCCAGGGTCACATTTACCTTGTTGGAGGCAAGATTTGAATTCAGGTCTTCCTGACTGCAAGTGAAGACTTTGATGGAGAGGTCACTCCTAGGGTCCTCTAAACTCAGACGTATTTGTGAGAAAATGCATTTCATGACTTGTTTGTTACCCCTTATGACATGAGTGTTAAATGGATAAATTAAACCAAATTGAAATGGTGTTAACAAAAGCCTTGCCCTAAGCAATGGAACCATTCACCAATTGTGGTGATGATAATGATGGTGGTGGTGCTGGTGGTGTTGGTGGAGGTGGTGAAGATAATTAATCAGCAGATGTTCATTAAGCTCTTGCTCTGCTGATACATGCAGTGGAAATAGAGAGGCAGTGGGGTGTAGTGTTTAAGGATCAGTTTTTGGGTGAAAAAGACTTGACTTCAAGATTTACTCCCAACACGTACTAGCTGTGTGACTCTGGGAAAGTCCTTTCATTTCTCCAGATCTCAGTTTCCTCATGTGAGGAGTGGAGCACAGGAATCCACGGAGGGGATTGGGCTAGAATAATAATAATTTGAGAGTTGGAAGGGTCCCCAGTGGCCATCTTGTCTACCATGCGCCTAAACAAGAAGCCCTTCTACGTTATAACTGATAAACGGCACCTCGGCGGGGTTTGCAGGCCTCTGGTCTCCTTACTACATCCCGAGAGGCCATTGAGTCCATATGCCTCCTTCTACAGATAAGAGGACGTGAGCCAGCACCTTTCACTGTTGGACAGCTCCCATTGTACGTACTCCATCCCCAATCTTATCTGCTTTTTTGAGACTTCCCCTGGTTCCACCCGCTGGGGCTAAGCAGAGCAAGACTAAGTCCTCTTCCACGTGACTCGATGGTGATTTCTAAGAATCCTTTCACTTCTAATACTCTATGATGGAGACAGTGTAGATATCTTTTTTTTTTTTGGCTAGGCAATGGTGTTAAGTGACTCGCCCAGGGTCACACAGCTAGTAAGTGTTAAGTGTCTGAGGCCAGATTTGAACTCAGATCTTCCTGACTCCAGGGCCAGTGCTCTATCCACTGAGCCACCTAGCTGCCCCAGTGCAGATATCTTGTTGTTTATGGCTGTTTGCCTTTATTCTTGAAAGGATCAATGACATGAGGAGGGTGATGTCTCTACAGAAGAGGTAGCTGCATCTTGGCAAGGCCAAGGGGCCTGCTTACGTCACCAGTGACTAAGTACAGGCTAGCAAGGCCTTGAATTCCCCAGGTTTGCATTTTGCCCTTGGTGCACCATGCAGATTAACTCCTCCAATTGATAAAAGTGAGAACAATTATCTCTATAAACGGAAAATAAAATGCTGAGGCTACTTAGGCTCTTGGAGATGATCTCATTCAATGCCCTCATTTAACAGGGGAAGAAACTAAGATCCAGGGAGGGGAAGATACTTGTCCACAGGCACAGGGATAAGTAGTAGGCACAAGACTCCTGGCCCAAAGTCCAGGGCGATTTCCATGACCCCATGTGGCCTTCTCCTTGTCAAGGCCATTGAAGCAGAGACCCTTCTCAGGCACTCATCCAAAGAGGAGCACCAATTATTAATTATCCCTGAGTAGCCACAGCCCTCCAAAGGCTGCTGCCTCTTTAATAGCCCAAGGTGACAGAGAAAACGGCCCCTGGTGGTCAGGCTTGATTCCAGTGACTCCCTGATAACTGCTAGGGTCAAACAGAAAATTCTCTCTTTGGCTTTTAGAAAGCCCATCATAACTGGGCTCCCTCTTGCCTTTCTGGTCTTCTCATATCTCATTCCTCTCATATACTCTGGAATCCACAGCCACTTGCCTCTTGGCTGTTCCTCAAATAAGACATTCTGTAAGCCTCCAGGCATTTGCACTATGCGTGGATGTCCTCCCTCATCACCTCTCCCTCCTGACTTCCCTCAAATCTCAGCTAACATCCCACCTTCTGCAAGAAGTCTTTCCCAGTATTCCTTAGCCTTAGGGCTTTCTCTTTGTTGGTTTTCTCCAGTTTTTCCTGTCTGTAGCTTGTTAGTAAACAGTTGTTTGCATGATGTTGCCCCCAATAGACTGTGAGTTCCTGGAAGCCTCCCCCTCCTTTTTTTTGTATCCCCAGTACTAACCCAGTGTTTGGCACATAGGATGTGTTTAATAAATGCTTATTAACCAACTGACTAGGTGTCTATCTGGGCAGGCCAACAGTAGACTAGCCAGGATGGAGGCCAGGCAACCAGGACTTGGGCCACTAATGCCCCTTCCTTCATTAGGAAAATTAGAAGGAGCTCCCTCTGGGTCACAATGGATCCCAGAATTTAGAGCTAGAAGCAACCATCTACCTAGTCTAGCTAATGCTAGAAAAACTGTCCTTACTGCATCCCACCCCAAAAGGCCTCCTCCAACCTCTACCTGTTGGCCTCCAATGTAGGGGAGCTTACCACGTCCTAAGGCAGCCCATTCCACTTGATGACAGTTTTTGGCATTATGAAGCTTTTCCTAATGTCCTGCCTCAGTTGGACTCTTGGCAACTTCTTCCTGTCTCTTCTGGTTTTGCCAAATTAAACAAATCCTTTCCCTTTTCTACAAGACAACCCTTCAGATACTTGAACACAGCTGTTACGGGTTTTTTTTTTCTGAGCCTTCTCTTTAACACTCCCCAGTTCCTTCAGTGATTCCTCATATGATTTGGATTAAGGCCCTTCTCCATCTTAGTCTTTCTCTTCTAGGCACTTGCCAGATTCTCAACATCCTTCATAAACACTATCACCCAGAGCTGGGCACAATACTCCAGATGGCATCTGACTAGGGCAAAGAGTGGGGACACTACCCCCTCCTTATTCCTAGAAGCCATACTCCTTTTACTGTAGTACATTAGCTCTCTTACCTGTCCTATCTCACTGATGCCTCATACAGAGCTTGAGGTCCACTAAGACCCCCAGATCTTTTACAGAGAAATTTTGGTATAATCATGCCTCCCATCTTTTGTGCTTGGGAAGCCAATTTTTTTTTCAATTCAAGGGTGATTTTGCTTTTATACTCACGAGCATTATCTTATTGGATTCAGCATCATGATTGTTTTGGATCCTAACTGTCACCTGCTGGATTGCTTATTCCTCCCAGATCTATGCCACTGCAAGTTTGGTAGGATGTTGTTTTTAGGCTTTAGTATGGTCATGGAGGGGCAGCTAGGTGGCACCATAGTGCATTGAGTGCTGGGCCTGAAGTCAGGAAGACTCATGCTCCTGAGTTCAAATCTGGCCTCACACACTTACTAGCTGTGTGACCCTAGGCAAGTCACTTAACCCTATCTGCCTCAGTTTCTTCATCTATAAAATGGTCTGGAAAAGGAAATGGCAAACCTTTCTGGTATCTCTGCCAAGAAAACTTCAAATAGGATCTGGAAGAGTCAGACATGACTGAAACAGCTGAATGTGAGTCATTAATAAAAATGTTAAAAGATTCAGGGTCAAGCCTAGATCCCTGGGTCACTCCACTGTAGATATTCTTCCAACTTATCATTGAATCCTTAATGGTTTTTTTGTTGAATACAACCATTCAACCAACACCAGTTTAATTGTACTGTTGTCAGAGCTAGCTGGCAACAGCTAGCTTTTGGAGCCTCTCAAACAAGCTCCAAAAGAAAGTGTGGGAGAGAAGGGCTATTAGACTGACTACCAGACCGAAGGTCTACAGAGCCATTGTGCTGACCTCATTGTTGTATGCCTGTGAAACCTGGACAGTCTACCAGCACCATGCCAGGAAATAGAATTGCTTCCATTTGAATTGTCTTAGGAAGATTCTGAAGATCACCTGGCAGGATAAGATACCAGACACTGAGGTCCTTTCTCAAACTAAACTGCCAAGCATTCAAACTCTGCTTCAGAGAGTACAACTCTGATGGGCTGGCCATGTTGTTTGAATGCCAAATGTATGCTCGCCAAAAAGACTATTTTATGGAGAACTCACACAGGACACGCATTCACATGGTGGTCAAAAGAATTGATACAAGGACTGTCAAGGTCTCTCTTAAGAACTTTGGAATTGGGGACAGTTTGGTGGCACAGTGGATAGAGCATCTGCCCTGGAGTCAGGAGGACCAGAGTTCAAATCCGGTCCAGACACATAATACTTTCTAGCTGTGTGACTCTGGGCAAATCACTTAACCCCAATTGCCTCACTAAAAAGAAAAAAAAAGAACTTTGGAATTGATTGAGTGACATGGTAGACATTGGCACAGGATCATTCAGCATGGTGTACCCACATCAAAGAAGGCGCTGTGCTCTATAAGCAAAGCAGAATTGAAGTACCTCAAAAGAAACCTGAGATGTGCAAATTTAGAGAATCTACCACAAATATTCACATGGACTATTTGTGCCCAACCTGTGGTAGAACATTCTGAGCTCTTATTGGTCTGAGCAGCCACAATCCAACACTTGACTCTAGCATAGTGATGTCATTTTGGTCCTCTTTGAGAACAAAGGACAACCACCAACCAATTGTACTGTTATCTAGCCCATATATCAGGGAATTTTTCCTCTCAGTACAAATATACAAATTGATCAAAATCAACTCAACTCAGCAAGCATTTGCTAAGCCCCTATCATATGCCAGAATGGCTTAATGATATCTGTTCAAATCCATGGCAAATCATTCAACATCACAGTAATACAAATCTATGTTCCAACCACTGATGCCCAGGAAGGCAAAATTGATCAGTTGTATGAAGACCTACAACATCTTCTAGAAATAAGAAATAACACCCCCAAAAGATGTCACATTGATCATAGAGGATTGGAATGCTAAAGCAGGAAATCAAAAGATAATTGGAGTAACAGGTTTCGAAGAACAAAATGAAGTGTAGTAGGGACTAATAGAGTTTGGTCAAGATAATTCATTGGCTATAACAAACATTCTTTTTCAACAACCTAAAAAATGACTCTACACATGGACATCATCAGATGGTCAAAATAGGAATGAAATTGATTATATACTTTGCAGCCAAAGGTCTGTTGAAACCTAGAGCTAACTGTAGCTTAGGATATGGACTTTTTATTGCAAAATTTAGACTTAAATTGAAGAAAGTGGGGGAAATCATCAGACCATATAGGTACGACCTAATAACATCCCTTATGAATATGAAGTGGAAGTCAAGAATAGATTTAAGGAATTAGATATGGTACATACAGTGCCTGAAGAAATATGGACAGGGGTTTGCTATACGATATAGGAGGCAGCTACAAGAAACATTCCAAAGAAAAAAAAGAGCAAGAAAGCAAAATGGCTGCCTGACGAGGCTTTACAAATAGCTGAGGAAAGAAGGAAAGGAAAAGGGAAAGGAAAAAGGGTAAGACACACCCAACTGAATGTAGCATTCCACAGAACAGCGAGGAGAGATGAAGTTTTCTATAATGAGCAATGAAAAGAAACAGAAGAAAACAATAGAATGGGAAAGACAATAGATTTCTTCAAGAAAATTAGAAACATCAAGGGAATGTTTCATGTGAAAAATGGGCACGATAAAAGACAAAATGGCAGGGACCTACAAAAGTGGAAGAGATTAAGAAAAGATGGCAAGAATACACAGAAGAACTATACAAGAAAGATCTTAACACTGCCAATAACCACGATGGTGTGGTTACTCATCGGGGACCAGAGTCCCTGGAGAATGAAGTTAAGAAGGCCATAGGAAGCATTGCTAATGATAAGGCTAGTGAAGGTGATGGAATTCCAGCTGAGCTATTTGAAATCCTAAAAGATGAAACTGTTAAAGTGCTGAACTCAGTAGGCCAGTAAATTTGGAAAACTCTATAGTAGCCACTGGATTGGAAAATATCAATTTATGTCCCAATCCTAAATAAGGGCAATGCCAAAGAATGTTCAAATTACTGAACAATTGCTCTCATTTCATATGTAAGCAAGGTTATGCTTAAGATTCTGAAAACTAAGCTTTAACAATATGTGACCCGAGAATTACCAGAAGTGCAGGCTGGTTTTTGAAGAGACAGAGGAACTAGAGGCCAAATTGCCAACATTTTCTGGATTATGGAGAAAGCAAAGGAATTCCAGAAACAAAGAACATCTGCTTCTGTTTCATTGACTACATGAAAACCTTTGATTGTGTGGGTCACAACAAAACGTGGCAAGTCCTCAAAGACATGAGAGTACCTGATCATCTTACTTGTCTTCTGAGGAACCTGTATGTGGGTCAAGAAGCAACAGCTAGAATGGAACATGGAACAACTGATTGGAAAAGGAGTATGACAAGGCTGTATATTGTTACCTGATTTATTTAACTCATATGCAGAGTACATCATGTGAAATGCCAGGCTAGATGAATAAAAAGCTAGAATTAAAGTTACCAGGAGAAATATCAAAAATCTCAGATATGCAGTTAATACCACTTTGATAGCAGAAAGTGAAGAGAAATTATGAAGCTTCTTGATAAGAGTGGAAGAGAAGAGTGTAAAAGCTGGCTTGAAGCTTAACATGAAAAAAAAATACTAAGATCTTGGCAACTGGTCCCATCACTTCCTGGCAAATAGAGGGAGAAGAAATGGAAGCAGTGTCAGATTTTATATTCTTGGGCTCAAAGATCACTGCTGATGGTGACTGCAGCCATGAAATTAAAAGACGCTTGCTCCTTGGAAGGAAAGCTATGGCAAATCTGGACAGCATACTAAAAAGCAAAGACATCAGTTTGCCAACAAAGGCCTGTATAATCAAAGCTATGGCTTTCCTAATAACAATGCATGGATGTGAGAGTTGGATTGTAAGGAAAGTTGAGAGCTGCAGAATCAATCCTTTTGAATTATGGTACTGGAGAAGACTTTTGAGAGTCCCTTGGACAGCAAGGAGATAAAATCAGTCAATACTTAAAGAAATTAACTCAGACTATTCACTGGAAGATCAAATACTGAAGCTGAAGCTTAAATATTTTGGCTTTATAATGAGAAGACAGAAATAATTGGAAAAGACCCTGTTGTTCAGAAAAACTGGAGGCAAAAAGAGAAGAGGATGGCAGAGGATGAGATCAATAAAATGATGGAAACAATGAACATGAACTTGGACAGACTTCAAGAGATAGTGGAGGATAGTAGAGCCTGGTGTGCTATGGTCCACAGGGTCATGAAGAGTCAGACGTGACTGAACAACTCAACAAACAACAACAACAACAACAAATGTCAGGCACTGTCCTAGGTGCTAAGGAGACAGGACAAAAACAGACCCGTTATTGCCCTCAAAAAGTTTATTTCTACTGAATTATTCCTGCTAATTAATACTTAACAATAAAAGTAAAGATAAGGCACACAAACCTGGAAGACAGGAGGAAACTGAGGGAAAGGGGAAGAAGGAGAAAAAGAGACAGATATACAAAGAGAGAGAGAAGGAAGGGGAGAGAGAGAGAGAGAAATGGGAAGTAACTTTAGAGAACCCTATCTAAAAGGAGTGGCAATATGGTGAGACATAGAGCATGTCTCACACTTAGAGTTAAGAGAACCTTGAGTTCTAATCTGACCTGTGGCATTTTTACTCATTTCATGACCACTGGTAAGTCTTTGAATCTTTCTTTCCTTTTTTTTTTGTGGTGAGGCAATTGGAGTTAAGTGACTTGCCCAGGGTCACACAGCTAGTATGAGTCAAGTGTCTGGTCTGAGGCCAGATTTGAACTCAGGTCCTCCTTACTCCAAGGCCAGTGCTCTATCCACTGCACTACCTAACTGCCCCATCTTTGAATCTTTATGAGCCTCAGTTTCCTTCTGTATAAAATGGGGAAGGGGAAAGCACCTACCTCCCAGGGATGTTCTGACAATCCCTAGAGATAATATACATTTGCTTGGTAAACTTTCAAGCAAGTCAGGCATTGATACTACTTTTGGTTGTCAGGTCACATGCTAGGATCTATGTGGGTTCAGTTGCACATTGAGGGATAGAGGAAACAGCACTGGCTCTGGGGTGTCTTACATAAGACACTTCTACTTCCTGGGCCTCAGTTTATTTATCTGTCAAATGAGGGAAGACAGACTATGTGGCCTGTGAAGTCCTTTCTGGTTCTAGATTTATATTCTTATGTCCTTTGACATAAGGGTCTTATCTTTGATATTCTAAGACCTCCCAGTGGGGATACCAACCCCCCATTCCCCTTCCAAGGAACAAGTAAGTTTTGAATTAAGGGGATTCTGCCCTATTAACAAATAGAATGCTGACTCTAAAATCTAATTGATGTGGCTTGTCAGGGACCATCTAGAAAGTAAATGGAGTCAGGAGGACCTGAGTTCAAATCTGACCTCAAGACACTTGACACTTACTAGCTGTGTGACCTTGGGCAACTCCCATTGCCTAGCAAAAACAACAACAACAAAATAAAGCAAAACAAAACAAAACAAAAAAAGAAAATCAATCACTTTGTCAACAAGCATTTATTAAACCCCTACTATGTGCCAGGCACTGTACTAAGCACTGAGAATACAAAGAAAAGCAAAAATCAGGGTCCCTTTCCTCAAGGAGGAAATACCAACCACTATGGACAAACAAGATAAATTAGGGGTAGTCTCAGGAGGAAGGAGATGCTTACAGATTAGAGGTGCCTGGTAAAGCCTTCTTGTAGGAGGTAGGATTTCATCTGAGACTTGAAGGAAGCCGGGGAATCAAGAAGGCAGAGGGGAGAAGGGAAGAACATTCCAGGCATGAGGGACAGTCAATGCAAATGCTTGGAGTCGGGAAATGAAGTATCTCATGCCAGCAACAGCAAGGTGTGTTAATGGGTCATTGGGAAGCAATAAGGTATGAAAAGACAAGAAAGGTAGCAAGAGGTCAGGTTGCAAAGATTTGTAAAAGCCAAGCAGGATTTTATAATTAATCCTGGAGAGATCAGGAAACTGCTGAAGTTTATTGATTAGAGGGTAGGGTGGGGTGGCATGCTCAGACCTGAGCTTTAGGAAAATCACCCTGGTGGCTGAATGCAGGATGAGCTGAAGTGGGGAGAGGCTTGAAGCAGGGAGATCAACTGACAGCTATTGTAACACCCTGCACCAAGATGGCGACATCAGAGGAGAGAAGGGGCCAGGTCTGAGAGAAGTTACAAAGGTAAAACCAGTAGGAATTGACAAGAGATTAGATGTGAGGGGTTGAAAGAGAATGATCATTCTAAGATGACACCTAGCTTGTGAGCCTGGGTGACTGAGATGATGGTGGCACCTTGGACATACTTTCCCAAACAGGGAAGTTAGGAAGAAGAGAAGGTTTGGAGGAAAAGATGATGATTGAGGTTGGGACGTGTCAAGTTTAGGATGTCTACAGGCTGTGCAGTTGGAGGTGTCCAATGAGCAATCGGAGACCCAAGGCTGGACATTACAACTCTGGGAAGTAGATGCTATTATTATCTCCACTTTACAGTTTAAGAAACTGAGGCAGACTTGCCCAGCTGGTCAGAAGCTGGATTGGGCTCATGTCTTCTGCACTTCAAGCCTAGTAGTATGTGCACTGTGGCACCACCTAGCTGTCATAGTCATTACCTTTAATCAGAGAGAGCAGCGAAGCTCAGGGGAAGATGGTCAGGCAGCCCAGTCTACTGATGATCTGGATACTAAACCCTTTGCCAGGCACATGGCAGAGAATGAAACCAAACTGAAAATATGGTCCCTGCTCCCAGCTTTGTCAGGAAACTGAAACTAACACACAGGAAACAATTACAGTGCTATGCCAGACGGTGTATAATTAAGTGCTAAATTGGGTGCGCAGGCTGTAAAGGAACTCAGCTGCTGACAGTATCCAATTCCATGGGGTTTCTTTTGTCCTGTTTCAGTTTCCTCCTGGTCTCTGATTCCTGGGTCCTCTTGGAAGAAGGGAGGGAGGCAGCATCTTGAAATAGCTAAGTGACCTTGGGTTAGTTTCCTCCACTCAATGGGCCCTAGTTTCCTCCTCTATATAATTAGGGGGTTGGACAATCTCCTAAAAGACCCTATGGCACTGAAATTCTATAAATATCCCTTGATCTGTCCTAGTGCTTAGAGCTGGAGGGACCTTGGAGCTCCTCTAGATCAAAATCCCTTATGTTACAGAAGAGGAAACTGAGCCCCAGAAAGGGAACATGGTCTACGTAAGGTCACACAGGTAGTTATGTGTCAGAGCCAGTTTTTGAAGCGAGGTCCTTTGACCCGCAATCCAAGCACTGACCTAAGTCACGGTGCCTCTTCATTTCGGCAGGACACTTCCAAATCCATGTGGAGACTCACCCAAGAAGCCTTCCTTGACTGTCCTCCATCCCTACTCTAATAATTCCCTAGACCTCTCCTACATGTCCTATACCTCTTTACTTCATCCCTGTTCACTTATGGATTTATGTTCTTTTTATGTGTTCCTTTATATTTTCCAAGTCTTTGTGGTGGGGCTTACCAACTAGATTAGACACTCTATTAGGTCAGAAACTGGATCTACTTTTGCATTCTACAATTACTTCCCCCAAAGTGCTTAGGACAGAACTGAACACATAATAGGTATTTGATGAACACTAGATAAATGAATGAATAAATGATGTCTTTTTTAATGCTTATAATCATAGAATATCAGAGTAGGAAAGACTCTAACAGATGATCAATTAATCTTCCTGCCTGAAACATGGCAGATAGGTGGCCCAGTGGATAGAGCATCATGCCTGGAGTCAGGAAGACCTGAATTCAAATTTGACCTCAGACACTCACTAGCTGTGACCCTGGGCAAGTCACTTTACCCTGTTTGCCTCAGTTTCCCTATCTGTAAAATGAGCTGGTGAAGGAAATGGTGAACCATTCCAGTAGCTCTGCCAAGAAAACCCCAATGGGGTCATGAACAGTCAGACATGACTGAAATGATTTTACAACAATACAACATCAACAACCTGAAACATGAATATCTTCAACAAAATACCTAAAAATTGGTCATCGAGCCTTTATTTAAAGATTTCCAGGCTGCTACTCATTATCTCTTGAGGCATCGTATTCCATTGTCAGATAGATAGAATCTTGGGAAAATGCTGCTTTATACTGAGCTGAAGTCTATTCCTCTAGAGAACTGTCATCCATTGGCTCTGCCCTCTGGAATCCCACAGAATAAGTCTAGTCCTTCTCCTACGTGACAATCCTCAAGGTATTTTCAGACATCAGCAATATCCCTTCTACTCCCTGCTCTCCTCCACCCCTCTTACCTCTCTGGGGTAAGCAGCCTCAGTTTCTTGAACTAAGGATTGCCTGCCAATGCTGGTGACTAGCTCCTGATGGGTCAAACAATCAACAAGCATTCATTAAGTAAGTATAGACTCTGTGCCAGGCACTGTGCTAAGTGATAGAGACAAAAAGAAAAGTAAAAAAGATAGTCCCTGCCCTCAAGGAGCTCACAATCTAATGGGAGAGATAAAGTGCTGGAAGCCTTCCCCATCTTGTCTTAATTCCAGTGCTCTCCTTCTGTTAATCATTTCCTACTTATCCTGTCTATAGCTTATTTTGTATATATTTGTTTACATGCTGTCTCCCTTATTGGATTGTAAGCTCCCTGAAGGCAGGGACTGTCTTTTGCCTTTTTTTATATCTCTAGCGCTTAGCACAATGCCTGGTACGTAGTAGGAGCTTGATAAATATTTATTGTATAGACAAGATAAATTGGACATAACAGAGGGCAGACTCTAGCATTAAGGAAGACTAGGAAAGTCTTCTTGGAGAAGGTGAGATTTTTAGCTTGGACTTGAAGAAAGCCAAGGAAGTCAGGAGGCACAGAGGAGGAGAGAGAATCTTACAGACATGGGAAACAGCCAATGAAAATGTCTGGAGTCTAGACATGGAGCATGCTGTGGGCTAAAGGAGTTTTTCAAGATCCTTGTTTAACTAGCTAGTTCAAGTATTTCCCTCTACTCCCAGTTAGTGCCTACTGGGCTGCTCCCCCATGTAACGTGGGTAACATAAGACCTGGGCTGTCTCATCTCCATGCAGGGCTTCCACTACCACTGTGTCCCCTTGGGTTTATGGGAAAGCAAGGTTTCCCAAGAATCACCAGCCACTCTTCTGGTCCTGGTAACTTGGGGACTACTTTTCCCTTCTCCATAATTGTTTTGAAAATTACTCCAGAACATACAAAAATCATTTTGGTGTAATCCATTCCATTCCATAATGAGTATTCTTTTCAATTAGCTGTCAGTGGCTGAAATAGAGCCTTGCTTTGAGCCTTGGATAAATCGCCGCCTTTGTTTGAAATTGGATTTAAGGGTGGTAGTGGTGGGGGAGAATAAATATTTTATCATTTTCTCCTTCCTCGATGCAGTGCTGGTTAGAGGCCATTTACATTTTTTCTCCTGTGTTCTGGGCAGATTGCAGACTGTAAATTTTAAGGAAAATAGTAAAAGTGATAAATAAGCATGTTCCTTTTGTAGCAATGGATATTATTCCCATTCAGATTTACAACTCTCATCTCCCATCCATTTGACTGCTTTTCAGGAAAGAGCCAATGTTGGTCTCCATGTTCCATTGTTTGACTTTCTCTCCATCTCCCCCCATCCCTACCCCACCTCGCTCATTTAAATATCAACATGAACTGGGTGCACAATTTGTCTCTGAAAAGGAATGAGTCCTGACAATTTGTTCTTCTTAGGGGATGGTTATTTATAGCTGCAAAAGCTATGATGCTGATGCTGTGTGTATATGGAAGTGGGCAAAGGAAGAGGGGTTTCTCCCTCCCATCTCTGACTTTTCTAAACCTTAATATATTTTGTTTTCCCTATGATGATGAAAGATGACAGACCAGAGACAAGAAATTGTTCTCTCTTTCTTTCCTTCTCTCTCTCTCCTCTCTTTCCCTTTCTCTCTTCTCTCTCTCCCTCTTTCTTCTGTCTTCTCTCTCTCCTCTCTCCCTTTGTCTCTTCTCTCTCCTCTCTCTCCTTCTCTCCCTCTCCTTCTCTCTCTCTCTCCCTTTCTCTCTCTTCTCTCTCTCCCTCCCTCCCTCCACCACTCCTACCATCCCTCTCCCTCCTCGCTTTCCTATTCTATAGACATTTGTTAAACACCTAAAATGTGTGAGGCAAGAGGCAGCCCTGGCATAGTGACTAGGATGCTAGTCTTAAAGTTAGGAAGACAGTTCCTGTGTTTGACATATTCTGGTACTATGACCCTTGGCAAATCACCTTAAATTTTGGTGTCCCAGGAAATACACTAAGACTTTATAAGTTGCAGACAAGTAGGTGACTTGCATTGTTGGAGGAAGTTTCTGCATTGGAAGTCCCCAATATACATGAAATAAGAGGTCTGGACCAAAAAATGTGCAAGGAACCCACTTTCTTCTTTCATCAGCAAGTGTCTCTTGCTTTTTGTAACCAACAGACTCCAGGAATGTTGCTTCTAAGGCAGATTTTCTTGAAAATGGAACATGAGAACATGGAATGTCAGAGCCAGAAGGGACTGGTGAATGTAGAATTTTATGACTAGAAGGAATCTTAAAACACGGAATGTTGACTATTAAACCTAGAGGCAACTGGGTGGCTCACTGGGTAGAGCATTGGCTCAGGAGTCAGGAAGACCCGAATCCAAATTCTGTCTTAAACACTTACTAGTTGTATCATCCTGGACAATTCATGAGGCCTCCACCTTGGTTTCCTCAAATGTAAAGTAGAGATCATAATAGCACCTGCCTCCCAGCATTGTTGTGAGGATTAAGTGAGATAATATTTGTGAAGTTCTTAGCACAGTGCCTGACACATAATAGGCATTTAATAAATTCTTCTTTCTTTCCTTCCTTTCCTAGAAGAAACCTTAGGAGATAGAACATGTGTAAGGAAACATTGAAGCTTATTGGTCAAAATATAGCATGAAAAAAATTAATTTTTCTGCTGAGAGATGTGCATCAAAAGATGCTGTATCCTTACTTTTTTTTACTTCCTTTTCTGGTTCAAATCCCTTTACATGCTAAGCCAGAATGGATCTTGGGAACGTAGTAGCTATAAGATATCAGCTTGCCCTTATCAGGGTCATCTATTATGCCATAGATTAAAGGCTCTCAAAGTGATCTGGGGACCTAGGAGTCCCTAAGACTCCTTCATGGCATATGTGAAGTTGCAATTACTTTTATAATAATACTAAGACATTTTAATTTCTAATATGATATAGATAGATGTAACTACGTAAACAAAAACTCTGGGGAATTCTCAATAATTTTTAAGAGTATAAGGGGATCCTGAGTCCAAAAACTTTGAGAAACACTATCCTAGAGTATAATCCAGATGGCTGTTGGGTGGCCCCAAGAGATAAGCCTAGAAGCTGATAGCAAGGAGCAATGCCTAGCAGAGACTACAAGATTAGAAATCACTATTAGGCAAACAGGTGCCAGCAGCATACCCAGTTGTGATGCTATAGTCACTGGGAAGCAGGTCCAGTGAAAGAAGCTTGAAGATATTACCACAAGACATTGTTGTTCCTGTAGCATCAAAAGCTTGAGTTTTCCTTTCATGTGTGTGCTCTGGCCATGTGTTTTGTCTATATTAGTAATTTTCATGTGTAATCCCTATGGGTGCCCTGCATTCCCATCAATAGTGTGTGTACCTTTGGGAGAGTGTACTCTATCTTATTGAGTGGAGAGAGTTCTTTATTGTGACTTTTATAACTATTATTTATTAAATGCCTTTGCTTTGAACCACTTGTGTCATCTGACTAAAGAAATAAGTAAACACACTAGTGGGGGCTCATGAGCATAGATGTCCACAGAGCATGAGCCAGGTAGGTCAGACGATCTTGTTCACCATTAGCTCATGACCTATAGTTTTGGGAGTGAATGTGAATCCACATTAGATTACCTTCAACCTAGGGTAGCTATTTTACTGGCTCCACAGGTGAGATGAGAGCACATACAAGTCAGAGTTGGAAAGCAACTTAGTAGCCATCTGGTCCAACCCTTTCATTTCAGAATAGGAAACTAAAGCACAGAATCATTTGTCCAAGATGACACAGTGTCAGAATCAGGGTCCCATTTTCCCATCCACAGTCCTTGCCGTTTCTAAGAGGCTGTATCATTCTGTCTAATAAATCTTCAGTAGGACTCCCCCTCCTCCAAAAAAATTGAGCATCATATTTCATTGTGTGTATACATACATACATACATACATACACACAGACATATATATGTATAATTGAACATTATATTTCCCTAGGTCTCTTCGTCCAGTGGTAGAAGATTGATAAATAACCATTTAACAATAATAGGGGACTTTTCTAGGTGTGATCTTCTGTGAATCTATGTATTTATTTCTCTAGCCCCTGACATCATACCCGACACATTTAGAAGTTTAATAAATATGGATTGATTGACTGAGTTTCACAGGAACCCTGTGAGGCAGGTACTGCAGGGTATTCCTATCAATAGTTTCTGGAAGAGGAAACTGCAGCTCAGAGAGGTCATGTCACTTGCTAGTAGGTGTCATGTGTCTGAGGTTGGATTTGAACTCATGTCCTCCTGACTTCAAGGCCAAAACTCTATCCACTGTGTCACCTAGCTGCCCCCACTGTGCCACCTAGCTGCCCCAAACTTTTAAGTGTTACATAACTACTAGCTATTATTATTATTTTATAGAATTATTTTATAATTTTATAATATTTTATAATATTATAGTATATAATGTATAATATATAATATTATAGTATATAACATTATAATATTATAATATTTTTATAATATTTATAATATTATTTTATAATAATAATAAGGGTGCCAGGTATGGAGTCAGGAAAATCTGAGTTCAAATCTGGCCTCAGACACTTACTAGATAGTGGACAGTCACTTAATCCTGTTTGCCTCAGTTTCCTCATCTGTAAAATGGGAACATAATGGAGAAGGAAATGGTAAACCACTCCAGTATCTTTGTCAAGAAAACTCAAAAGGGGTCATGAAGAGTCAGAAATGACTGAACAACAGCAAATTATTATTATCAATTATCTGTCTGAAATTGTGATGTCTGTACAATGGTTTGGGACTATACCTTTGATTTCATTGGTATAGGGAAACCCTCCATCAATTTGGACTGATACTTTCTCTGCATCTCGTACTCTACGACAGCTGATCAGAGCATTGAGAGGTTAAATGACTTGCCTAAGGTCACACAGTCAGTGTGTGTCAGAAGTGGGACACAAACCCAAGTCTTCCTGGCTTCAAGGCTGGCTTTCTAGACACTATGACAGGCTGTCTCTATCAGTAACAAAGAGGAGAAAAATTAAGTTGGCTTTTTGGAGGGATTTGTTAATATTTTCATGAGAGGAAGTTTTCCCTTCTGACAATTTCCAGCATTTCATGATATTTGGCAGCACACTATATGAGAAAGAGCTCTGGACCTGAAGTCAGAAGAGAGCCATGAATGTGAATTCTGCCTCTCTGTCATCTTGGACAGAATACTGTGCTCTTTGGGTCTCTAAATTAACTTTTAAAATGACAAGTTTGCATTAAATTAATCAGGAGCAGCTAGGTGGTACAGTGCACTGAGCTTAGAATCAGGAAGACTCACTCATCTTCCAGAGTTCAAATCCAACCTCAGACACTTATTGGCTGTGTGACCCTGAGCAAGTCACTTAACCCTGTTTGCCTCAATTTCCTCATCTGTAAAATGAACTGGAGAAGGAAATGGCAAACCACTCCAGTATCTTTGCCGAGAAAACCTCAAACTGGGTCATGAAGAGTTGGACAAACCGAAAACCAGCTAGCATCGATTAGTCATTGACTCTATGACTGTTCTCTTAGGCTGTGAGAGGTCTTTGCCCTCAGGTTGAAGGAAATAACTCTGTTCTCAGCTGGGAGGAGCAGAGGTGAATTGGATGCAAACTTATCTTCCTTTTTTCATTCAACAAGCATTTTTAAAAGCATCTACTGTGCTAAGCACTGATTAATACAAAGAGAAAAGTGATATTGTCCCTACCCTCAAGTTTAGAAGGACCTTCTATTGAAGGCTCTTATATAGTGTCTAAGGTCTTTTTCATCACCATCTCATCTTTACCATCATTGCAACAATAAACATTTATGTGGTGTTTTTAATCTTTTCAAAGCACTTTACATGCAGTACTGCACATAGTCAGTCCTTAATAGATGCTGTTTTATTGATTAATTGATTAATTCATTTAACCCTCACAACAATCCTGTGAGGTAAGGAATAATAATGATGATGATGATAATATCTGACATTTATTTAGGTCTTTCTGCTTTGTGAAATGTTTTTTTTTATATAATTATCTCATTTTATTCTCAAAATAGGACTTTCAGGTGTTATTGTTTGCATTTTACAAATTAGGAAACTGAAGCATAGAGGTGAAATGATTTACCCATTGGCACATTGCTGGCAAGGCTCAGAATTCCCTGACTACAATTTTATGTTGGATCCATATTAATTTGTCTTGCTTCTGTTATGATGCTGTAAGGACAGGGACTATGTCTGCTCTTTGGAATTTTGAGGGGGCCTTGAAGGTCCTCCTAATCTTAAATCTCACCCTTACAACTTCATTTTTTGACTTAGTAGAGCTTTGCAGTGGTCAAATGCAAATTTTCTCCATGGGATTCCTACATTATCCTCTTTGGGAGATAAGTTGGTCACATCCTTCTGGAGAGCAGGTTTTGGTAATGAGGGGGAAGAGGGGAAGGTAGAGGAGAGACAGAGAGGAGAAGAGAAGTGAAGGGAGGAGAGAAGACAAGAGTGGAGTAAAGGAGAGAGAAGAAGAAAGGGGAGGGGTTTGGGAATCTCTTCTAGAGTTTTCTACCAGCCCACTTCCATCATAGATTAAGCCCGCTGGTTTTAGGGCATGGTGTTAAGTTACATCCTACAGAAATCCAAGAAGAATAATGTGGTAAACTCTAGTTTAATTCCTCTCTTCTAGGCTTTTATTGGGGTCATAAGGTTTTAGAACTTAGAAATAACCTTGTCCAATTTCTTCATTCAGATGAGGAAACAGGCGCATAGAAAGAGAATGACTTGTCCAAGGTCACACAGAACATAAATCACTGAGCTAGAATTTTAACCAAGGTCTTGTGACGCAGACACAATGGCCAGGTAAAAGAGATGAGGTGAGAGCAGAAGGGAGGCAGGGGAGCTTTTTTCCTTGAGTACTCAGG
>NW_020941065.1:10329356-10340553 GCF_900497805.2 Vombatus ursinus | reverse complement strand
GACAGACAGGGAGACAAGGAGGGAAGGAAGAATGAAGAGATATTGAGAGATGAAGAGAGGGATAGAGATAAGGAAAAGGAGAAAGAAAGAAATACTAAAAAAAAGAAAAGAGATTGAGAGAAAAACAGGGATAGGAAAAAAAGATAGAGAGACAGAGAGAACAAGGGATAAGGTGGGAGCGGAGAGATAGAGAGACAGAAAGACAGATAGAGAGATGGAGAATGAATGAGAATGGGACCAAAACCTTTAGACTCAGATAGTTGGAAGGAAGCACAGCCCCAGGGGATGAAATCCCAGACAAGGCTACTATAAGGCCTTACACTTTGTGTTCACTGAGACACCCATGAGTAATTTTCATCTGTATTGAGCAGAAAGTCAGCTGCCATCTGAATCCTGGCTGCCCCTCCCCACAGTGCACACAGGCTCCCCCTGCCTCCCTCGGGCTCCAGGCTGTACTCATTAGCATGGAGCCTTGTTTCCTTAATGAGATTAACCCAGCAGTTCACCTTTATACCTGCCCAAATGGTTGTAGGGATTGGTAGGGCAGTGACATCTAACACGATCATAGGACCCTAAGACTTACAGCTGGAAGGGACTTCTGAAGTCATCCACTGATTTTTTCTTTTTTGTTTTACAGATGCAAAGAACTGAGTCCCAAAGAGGCTAATCGGCTTGCTCAGCGTCACATAGCAAGTTAGTGTCAGGAGCCATGAATCTAACCTAGGTCAGAAAATAAAACATAGGACTCCCCCCCCCCCCAACACACACACACAAAATCCGTTGAGCTTGAAAGCACTTTGGAGTCTCATGGGAGAGGGACACACTGGGTCTTTTAATCTGTTTAGGTCAGATAATCAAGGATTGTTTAAATAATGTATGACCAATCCATTACTGCACAAAGTATATTTATTTAGGGGTTAAGTGACTTGCCCAGGGTCACATAGCTAGTAAGTGTCAAGTATTTGGTCTGCAGCCAGATTGGAACTCAGGTCCTCCTGACTTCAGGGCCAGTACTCTACCCACTGCACCACCTAGCCACACCTACAAAAGGTATTTTTTAAGGGGCTACTATGTGCTAGGCACTGTCTTGTGTCCTGTGGATATGAAGACATTGTTTAAAAATCCCCTGTTTAGTTTTCATTCTCTTGAGGCAATACAGCTAGTCTAGGAGAAGAAAAGAATAATTACATCCTGAAAGCACTGGAAAATGAGTATTGGGTTGGGGAAGAGGAAATTCAATCAATCTTTTATGGTCAAGACCTATTATTTGTATATTTTAGGTAAAAACACTAGTGTCATCAGTGCTAATGAATCAATGATGGTGTGTTTGATGTGTCTGCAGACTTGTAGGGATTTCACAAAATTTATCTTTTACGATAGAAATCTTGACTAGCCAAAATTTTGCCCAGACTGACATGGCCATAATTGAGGCAAGAGTCTGATATGGGCTAATAAATGGTTGACTTTATTGATGGAAGAGAGGGCATGGACTTATGCAGTGATAAAGAGTGCTGGACCAGGAGCTAGAAAGACCTAGCTTCAAGTCCCAGTTTAGCCATTGCTTCCTAGGCCTCAGTTTCTTTCACTGTAGAATGAGTTGGCCTCTGAGGTTCCTTCTAATACTAGATTTAGATTTAGTTAAAGCTAGAACAGGATCCTAGGATCCTATGGGCAAGTCACTTCATTCCTATGAGCCTCAGTTCTTTTGTCCGTAAAATGGAAATAAGGGGACTTACATTACCCATCTCACAAAGTTCTCATGAGGATTGATTGAGACAATGTGCATGGAAGTGGCTTGTAAACTGTAAAACTCTCTATAAATGTCATGTCTTCTTATTGCTAGATGGTGCTATGTTTTTTATCTGTTACAGATCCACTCCATCATCCATCTTCCCAAGGAAGATTTGGTCCCTAGGGATTCTGGCAAACTTCCATGATAACAAACATTGGCTTTCAATAGTCCAAAGATTAAATTGAGGGTGGAACTTTGTCCCTGGCATTTATGGGAAAGTGAGAGAGAGAGAGAGAGAGAGAGAGATTTTTCATGTCGGTGAGCCAACTAATGAAGCTACTTTCTCTTAGCACCTGGCTTTTCCTTCCCCGTCTGTTAGGTTGATTTTCCTCTTCTTAGGAAGGGGACCTGCTGGCATGTCCATGAGAGAGGCTGCCTTCTAGCTAGAGAATCAGAGTATGTTCAGGATGAAAGGAACCTTTAGAGATGATCTAATCTAACCACCTATTTTATAGATGAGGAAATTGAGGCCCAGAGAGGAGGAAGTGACTTGCCCCCTGGCCATCCCAAATTAGAAGCTGGAACACTTGACTCTCTAGCCTAGGGATCTTCCCATCATACTTCTCTTTTTCTCTGATTAACATCAGCTGTCTGAATCAGTCTTCATTCCTACTACTCTATGAAGGTACTGTGAAATGTTCCTTCCTGGATGGCTCCAGAAAGACCTTCCTCTGACAATTATTCACCAAATGTTCCTGATCAGAGTACTTAACCCCTTGGATCTTCTGTCTCCTTTTATGTAAAATGATGGGATTGGATTAGATGGTCTGGAAGGTCCTTCTAGCTGAATATAAACCTATGATCATGCGGTATTTATGATAGTTAGCCCTCAAGCCCCCATAGACCTCTGAAGTGGAATATTGTACTGTGGTTTTCAGAGACATTTATATGAGGTCAGCATTGATGGGGATTTTTTTCAAAGGTTGAATGTCTAGGGTTAATCAAGGAAGGCTTTCTGTAGGAAATGGATTTCTGTTTGGAGGCGGCATGATACAGTAGAAAGAACACTAGCTCAAGAGTCTGAGGAGCTGGGTTCAAATCTTCCCTTTTCAGCTTACTACCTGTTTTACCTTGTGCAAGTCACTTGATCCCATTTGTTCTCAGTTTCCTCATCTATAAAATAAGGGGGTTGGACTAGATGGCCTCTGAGGCTGCTTTCTAGAGGCTCCCCTTTCTAGAGGCGCCTCAATGAATGTAACTCACAGACAACAGGTTCTTTTCCTTGGCAGGGGAATGTGCAGCCTTCCAGCACCAAGGACAATGGTGTGGTCTGTAATTCTGCCGACGCCACATTTTATGAGCTTAATGAAAGTCCTTGGAATCAAGCATAAGCTACACAGTCTTCTAGGGCAAGGACTGGACAGGGACATAAATAGCAATGAAAGCCAATGGCTGAATTAGACACTGGACCTTGATGAAAGCAGGCCATTTCATTCTAGGCGCTGCCTACCAGCTTCTCCTTTATATCCCAACTCCCAGCCCAGAAATACCCACTAGCTCCAAGCTCTCCTCCAAGAGCCTTGCTGTATGTGGAATCCTATAATCAAACATTCAATCTGGTTGAGGCTCTGAAGATCATCTCATCCATCTTCCTCCTATTCTCCCACTGCCCCAATTTACAAAGATGGGAACTGACCAGCCTAAAGTTACATGGTGAATTAACCACTACCATGACATGATGTCAGGACCCTTTGAAGGACTCCTTTCCATCTAATCATGGCCTCTGAAACTCCATGATTAGAGCCTCACTCCTTTAGCTTAAAGCTTTGATGTCTGTTCTTCTGGGAGAGGGAGTGCTTTAGTTATAGAATCATAGGTTCTCACATGTAGGAGGGACCTCAGAGGTTATTTATTCATTCATGAATAGAAAACTTTTCTGGAGTATCTATGGAAAACAGTTATTTAGCTCATTCTTGAAGATGTCTATTGAGAGGGAGCTCAAGGAATCTTAGAATGTTAGAGTCAGATGGCACTTTGGAGGCCATCAAGTTCAACCTAGACCTGTCCAAGAAACCATTCTGCTACATTCCTGACAAGTAGTCATGTAGTCTTTGCTTCAAGACATTCAGTGAAGGACAGCCACCACCTTCAGAGGTAGTCTATTTGCCTTCTTGAATTTTTTCTCCCTTTCATTGAATCTAAATTAAAAAAAAATTTATTCCCATTACATGTTAAAACAATTTTTTAACACTTAAAAAAAGTTTTGAGCTCCAAATTCTATCTCTCCCTCTTTCCCTGCCCTCCCTTTCTCAGAGATGGTAAGCAATCTGATACAGGTTTTACATGCACAATCACATAAAACATTTCCATATTCAGTCATTTTGTACAACAAGACTCATTAAACCTAAATTTTATGCTCTTAGTATCTAGCCACTGATCCTAGTTCCATTTTCTGGGTCTGGTCAGGAAAAGGTGAAATCCTCTTCCATGGGACAGCCCTTTGAATTTTTAAAGAGTTCTCTTAGGGGCAGCTAGGTGGCACAGTGGATAGAGCTCTGGTCTTGGAGTCAGGAGGACCTGAGTTCAAATCCGGCCTCAGACCAAACACTTGACACTCACTAGCTGTGTGACCCTGGGCAAGTCACTTAACCCCAATTGCCTAAAAAAAAAAAAAAGAATTCTCTTCCTCACCTAATCATATCCAATCAGTTGCAGATTTTGTCTATATAATATTTCTCATCTGTACCCCTTTACCCAAATAACTACCCTCTCCAGTTCAGAGATTTGTGTAAAGCACATCTCTGGGCCTTGTCTTCATCTGTAAAATGAGGGAGTTGGAATAGATTGGCTCTGTGGTCCCTTCCAACTTTAAAATACTATGAGCCTTTACATGTTACTGGGGGGAAATAATTAAATAATTAAATAATTAAAAATACTATGAGCCAATGTCTAGTCAACTTTATCATCCATCCCTCCACCAATTCCCTGGTACTCACTAAATTCCTATGGGTATAGGTCACACATATCATAGAAGTCATAGAAGGCCATAGAGTTTAGATATGGAAGGAAATGTATAGATACCTTAAATCACTTACTCTGACCCTTTTATTACACAAATAGGAAACTGAAGCCAAGAGGAGGAATGTGACTTGGCCAGGGTCACATCTTTGCTTATTCTTCAGTGAAACTCTTATTTCTAGCACTTCTGTGCTCGTTCCACCCCTGCTTCTCTTAGTTGTTTCTGCTAGAAACAGAGACCAATGGAAAGAAGCTTTACCTTTGCTACCCTGTTCTTCCCACAACCAAGCCCAAAGTCAGAAGCACTTGTTCCAGGTACAGCCCTGAAATGTTCAGGGAGCCTTCTGCTGGAGTTCAGAACCATGGCCAGCACCCCCAAGAAACTGCACCTGGGGAAAGGCACATTTGAACGTTTATGAGCTGGTGCCTACTATGTACACTGTGCTAAATGCTTTATAATTATTATCTCATTTGATTTTCACAACAACTTTGTGAGGTAGATGCTATTATTATCACCATTTTACAGTTGAAGAAACAGAGGCAAGCAGAGGTTAAGTGACTTGCCCAGGGTCATAGTAAGGATCAAAAGCTAGATTTGAACTCAAGTCTTGCTGACTGTTGACCCAGTGCTCTATCCACTCCACCCTCCAGCTGCTTCTACAGTAGGGTAGAGTGGGGATATGAAGGAATCTAGGAAAGCCCTCTCCTCCATCCCCAAATAGATCCCCCACCGGCTTGTTTTCTCTGGTCTCCTGATGTGCTAGAGAGAACTCTGAGTTGCTGCAGCTAAATGTTCGATGCCTCTCAGGATTTCATGACCTAAATAAACATTGAGCCAACTTCCTTATCCTTGTGTCCAAAGATAACACTCTTCACTCACCATGAAGAGGCAAGCATGTTGAATTGTATCTCTTACAGTGGAAAGGGGTTTAGGCAGAGCCATCTATATCCTTGATCATAAAAGTGTCCCCTTGTAACCCAAGGCAACTTGGTAGTCAGATGGCTTGCTAGGGTTGGGGCTTAGTATGGGGACAGTTTGTATCCAGGGTAAAAGCTCAGAATATAGCCAGAGTCAGGCCTCAACATGTGACCAGGGCCTGGGCAAAGTCTATGTTCACATTTATGGCTGAGGTTAGGACTTGGTCTCTACTTGGTATTAGGGGATCAGTTTGTAGCCAGGGCAAAAAAGGTAATTCGCTGAACACCAGCAAGTTCATGGGAGAAGGTCCTAGATCTTGTCCTTATTTTATAGTATGCAATATAGTACATTTTATACTGTAAAATATAGGGTATTATCCTTAGTTTGTTTTTCTGTTCATCCATATCTCCTTATAGTCAACTGCAAGCTATATTCTGCTTTAGGAGCAGAGGAGCTAGATTCCTTCACCTTGAGGGAGCCTCAAGACAAGTAGGATCCTGAAAGGCTCTTTCTGTCCTTAGAACCACCCTGACCTTGGATAGGAAGATGTGAGGCTTTCATAAGCTTTTGGATTCCTGACTGCCCTGCAATGAATGACCTTTTTGCTTGCAAGAGTAAGGAATCATATGACCTATTGAAGACATTGGAAGTCAAAAGATCTGGGTTCAAGTTCTGTCTCTTCCACTTGTTAGATTTGGATAAGTAACTTTCTCATTTGGGGTCTTCATTTCCCCATTTCTAAAATGTATCAGTTAAAACACAGTCTTTAAAGATCCTTCCAACTTAAATATTCTATGATTCTCCTCTTTGAATTCAACAGCTTGGGACTGCCTGGCTTTCAGCTCCCTGAGTGATGCCCTCAAAGGACCTTGTTTTGAAAACAACCCCCTCTGACGTCTTTCCTATCTGTGTTCCCTCCCTCCTGCTGTACCAGGCTCAGGGCTGGCTACAGAAAGAGGCCTTGCAATCAGGTTTCTTCAGAAGTGGTACAATTTCCCGAAGGTCATGGTGAAATACAGTATCCTCTTTGAAAAGTTATTTGGGAAATGGAAACAGGGCCTCCTTCTCCAGACCCACACCCATTCCTATGCACACAGAGGGCAGAGTCACTCACTCAGTCACACAAGGCCTGCATTTGTCTTTCATAGTGACAAACACAGGTACCCAGACATCAAAGGCTAGAATCAAATATGAACAACATAGGGTTCTGAATTCAACTGCCTTTACTCTTAAACACACACACATATTGAAGACAATTATATTCACATGGACACCAATATGGCAGAGTGGGAAAAACCATTGGACTTAAAGGCAGGAAAATTCTGAATTCCAGTGTTGCCTCTAACTCTTATGAGCTATGTGATCCTTAGCAAGACATTTCACCTCAGTTTCACCATTTATAAAATGGGCAGAATACTACCCTATTACATAGGGTTTTGTGGGGCTCAGATGAGATTATGTAAGTTACAATGCTTTGAAAACCATAGCATATTTTATTTGATTTTTCAGCTGTAATTTCATTAGTGTGAGGAACTAGTGGTATTAAGGATAGTAAGGATTTTACTATCTGCTAAATAGTAAGAATATCCTCATCTCCCAAAGTAGTTTAGTAACAACTAAAGTTATACATTATTCTTATGTGGAAGACCTGGTTTGAGTCCTTGCGAGAACTTAGACAAAGTCACATGGGGTAATGGAATGAGTGCTGGTTGTGGAGTCTGAAGGTCTGGGTTCAAATCCTAGCTCTGATGCTTGCTAAGCTTTGTGATCCTTCTCAGAGCCTCAGTTTGGTCAGTCTCTAAAATGGGGACAGTGATCCTTGGATGACTCATCTCACAGAGCTAATTGTAAGGAAAACATTTCAGAAACCTAAAGGCTCAATAGAAATGTGAGCTACTGCTCCCTGCCCCACCTCCTCTTCTAGGCTCCTCAGAGCATCTGAGGATGCTTCATCTGCAAAATGCCGACCATCACACTTGCACTATTGGCCTCACTGGGCTGTGGGCAACAAACTGTACTAACACTAATAACTATAGTATATGTATATATATATATATATGCATAGATATAATAACATTTTTATTGTCCTTGAAAGTTTGCAAAGTACGTTACTCACACAACCTCATTTGAGCCTTACGTCCACCCTTTGATGTACTATAGGTAGAATCACCCACATTTTATGGTTGATCAAGGAGTTGGCAGAGACCCCAGAAGCCATATAGTCCAATCCCTTCATTTTTCAGAAGAGGAAACTGAGGTCCGTAGAGGCAAAGGGACTTAGGACCATAGGATCTTAGGTCCAGAACTAAGAAGGGACTTCTGAAGCCATCTAGCCCAATTCTCTCATTTTACAGATGAAGAAAGTGAGGACCAGATAGGGAAAGGGACTCACCCAAGGTCACACAGGTAGCAGAATTTGAGCCCAGGTCCTTATTCTCTAGAGCAAGTGTCATGGACCTGCCTCTTAAAGTGTCAGACTCCAGAGCTTCTTGACCCCTTCTCAGAGGGATGTCTCTCTCACACACTGGTGTTTTCCACAACAGTTTTGCACATGTGCACATGCACACACAATCACACACAATGCATGCGCACATGGAACATATCAAGGACAAGGTACCACATAGGCCACAGCCACATCAGAGAAAATCGACAAAATGCTCATTTAATGATGGCATTAACCTGAGGAGTGTTCATACAGAGGTGGGTGGCTGGGCTAGGCCCCTGGGCAGAAGCAGCTCTTGGGCATCTGTCTTCTGGGCACACTGCCCTCCAGAGAGCTGGCATCCAAGCAGGGTGAGGGCACCCCAACTCCCCCTCCCACCTTGATTTGCTAAAGAAAGACTAAAAATCAGTCCAGGGAACTGCATACAAAATACATTCAGAGACTCCAAGGCCCCTGGACTCAGGGTGTCCCTGGGTGTACAGATGTCCACACCCAGATGAAGACAAGGGAGTTCAGGGATTAAGTCAACTCAAGGGATGTGGGTGAAGGAGAATCAAGGGATGAATGGCACCCCCTCTTTTTGTGTGATTGAGCTCCCCCAGTGAAGCTGGTTACTCATACACCTCTTAAAAAAATATATTTCTTTGTTGGCCTCCAGCCACCTTTCAGGTACACTTCTCTCCTGGGGGAGAGCAGAGGATGAAGGGAGAGGGAGCATTCCGAGTGGTGGGGGAAGCTTCACGTGATGGACAAGCAGTCAGAAAGGATCTGTGGACACCATATGGCTTCTGCCTCCATGTTGCAGGGAGGTAGGCTGTCAGGTGGCACTGAGGACCTCCGTGGATGAGAAGATGGGGAGGAGGGCTCTGGGCTAGGGGATGGGTTGCACTTTCCCATGCTGATCTGAAGAAAGCTGTCTCTGTGGGATGGATGTTCCAGTGACTCAGGTCCCCTGAAATCCTTTGGTTTGGTTCCTCCAGGATGAAAAAGCAGTTTTTGTCTAGAGATGCCTCCCTTCCCCCCCTCCCACCCCTATCCTGTCCTTTAAAAGTCTCTCCAAGAAAAGCAGGCATGCCTGAGGGCCAGAGGCCAGTCTATTTTTGTTCCTAGGGAGGTAGAAGTCAAGCCAGGTGGGTGGGGCTGGGAGAGCTCAGAGACCTGGGTGAGACTTAAGGTTTACTGTTCTAGTCTGATAAATCACCAAGCATTCTAACCTCCTACCTATCTGAAATCCTCTGAGCCTCAGTTTCCTCACCTACAGAGTAGGGATAATAAAACCTGCACCACCCACCTCCAAGGAGAGAGCAGATCACCAGAGGAATGTCTTCAATATTCTAGACCTAGGATTTCATTGACCTGAGTTGTTCCCAGGAATGGAGGTTCCTTCCACTGATACAGATTGCCAATCTGTCAGTATTTTATAGTCTTAGGACTGCCTGTGGCATCCCTGGAGAGGTTAAGTGACTTCCTCAGGGTCATTCTGTTAGTATGTGGCAGAAGCAGGCATGCTCTCTATCTGCATCCCCAGAAATGTGAATTATAGTGGTGATTTCCTTAATTGTCCCAGTAATACACATATCCTCTGGACCCAGGCCTCGGTAAGGAGGCACCAAATAGCAGGGAGCTAAAGGGGATTTATCTGTCTGTTGGCTCCCAGGGAGCAGATCTCCCTCTGGCCACTCGTGTGTGCCCCTCCACTTCCCTCTGGTGGGCATCTAGGTCCTCTCCAGTGTGGTCATCATTTCCCCAATGAAGCCTATGCCTGTGCAGTGCTGGGGCAGGGGGTGAAGAATTAAGCCCCACCAGTCATTGGCTCTTGAAGGCCACAGGAGCTCAAGGCCTCCTCTTTGCTGTCTTCTAGACCCCATCTAGGAAGCCCAGGACCCTAAAAAGAGGAAGGGTTTCTCTGGGACTTCCCATTCCACATTTTAGGAACAGAAATTGACAAGTAAAGATGGGATATTATTACAGAACAAGCCCAGATCCACAAAAACCCAAGGGATCTAGGATTTTGTCAGCCTTGAGGGCTTCCCCGTGTGGGATGTCTTTGCACCAAAGTCATGGAAGCTAAATGGTTTGGCCAGCCAACAACAATCAGAAGAGGGATTTGATCCCAGGTCTTCCTGATGCCACGTCTAGCACTCTTTCTATGTTGGCCTAGAGACTTTAATAATAATAGTTGACATTTAGACTTGCATGTTAATGTTTGTAAAGCATTCTACATCTGTGGTCTCATGTGATCCTCATAACAATCCCGTGAAGGTGGGTTCTGAAGGTATTATTCTCTCCAGTTGACAGATTTGAAAACTGAGGCTCAGAAAGCTTGTGATTTGCTTGGGGTCACATGGCTAATAGGTGTCAGAGGTGGGTTCCAATTTGAGTCTCTACTGACTTCAAGCCCAGCACTGTCCTTCTCCTAGCTTCAAATTCTCAGGTTGGGCAGGAGGGAAGAACACCAGGTGGGAATCAGGTGAACAAGCTGGGGTGGGGCAGGGTCTGAGACTCTTTTTCTGTTTATCACCAGCCCTTTCCTCCCACTTCTGTGGGCAGGGCTGAAGGATGACCACTTCTTTTCCTGTCCCTATCCCTAAGAGGATGGAGCGCCTTCTCACTGCAAGGCAGAAACTATAGCAGTTGGGAGCTGAAAACAACCATGAAGAGCAAGGGTAGAGATCAAGGAAATGTTCAATGAAAAAGAGGGCTTGAATCATCACCACTTCTAATGGTCCTGAAGGGAAATGGAGAATGAAAAAGAAAAAAAGGAGACAGAGGACATATGGGTAGTGAGAGAGAGAGAGACAGAGAGAGATAGAGAGAGAGAGTGAGAGACAGAGACAGAGAGACAGAGAGAGACAGAGAGAGAGGAGGGAAAGCAGGTAGAAAGAGAGGGAGATAGACAGGGACAAAGGAAGAAAGAAGAAAGGTGGGGGAATAGAGAGAGATAAAGAGTGACAGAGACAGATGGAGATGGAAAGAAGAGACAGAGAGGGAGAAAAGGAGGAAGAGGAGGAAGAAGAGAAGAAAGACAGAAATTCATGTGTGTGTGTGTGTGTGTGTGTGTGTGTGTGTGTGTGTGTGTGTGTGT
>NW_020941065.1:10311650-10329346 GCF_900497805.2 Vombatus ursinus | reverse complement strand
TGTGTGTGTGTGTGTGTGTGTGTGTGTGTGTGTGTGTGTGTGTGTGTAATGTTCACCTTAGGAATGAGTTAGTTTTCATGCAGGAAACTCCTGAATGGGCATAGCAGCAAAATGGGTCATCCAAAAGCCAAGCCCAAAATTTAGCCCAACCGTCTGGCTAGCTCTCAGAGTATGGAGCTGGCCAACTCTGCTGGGATCCCTGGGCCTCCTCCCTCCCCATCCTTGCTATCCTGGTCTCCCCACAGACCTCCTCATCATCTTGGGTAGTAGTCATCTGGGACTCCCGTGAGATTCCTCAGTTTGAGGGCCCTGTCCACCATCTTGATATAGGAGTTGATGGTGTTCTGCATCTCAGGGGTGTAAGGGTCATACTCTAGCTTTCTCAGCCCTGAGCGCTTAAAGTTTCCATCCTTCTGACCCTCCACGCACAGGAGCCTGTCCTCCAAGACATCCACATCTAAGAGGCTGACCATCCTCTCCAGCTGGGTGAACAGGTCCTGCTTGAGGTCTTCAAAATGCACCACCAACACCTTCTTGCCATACTTTAGCCAGTCCAATGTGTGCGTGGCCCACCATGGTGCATAATTCTTCACAAACTCTGGCCACTCTGTGAAGGAGAGAAGTGAGAGGGAGTGAGCCCTCAGAGGATGTATTGAGTAATAGAGTACTGGATTTGAATTCAGAAGACCTAGTTTCAAATCCTGCTTTCAATATCATGTGACTTTGGGTGTCAACTCATCTCCCTGGGTCTCAGTTTCCTTTTCTGTAAAAATGAAGGGGTTGGATTCAATGGTCTCCTTCCAGCTCTAAATCTATGTTCTGACTAACCATAAACAGTCAACCTTTATTGTGGGCCAGTTTGGGGGAAGAAGGATATGAAGGGTACAACCTGTGGATTTTTGATTTTACAATGAGGGGGAAACCAGATCTGGGTTCAAGTCCCAGATTGGCTTTGTGATCTTGGTCAGGTCGCTTCTCTCTGGGTATTTTTTTTTAGTTTGGCAAGGCAATTGGGGTTAAGTGACTTGCCCAGGGTCACACAGCTAGTAGGTATTATGTGTCTGAGGCCAGATTTGAACTCAGGTCCTCCTGACTCCAGGGCTGGTGCTCTATCCACTGTGCTACTTAGCTGCCCCTGGGTCTTTCTTCCTCTCTAAAACGAGGGGGCTTGACTAGATGACTCCTCTTAGCTTGAACAATTCAGGACTCTAAAAGGCCTTTCAGAAGACCATAAATAGGAACATTAGCTGAAATTCTGGGTCCCTGGGCACAGATGCTAAATGGCTGAAGAAACATATTTTTCGTAAAGATCTTACTTTCCCCCTTCCCCCCTTCAATGCCTTTCTTCTCATCCTAGCCCACCTCATGATGCTCTGGCTGCTTGGGAAGCATTTATGCCCAAAACAAGGAGAGGTTTTTTTTTTTAAATCACAGGAACAGATTATTATAATCTATCTGCCTGATTGGGCCCATACTGTTATAATGGGTTAAGACCAGATGTATCTGAATGATTAAAAAAGATCTATCTAGCACTTCTATAGCTTTAAAAATTTTCAAAGTACTTTCCTGCTTCTTATTTCTGTAAAGCCTCCCAACTCCCACAGGAAGGTTTGTAGGGCAGATATATCAAGTGTTCCAACTGTCTCAGTGCAATTCTAAGTTTTAAGTTGTTTTTGTTGTTCTAATCACTTAAATCTGCATTAAGGTTTTTGGAATGCCCATTTTCCAGATGAGAAAATAGAGTTTTAGACAGAAATTTGTTCAAAGTCACACTATCACTAACCAGGGGTCCAATGTCCCAGCCCAGGGGCTCTTTTTTCTGACATTCTTTTAATGATGGTGTTATAGACAGAAGGTTGGATTTGGAGGTATACATAAGTTGTTTAGTTGTTTCAGTCATGTCTGACTCTTCCTGACACCATTTGGAATCTTCTTGGCAAAGATACTGGACTGGTTTGCCATTTCCTCCTTCAGCTCACTTTACAGATGAGGAAACCGAGGCAAACAGAGTGAAGTGACTTGCCCAGGGTCACACAGCTAGTAAATGTCTGAGATCAAATTTGAACTCAGGTCCTCCTGACTCCAGGCCTGATGCTCTATCCATGGTACCCCCAACTGCAATTAGAGCTGTCCAAAAAGTAGAACAGACTGCTTCATACAGTGAATATCCTATTTTTTGAGGTCTTCAAGGAAAACTGGAAGAACTTTTGTTAGTGATAGTGAAGATGGGGGTTTCTGCTTTGGTGCAGTCTGGATCATATAATCTTCAAGTTTTCTTTCAGCTCTAAGTTTCTATGATCTTGCCTAGCTCACATGTGCTACGGCTGGCATGAAGGAGCTGAGAACTCTTGACTGTGATTCAATTCAATCCAACAAATGTTTTAAAGCCCTGACCATGTGCAAATGACTGTGTAGGTGCTTGGGGATGCAAAGGCAAAAAGGAAATAACCCCTGCCCTCTAAGAGCTTCTATTCTAACAGGAAGGAGGTCAGCCACAATCCCCTGAGCACATGTGAATAGTAAAGAGACTTCTGCCACCCAGGTACACCAATGACCAAGGATGGCTTCCCAGCAGCCTGGCAGACCCTGTGAGAATGCCCAGGGTCTGGTCTGTATTGTGCATAGCCCAGTGCAGCCTCCCCCTCCCAAGCCACCTTCCCTTAGGGCCCAATCCTTTCCCTTAGAACCTTGTCTCTGCTCACCCAAAGTCATAGGACCAGAATGTATTTTTGCTTCATAAGTAAATTGATCATAGCATTTAGAACTGGACGATATCTTGCAGACTGTCTGGTACAACTCCTTCATTTTACAGAGGAAACTGAGGCCCAGGGAGGTCAACTAACTCGCTCATGCTAATAAGTGCTCCTTACATAGGGGGCTGTCCTGATCCTTCCCCACTATCCCCCCTACTCCCACTACAGTTAGTGTTCTCTCTGTTTTCTGAAAATTGACAATATTTTGTATTTATTTATCTGTGTACAAGTTATGTGCCTCAGTGGGATGGAAGCTACCTGAGCACCTTAAACAGTGCCTGGCACGAGTTGCTGTTGAGTCATTTCAGTTGTGTTTGACTTTCCGTGATTTCTTTTGGGGCTTTCTTGGCAAAGATGCTGGAGTGGTTTGCCATTTCCTTCTGTAGCTCATCTGACAGATGAGGAAATGGAGGCAAACAGGGTGAAGTAACTTACCCAGGGTCACACAGCTAGTAAGTATCTGAGGTCACATTTGAACCTAGCTCCTCTTGGAAGAGGCATTATTCACTGAGTCATCTAGCTGCCTCTGCCCCTTGCATGGAGTATGTGACTTGAATCTGAGGGTGCTAGAGCCAGGATTCAAATCCAGGTCTTTTGACTCTAGTTGTGGCTCTCTTTCCCAGAGGCAGCTGGGTAGAATCTTGGATAAAACACTGAACCTGAAGTCAAGAAGTTTGAATCCAGACTCAGATACTTACCACACTGTGAGACCCTGGACAAGTCACTTTACCTGCTTTAGTTTATCTGAAGATGAGGGAGGAGGGGTTGAATTTGATGTCCACTAAGACCCCTCCCAGGGGTATTTTGCTATCCTACAACCCTCAGTGAGTTTTGTCCTGCACCTCACCCCTCCAAGCTCCTGAGCCATCTCATCTCCAAGTGCTTTTTGCCAGGGCAGTGTTAGGATGGAGAGAAGGGAAGTCCTTGCAGTTATCCCTGGTTTCTTGGTAACTGATCTTAGCGTGCATGTTCTGCAATAAACATTGCTACTGGGCACTGGTTCCACTGGCACTGGAATGCAGGCACGTGCCTACAGTTCCCAAGGCATGCGAGCTCTAGGTCTCTGTGCTCTGTCTCATTCTCCTGCAGGAACCCATGCCTGATTAATAGCCCAACTGCACTTAATTCCCCAAAGAATCATTAAACACAGTATCTGTTTCATTACACAGATCCAGGACAATTCACCTTGTGTAATCATATCACATAAAACTTTGCTTTGGATCCGCTCCAGGGAGATCATAAAATTAATGTCATGGAACAAAATCCAGATTTTACAGGGGCCTTCAGCCCGGACTGGGGAGATGCACAACTGGAACTGGGGGTGGTGTGTGGTGACGAGAGGCAGAGCCATGTCTCCAACAGCTGTGTGCACCAGCCCGCTGCAAAGCCCAGCGCCATTGAGCCCTGTCACTTTAATCCTTCCTCTTACTGATGAAACTCAAGGAGGGCTGAACTCTGGAAGCAGGGAACCCAAAGGAGCATTGAATGGAAGGGAGAGGTGGCTATGGAGAGAGGGCTGGCTTAGGAGGCAGGGGACCTGAGTGCAAACTCAGCCTTGCTGCTTACTATTTGTGTGATCTTACACAAGTCAGGCACAGTGGAAAGAGCATGATTCAAATTATGCCTCTACTTGAATCATCTTGGGTCAGTCTTCCCCCCCCACCTCAGTTTCTTCCTGTATAAAATGAAGGGTGTTGGAATAGATGGCCTTTGAGATCCCTTTGTGTCAAAATCTGTGATCTCTCTCTAGCCTCAGTTTCTTTACCTGTAAAATGAGGGAGATTGGACTCTAAATCTATTATCCATCTCCAGCCTCAGTTTCCTCATCTGTAAAATGAGGGGGGCTAGATTAACTGACCTATAGGGCCCCTTGTAGCTCTGAATCTATCCACAGGTCATCTAGTCCAACCCCTTCATTTGAGAGTGGAAAAGACCGAGGCCCAGGAGGAGAAGTGACTTGCCCAAGGTCATCCCAGCAGAAGTGGAATTCCAGACCAGGTCCTTGGATGCCAGCTCTGCAGCTCCTTCCTCACCAGACCCTTTCTTCTCCTTTTTTTTGGAGAAGGTAAAGATAATCACAGCTTGGTCTTTTTTTGTGTGTGTAGGGGAAACAGGCTAGTCAGAGGGAGGAGAGAAAAAGTGAAAGGGAACGTAGCCATAGGAAGTCAGATCTAGAATGACCTTCGAGGTCAGTGAGTCCTAGGATCTAAAGTTGGAAGAGACTTAAGTGAAGTGTGAGCTTGGGAACGAAAGGTTCCTTATCTTTTAGGCCCTTCTCTGCCACAGTCTCTGTTCCACCAAAATCCCTAAAACATTGGAGCCAGGAGGGACCTTAGAGGTCATCTCCCACCCCTGTGCATTTATAGAGTCATGTTCTCTGCTTCTTAAAACTCTTAGTTTACCTCAAAACTCAGACAAACTGTCATCTCCTAATGAGACCTTTCCCAATTCCATTGGCTGCTAATGTCTCAACACTTAAAACTTTCTTAGTGTTTCTGTTTTGTATATATTTCATAAGGACATAGTGTTTCTTCTGTTAGACTGTAAGCTCCTTGAGGTCAGGGACTGCTTCATTTTTATCTTGCATCCCTTGTGCTTAGCATAGTGCCTCGTACATAGTAGGCATTCAATAAATGCTTGTAATTGATTGATGGAGTCCATCTCCTCTAACATCTTCATTTTAGGGGAATGGAAGAGGGAGGAGAAAGGACTGGTCCAAGGTCACACAGGCAGCACACAGCAGAAGTCAGAATCCAGGCATTCTGACTCAAGATATGTCTTTTCCTCCCATGTTATGCTGCCCCAAAGTCTAGAGACATTTGGGTAGCTAAGATTTTGGCTCAAGGTCAATGAAGAGTCACTTGAGTGACAATGGCCCAGGTGGAGACCTTGAGTGTCCAGCTAGGTCAGGCAACCCAAGAAGGCTGAAGATTAATATCCTCAAGGAAACTTCCTTGGTCTGGAGTAGTGTAACCCTGAAGTAGGTTCTGGAGGTAGAGATGAGAATAGAAATGTCCTTCTGTTCTCTACTGTAAAGGCTTCCAGGGGTAAAGAGGGGAAGGAGTGGTGGGTAGGAATGGGACATTGGTGGACATACCCAGTCCAACGGCACTGGATAGTGCCCTGCACTGAAGGACAGCTCTTTTATAGACTCTTAGAGCCCTGGCGAATGAGCAACTGGGAGTTAGACTCAGCTGATGATCTGACTCCAGATGGCCTGGGAGGGAGCCTGGCCCAACTTGGTTCAGAGGAGTTTATAACTCTTCTTCTGACATGAGGCATCCCTGGACAGTCAAGGCCGTGCATCAGGTTTGGGGGTGGTGGAGAAGCCTAGCTTGGTCCTTCCTGGCGTAACTATTTCCCCAAACGGAGGGTGTGCCCAGCAATGTTAGTTCAGCAGCAAATTCTGACTCCAAAAGCTTAACAAAAAGGTTACTGGAACAATCCTAGACGTTGTCCAGACTGATGGTCAGTATGGTCTCTGAAGCATCATCTGGTTCTTCCATTCTGTCTCAGGTTCCTTCTAGCTCAAATGTCTCATGTTTTATGTTATAACATTCTCTGGGCTAAGTATGGGGTAATAAGGTTAGCCCCGCCAGCTAAAAAAACATTACAATCTATAGTCCTTTCCAATCCTAACATTTTAATGTTCTAAGGCCCTTTCCAGTTCTGACATTCCTTGTTCTAAGGCCTCCTTACTTCTGACATTCTATGTTCTAAGATTTCCCCAGCTCTGATATTCCCCTGTTCTAAGTCCTCTCTCAGTTTTGACATTCTCTTCTCTATGACTCTGTCCAGCTTTAACATTTTTATTATTTTAAGGTCCTTTCTAGTTCTAACTATATATTTTCTATGCTCTCTGGGAGTACTTAGAGCCTCATTCTCAGACTCTCATTCTGGCTTCAATCACTAAAATTCAAAACCTCCTGCCCCCCGCCTGCTCAGGAGAAGTGAACCCACTGCCATCTTCTTTCTCTTCATGATCCTCTTCCCTGCTGGGGTGAGAATCAGGCAGGGAGCTGTTTGGGGCTATGGGACTCAGTAGACATTCCCTTTAAAGACACGTGGAATGGAGGGGAGCAGATGTTCAATGAAGCTAGAGATTTTTAACTCTTTCCAATGGCATCAGTTTCATGGGAGCAATTTGTAAATTGCTATAATTAACAGCATCTCACATTATGCTTTGAAGCAGCACCGCAGAGAAGGTGGTAACTCTGGAGCATCTGGGAGAGAGTGAGGGAAGGCCTGGAAGAGACCCCATCACCCACAGGGGACTCAGGGAGTCTGCATCTCAGAAGATGAGGCTTAGCTTAGGGGAGATGGAGAAAATCTGATAGGAAGAGGGAGGCTATAAAAAAGAGATTGCTTTAAAAAGATAGTGTACATCCCAAAGGGTATTATAACTGAGTTTTTCATAGAAAGGACACCATATCCTACTCCCTACTCCTATGCACACCCCAAGGATGCTGCAAGGACCACAGACTATCCCTAGAGGTCCCACCTCCAGATGGCCAAGCTCCTGAGCTTATTTCAGACCTGTTGGGGGTGGGTGGCCTGACTGGCGTGCCAGGCTGGAGTAGCACCCATGGTCCTTACCTTTGCCTTTCCAGTGGGCCTGTGAGGCGAAGCCAATATGGCCACCATATTTGCGGTTGAACTCTGCCATGAGGGCCTTGTAGGGGTTTCGGATGAGCAAGATGGCGGCGTCAAAGGCTTCAATCTCCTTCTGGCCACTCTCGTGGGTCTTGATGCAAATGGTCCTACCACTCCTCCAGTGGTCCCTCTCACCCCTAAACCCTGCTCCTCAGAAGACAAAGAGATTCATTAATAGAAGGACATGGGAAGAGGTCCCCTTTAATTGGTGCCAACAGCCTCCTCAAATGTCTTACATCCTCATGAAGGAGGGGATATTCACAATAACAGCTTAGCACATTATAGTTATAGAGTGCTCTCATACCCATTGTCCCATCATCTTCCTAAAGGACAAGTTTTCCCCCATGATTCTACAGTTCAACACTCTTCAATGGCTCCTTATCTCTAGGACAAAATGCAAATTCCAGGGCTTGGCATTTAAAGCATGAAGTTTCGGCCTCCTTTTCCAGTCTTATTTCATATTTTCCCCTTCATGCACTCTCCTTTTCAGCCTTCCCAGCCTCCTTGGTATACCCTGAAAAGTATTCCATCCCCAAGCGGTGTCCCCTGCCTGGAGTGCTCCTTCCCCTCTCCTCTGCCTTTAGTATTCTTTCAAGGCTTAGCTCATAAGCCACTTTCTAGAGGAAACCAGATCTTAGCTGGTGAGATTCTCTCTTGCTCCCTCAAATGCTCATCTATATAATGAACTATTTGCATGTTGTTTTCTCCAGTAGAATGTAACCTCCTTGAAGGCGGGAACAGTTTTGATTTTTGTCTTTGTCATCTCTAACACGTGGGCAGTGCCTTGCATAAAGGAAACCCTTAAGATTGGACTGAACTGGAGCCATTAATCAATCAAATATTTATAAACGAATACATATAAATATTTATTTTATAAACAACTATTTATAAATATGTTTATAAATAAAACAAATGTTGATAAAACTCCTACTATGTGCCAGGCAGATAGTGGAAGATAGAAGGGCCTGGTGTGCTGTGGTACATGGGGTCATAAAGAGTCAGACACAACTGAACAACAAAAGGTACCAGGGCGTTTAGCATACAAAGGCAAAAGTGAAACAGTGTCTGCCCTCAGGGACCTTATGTTTTATTAGTGTATATGTGTGTGTGTGTGTGTGTGTGTGTGTAAAGTAAATGCAAAATACGAGATAGTTTTTATTTTATTTTATTTTGTGAGAGGGTAGGCACTGACCAGCATCTGGAAAGATCTGGGAAGGCTTCATGTAGGAGGTGGTACTAGGGCTCAGTCTCAAAGGAAACTAAGTATTCTAAGAGGTGGAGGTAAGCAGGGAAGTCATTACAGGCATAAGGGTGGCAGGGGCATGGTGGTGGGAGATAGGATATCCCATGTGAAGTGGGTAGCACAAGTGTGGCTTTTGAATTTTACAGCTGAGGTTTCATGACACATGCAAGGTCATACCATTGGTGAGGATAGAGAGAGGACCTGAACCCAGGCCCTCTGGCTCTAGGTCTGAAGTACTTTCCGCCCTGCCATAGGTGACCTCAAGGTTCATGAACTGGTGCATCTTTGGCTGGCCACCGTTCTTAAGCTGAGGCCCCAGAGAGCAGGCCCTGCCTTTAACACAGCAACACTAACGTTACCCACAGCAATCACCGAGGGCCTAGGACCCACTGAGGCCCAGCCTGAACTCTTGATGGAGTCATGAAATGGTCTGGCCTGATACGTCCATTTTGCTGCCCTTTCCTACTATGTGGGTGCAGCCTGCGGTCTGTCTTAGCTGGTGGGGGCATGGAGGGAAAACACTGCCTCTGCCTAGTTTGCTTTTGCTACAGATTCTATCACCAAACACCACGGAAGGAGCCTGGCACAGTGGGAAGGGTGGTGGCCCAGATTCTGGTCTTAGCTCTAACATTAACTGCTGTGGGACCTGGGAAAAGTCACTTCACCTTTGGACCTTGGTGCCCTCATCTGCAAAATGAGTGAGTTAGTCTAGATGACCTGTAAGGTCCCTTATAGCTCTGACACTTTCTGTTCTAAGGCCCCTCCCAGCCCTGACATCCCCTGTTCTAAGCTCCCCCCCAGCTCTGACCTTCCCTATTCTATGGCCCCTCCCGGCCCTGACATCCCCTGTTCTAAGGCCCCTCCCAGCTCTGACATTCTCAGATTCTGTGTCACATACACAGACAGCTCCATGAATGGATATTTCCTCCCTGTGCTGTGTGTGCCCCAGAATATATCGCCTGTCCTCAGGGATTGCATGGTCTGGCAAGCAGGGAGGGAGACAAACAGTCCTCGCTGCCCATTTCTCTTCTGGCCCTGCTGGGGCTGGGATTAGCATCCTCATTGCTAAACCCCATGGGCTGGAAATGCTGGAGAGAAACCAGAGAACAGGACAGAATCCTGGGCCTCCTGCAGACTGAGCCCAGATAAAATCAGATGGTGGAGAGCTAATTCTCTCTCATCAAGCCTGTGGGCTCTGCTTGGTTCCCTTGCTGCACAAAGGGGAAAACATCTAATGTTTTGTATTTCTGGTTATTAACATGACCGAGGAGGAAGGGGGAGGTGATAGCATTTGTTAAGACACCAAGAGGGAAAGCAGGATGGGGCAGGAGAGTCTGTATTACCGAGCCCAGAGGTCTGGAGGCCAGATTAGGAGTCCTAACTCTGCCACTTTAAAGCTGAGTGACCTTGGGCAAGTCACTTACAAGAGTTAGAGACAGGAACACCTTAGACACCAGGCAAAACATACAATATAAAACTTCTCTTACATATTCAATTCAATCCAATGAACATTTATTAAGCACCTACTGCCGCTAGGTGGCACCATAGTGCATACAGCGTGGCATGGAGTCAAAAGATTCATCTTCCTGAGTTCAACTCCAGCCTCAGACAACTGTTAGTTTGTGTGACCCTGGGCAAGTCACTTCACCCTGTCTGCCTCAGTTTCCTTATCTGCAAAATGGTCTGGAGAAGGAAATGGCAAACCACTCCGGTATCTTTGCCAAGAAATCTCCAAATGGGGTCACAAAGAGTCAGACATGACTGAAATGGTTGAACGCCTGCAATATGACCAAAGAATCTCAGGTTTGGAAGGAAGCTCGGTGGTCATCTACTCCCACCCATACCCGAATAGAATCCTCTCTATAATGTGTCTGAGGAAAGAACTCTGGAGTCTGAATGCAGGTGGAAGCAGACTGTTTGCTCTCCTTTTCTTTTGTTGTTTTGTTTCTTCTTTCTCATGGTTCCTCCTTTTGGTTCTAATTCTTTACATCATGACTAATGTGAAAATACGCTTAATATGAACGTATAAGTAGAGCCTATATCAGATCGCACACCATCTTGGGGAGGGCGGAGGAGAGGGAGGGGAGAAAATTTGAAGCTTGAAATCTTATGGAAGTGAATGTTGAAAACTAAAAATCAGTAAAGTGTTTAATTAAAAAAAATGATGTATCTGAGGAATCTGAGAAGGGGCTATCCCACCTTCCTTTGTTGGAAGTGTCTCAGGTGATGGGGAGCTCACTACTTCCCAAGGGTCTTCTTGATAGAATGTTTTTCCTTATAAAGAGCCTCTATTTCCCTCTTTGTGACTTCCGCCATTGTTCCTGGCCTTTCCCTCTGGGGACAAGTAGGACAAGCTTCGCCCCTCCTCCACGTGGCAGCCCTGGACATACTTGAAGACCCATCTCTTACATTCTCCCCAAGTTTTTTCTTCTCTGTGTTCCCATCCCTCAACCCAACCTTATGTGGCATGCACTTGAGACACTTCCCCATCCTGGCTGTCCTCCTCCTTTCCTGAATGTCCTTCCCTCACTAGTCTATCATTGTCCTTCCTGAAATACAGTGGAGAGCATTCAATATCCCAATTGCCCTATGGGGCTAGGGACCTTGCTTCAAGTCAGGGGCCCAATACAACCGTCCTGACAACGGGGCTGGGCTCTGATAAACAGAAGGCCTTGGATCAAAAGATTTTCTGCTTCTCTGCCTCAGGCCTCAATGCTGTTTGGAATGCTGGCTGCAGCAGTGGGTCTGGCTTTGACATCACTGCATCCTTGCCACCATCATCCCTCCAGGAGTTTTGGAGGCAGACAAATAGTGTTTGTTCCTAGCATAATATTAATGTAGTAAATTACTCTTATGTGTCAGTCAGGGTGAAAGAAAGCCAGCTCCCAGGCTCTCTCAGATCATGGCAGGGGGAGTTCTGTTATTCACCTAGCAGCCAGCAAGAGGTCCCTTATATCTCTCCTTGGGGGTCTGCCCAGTGGGCATCTTGTTTTTCTGAGACCTTGGTCTCAACAGAACTAAGATCTTAGCATGGCATTCAGTGTCTTGTGTGTAGGTGGGAAGGAGAAAAAGAGAGATGAAAGAGAAGGGAGGAAGACAGAATGAGAAATGGGTGGGAGAGAAGGGAGTGAGAGAGAAAATGAAAGAGAGGAAGAAAGAAACAAAGAACAGTGAAGGGAAGAGAGGAGAGAGAAGAGAAGAGGGATAAAGGAAGAGGAAGGAGAGAAAGAGATAGGAAAGAATGAGAAAGGAAGAGGTCAGGGAAGGGAAGGTGGAGAGATTAGAAAGAAGGAAGATGAAGGGGGGACTGAGGAAGGAGAGAACAGATGGAGAGTGATAGAAAGAGAACAAAGAATCTCTCTTCCCCTCCCCTCCCCTCTCCTCCCCTTCTCTCTCTCTCTCTCTCTGTCTGTCTCTCTTTTTCCCCCCTCCCAGAAAAGATGGAGAGAGTAAGAGAGAAAGGGAGAGAGAAGAGAGGGGGAGATGGTGAGAGAGTACACCCTCTTACCTCCATTAAGTGGATGTGTAGGGTGCAAGGAACACTAAAAAATTGGGAGACTTGCTTCAAGTCTCTGACCTTCCATTAACTTTCTGTGTAATTCTTGGCCAAGTGGTTTTTCCATTCTCAACCCTGTTTTCCTCATCTTTACAATGAAAGGGTGCAACTAGGTTACTTCAAAAGACAGTTCATGAGAATTCTTCCTTTATAAGCCAATGGCAAACCCAGAAAGTGATTCTTCAGCCATTTTCCTACCGTGATACCAACCCCCTGCCCCAAGCTCCCCGGCTTTCTACCTTTCACTGAGTAACAATCAAATCCACACTACCATCCCAGAAAGAACATGGCTGCCAGCGGTCAGAAGGCTCCACTCCCTCTTGCTGTAACTTCCCAGATCAAACCCTCTTCTCTTGTAGGGACTGCTTTCCTCTGTTAGGACCTGAGCTCCTGGCACTCAGGGCCTAGCTCACTTTTCTTTGACTCCCCAATGATTATTTTAGCACAGTACTGAGCACATAGTAAGCACTTAATAGATTTCTTTTTGGTGAGGCAGTTAGGGTTAAGTGACTTGCCCAGAGTCATACAGCTAGTGAGTGTTCTGTGTCTGAGATCGGATTTGATCTCAGGTCCTCCTGACTCCAGGGCCGGTGCTCTATCCACTGTCCCACCTAGCTGCCCCAATAGATTTCTTTGTTCATTAATTCATTCATTGATTCAAAAGTTCCTTTCAGGTCTAGCATTCTATAATTCTATCCCATATTTGGATTTGTAGAGGGTGGAAGGAGGAGAGATTAGCATATACGTATACATACACACACACACACGTATAGACACACACACATACATATACACACATACGAACAGTATATGTATATACATACTTATATGTATAGGTACATGTATGTGTATATATATATGTGTGTATGTTTTGTATATTTTATATATCAGGCACTGTGTTAAATATTTTATAAATATTATCTCATTTAATCCTTGTAGAAGGTGGACCAAGGAATGGGCTTGATGGAGGTATGAGGAGAGAAGGAATGTATTTCCTCCATTCCCTGGTATGTCCTGACAAGACCATAGATTCCAGAATGAAAAAGGACAATAAACATGACAGTGGAGCAAGATGTCCCCGGAGTCTTCAAGGTAGGAAGGAGACAGGTGGTGGCCTGAGCTTCCCAGGCACTCATCCCACCTTTAGGCCCCCCCACCATGATCGGCACACTCTGCAATACCAGCTGACTGGTCTCTAGCCCTGGACCAAGCCAGTTTCCAGCAAGGTTCTATCTACAGTTAGCTTGCCTTATCAAGGGCTCAGAGACAAACCTGGAAGGGACCTCATTCCCCTCATTTTACACGTGAGGAAACTGAGGCCCAGAGAGGTAAAATAGCTTACACAGGTAGCAAGAAACAAAGGCAGAATTTGGACCCAAGCATTTTATGGGGAAAAGGGAATAGACTTGTTCTGTTGGGCCCCAGAAAAGCAGGAGCCATGGGTGAAGAGGAGACGGGACGACTTTTGGCTCTCCATGAGGAGACGCTCTAACAGTCAGTGACTCTCTCTCTATAGAGTGGTTTGCCTTACAGAGTAGTGAGTTGCCTGTAACCAGAAGTGACTAGACAGAAGCAGAATGTCCGAATGTCATGAAGAGGATTCATGCAGAGCCTTAACTTAGCTCCAGAGTCTGAGGATCTGGGTTTAAATCCACCTCAGATGCTACTTGGAATGCCTTGCCCCCTCACCCTGCCTCCTGGCTTCCTTCAAGACTCAGCTCAAAACCCACCTTTTCCCAGAGGCCTGTCCCAGTGCCTCCCCCCCTCCCCGCCCCGACCCCCAGCTGCTATGGCTTCCCCTCTGAGGCCACCTCCCATCTACTCCAGAAATGTCTTATACACGTTGCACACATATGACCTATATCAGATTGCTTACCATCTAAGGAAGGAGGAAAGGGAGGGAGGGACGGAGAGATTCCGGAATTTAAAAGTTTAAAAAAAACCAATGTTAAAATTATTTTTACATGTAATGGGGGGGAATAAAATATAGTAAAATAAATAAAACAAAAAATAAACATTTATGAAGCAAAAAAAAATTCGTATTTTTGTTCATTTAAGAAAAAATGTCTTGTCCATACTAAGCCATTCTCATGCTCATCTCCCCAGTTAGTTTGGAAGCTCCTTGAGGGCAGGGACTGTTTTTTGCTTTTCTTTGCATCCCCACTTCATTTTTAAGTGACCCCAGGCTATTATCTAAGACTCAAAGTCACAGACCAATCTTCTATCTGCTTTGAGATCATAGACCACTGCTGGACGGAGCCTGGAAGACCATCTCATCTCACCCCTCATACATCGGTGGAGGGAGTTTCCATAACAATAAAACCATAAGTCTGTATTTTTAAAAAAGTAGCCATTTTCAGTCAAGTTCCTTTCTAGAATGATGTCTTGTGAGCTGGCCAGGATCTCTGAAGCCACCTTCATCCAAGACCCTTATTTTATAGACGAGAAAACTAAGATTCAAAGGAGTTGAGTGACTTGCCCAAGGTCACACAGCTACTAAGTAGCAAAGCCGAGATTTGAACCCAGGGCTTCCAATTCTAAAGGCAGCATTTTTCCCATCAACGGGCAGAGGAGTGAGGACTTCAATCTTGGCAATCTGACTCCGAGCTGGAGGATTTTCCAATGTAGAATTCTACCCTGGAGGAGTAGGAGCCGAGTACTCCCCCAGCAACTGGCAGCACAGAGTGGGACACAGCTGGGCATGAGCAGAGCTGCCCTGGCTTCGTAATACGAGGTAGGTCCCACCCCTGGGCTTGGCTCCACAGCGCCCCCTGCCTGTCTGCCCGATCGGAAGCAGAGCTCCAAGGAGCACATTAAATTTCTACTCTGGGTTTTTTCACTGGGGAGATGAGCAAATACTGATTGTTATAATGGCGGCTTTCTTCCACCAGGATCTGGCAACGAGGCAGTATTGAACACTTGGGCACAACAGTCCTTAATAACTACACCCAACCCAGCCCCTGCAGAAGAGACTGTAAAAATCATTTCATGAAAACAGTTTTATTAAGTGCACTAACTGGGACCAGCCTGCAAAGATCAGTCCTTTTTCTGGTGAGTATTAAATGATAGAATGCCCCTGTCACTGACCTTAGTTTAAAATGGGATGATGTCTGGAAGAGGAACTTTAAGATTTACTTGAAGTTATTTCTTATTTAAAATTATTTTAAAATTAAAATTTTGTTAAAATTTCAAAGAGAAACCCATGCGTAACAATGCTGTCACCAGCTCCCTGCCCTAGTCCTAGATCCTGAGTTCAGTCTCCCACCACCAGGTACCTTTTGGACTGGCATCTCAAACTCAACTTGACCAAAAATTATCCTCTTCCCCAAACCCACCCCGGGCAGCTAGGTGGTGCAATACTAGAGTGCCAGATTCAGAGTCAGGAAGACCTGAGTTCAAATCTGGCACTAGCCGTGTGACCCAGGACAAGTCACATAACTCTGTTGGCCTCAGTTTCCTCATCTGTAAAATGAGCTGGAGAAGGAAATGGCAAACCACTCCAGTATCTTGCCAGGAAAACCCCAAATAGGGTCACAAAGAATTAGACACAAATAAAAAATGACCGAACAACAATAACAAACCCACCCATCTTCTGAAAATCCCTCATTCTGTTGAGGGCACCACCATCCTCTCAGTCACCTGGGCTCTCAAGTTCAGCAACACCCTTGACTCCTCACTCACACTCACCCCATTTACATCATCTGTTGTCAAAACTGTCGCCATTTTCCCCCTTAGAATCTCTCTCCTATGTCTCCTCTTCACACTGGGGCCATCTCCAGTCCTCCTGATCTATATCTGGCTGCTGGACCTGATGGCTCCAGAGGAGAGAGTGAGGCTGGTGACCTTGCACAGCCCACCCTCACTTAAATCCAATTCTCTTTCAAGTCATGGCATTACCTCCCTGATGTCATGGCCCTCTTTGGTGTTTTTTTTTGTTGTTGTTGTTGCTTTTTGTTGAGGCATTTGGGGTTAAGTGACTTGCCCAGGGTCACACAGCTAGTAAGTGTCCTGTGTCTGAGGTCAGATTTGAGCTCGGGTCCTCCTGACTCCAAGGCCCGAGCTCTGTCCACTGCGCCACCAAGCTGCCCCCATGGCTCTCTTTGAATAAAGGACTAACAACAACCTCTTCACTTATACAACCACCCCCTCAGCTCACACCTTCATCACGCTTTCCAGAACCATCACAGAAAGCTCCTACTAAGTCTCTGCATCAAGTCTCTTCTCACGACCATCCATGCTCCTCCTTAGCTGCCATGATGAGTTCCCCTCTGTCGTACTCTATCAATATCCTATATCACCCAGAGAGGTAAAAATGGATTTCTAAATACCCTTGCCAGTCACTAGTCCTCTGCCAAGCCAGTGCCACAAAGTGCCTACTGGTGGTAGGGGACTCATGGAATAGAGGGGGTTCCCCACCTAGGCCCATGAGGGAATCCTCAACGTCCCAGTTGAGCGTGATGGGGCCCTAGGCCCAGGCACTGGAAGGAGGGATGGCTCTACTATGAGAGGTTCCCATTTCCCTTATTGCAAGTAGAGTCCAAGGGGGGGAAAGTGAAAACTTGATCTTAGTTGTACCCTGACAAATCAATTTTCAGCGTCCACTATCTGCCAAAATTTTGTGTAGACATTTGGCTTTGCAACAGTCATCTTCAGTAATTCCAAATCCCTTGCCAGGCTCCCTAACTCATCAGAGGCAGCATAGCAGAGCCTGGACAAGTCACTTGTTCCGAGTTCTAGTTTCTTTGTCTATAAAACAGGGAGGGTGTTAATAGCACCTACCTCCCAAGGCTGTTGTAAGGATCCGCTGAGATAATATACAGAGAGTGTTCTGCAAACCCTATAGCCCTTCATGTTAGAAGCTGTTATTGATGTCGTCATTATAATGACATCTATAACTCCTCCCCCCTCACCTCCCCATCTCAGGTGGAAAGCCATTTGCTACTCTCAAAGGGGTATAGAAATAGCAGCTGGGGGTGGCATTGACATTGTTGCTACTATTGCAATCTGTACAATGAGAATGATAATAATAATAACAATAATAACAGCTTCATCCCTGACCTCATGGGTTTTCTATGAGGATCCATTAACGATAAACGATATTGATAATGGCACTTTTGAATTTATTATCTCATCTGAGCCTCATGAGCCCTGTGAGGTAGGTAAAGATAGGGACTGGATCTGGGATTTCCTGCTTATAAGGAAGTCCCAGGTACGGAAACTCCCTCCACTAATGCAGGTTGGAACCTTCTCTATGACTTAGAGCCTCAAAGAGTAGCCTCAAACACTGAGCTCAATTACATGGCCAGATCACACAGCCAGTATGTGTCAGGGACAGGACTTGAACTCTGCTTTTGAGGTGGGCTCTCTACTCACCGTGGCCTCTCCTGAGCTAGGTACCATAGGTATTACTGTCCCCAGTTCTAGTTCTCTCCCTCCCCCTCCCTTCTAGACTCCCTGAAGTGGAGCCCTCCTCAATATGCCATCTCCCCCA
>NW_020941065.1:10294729-10311640 GCF_900497805.2 Vombatus ursinus | reverse complement strand
TTTTTTTGGCAGAGATACTGGAGTGGTTTGCCATTTCCTTCTCCGGTTCATTTTATAGATGAGGAAACTGAGGCAGACCTGCCCAGGGTCACACAACTACTAAGTGTCTTAGGTTGGATTTAAAGCCAGGAAGATGAGTCTTTCTGGTTCCAAGCCCGGGGCTCCATCCACTATGCGACCTAGCTGGGCACATGGTGAGAGCTTAATAAATGCTTTTTTATTCATTCATTCATAGTCACTCAGCTGGTTTGTCTAGGATAGGATTCTAGAGGGAAGAAGGAACCCCAGTAGCTGTCTAATCCGACTCCCTCATTTTGCAGATGAGGAAACTGAGGCCCAGAGATTGAAAGAGTTAAAGATGATTCAGATCAGGATCAGAGGGGATCTGAACACAGATCCACTGACTTCAGACACAGTGACCTTTCTACTGTACCACGTGTCTGAGGTGGGACCTGAGGAGGTTCTCTATCACTGTACCACACTGCCCCTTATTACTATTAATATTGTTGTTGTTATTGTTATCCTATCCCCCAATATCTGCAGGTAGTTGAGGCAGAGCTGGGATGCAAACAGGCAGATTTAGGCATAATGATAAGAAAAGCTTTCTAGCAATGAGTTCTGTCCAAAGTTGAAGAACTGCCTCTGGAGGTAGTGAGTTCTCCATCATAAAATTTTATTCAGTTCCACAAGCATTTATTAAGCACTTACTGTGTGCCCAGCACCAGGAATAAAGAAACAAAAAAGAAACAGTCTTTGCCCTCAAGGAGGCAGGGTGGGTGGATGGGGAACAACGTAAGTATATGATGAGTAAATACAAACTATATAGAAAGTATATACAATGTAATTTGATGCTTGGAAAGAGAGAGAGTAACAAGCATCATGAAGTACCCACAATTTGATTTGCCAGGCTCTGTGCTAAGTAAGCACTCTGCAAAGATGATCTTGCTTGCCCCATGAAGTCAGGGTTATGGGGGCAGGCTCTGCGGCACTCACTGCCTGCCAGGCAGGGCAGACAGGAGGGTGGTCCTTGAGGGCCAGAGGCCAGGCCTACCTTGCACTTGTGTCTGGTACACAATGAAATAATTGATCGTCCCACAGCTCTCGTACTCTTCGCCACCGCATTTCTGGGCACAGAGCTGCTCATCTTCCTGATCGTGAAGGCGGAAGCGAGTATTGGGGAAACCACAGTGGCAGGCCTTCCCCCCCAGGGCTGCCAGGGGGTACTCCTGGGGGAGGAAAGAGCATCAGTGAAGGCTGGCTTGGGTCCTGGACACAGCAGGACAGCAGTGGGCAGCCTCAGGTCCTGTAGACTCTTCCCACCACCAACCCAGATCTGGATTCAGAAATCCCACTCCTGACACTTAGAAGCTGTGTGATCTTGGGGAACTTAACCTGTCTGAGTCTCAGCTTCCTCATCTATGGAACAAGGTCACTAGTGCCCGTGGTACCCACCTTAGGGCAGGTGTGGAGCTCCAGGAGATAATGGACCGAAAGCAGTCTGCAAATCCTCATGTAAATGTCATTATTATTTTTATCATCACTATCATCTCATTTTATGGAGGGGTAAGCTGCTCTCTTAGCTAGCTTTAATAGATTAAAACTGAACTAAAACTTTGAGGACATCATCTATTTAATGTTTGGGGTTTTTTTTTTTTGACATGGGGGATACAATTTTTTTGTGGTTGAATAAAAGTATTAGAACTTAAGTTCATTTTGATGGGCTCACTCCTCAGTATTATTATTAGCATTTTAAAAATAAATATCAGTTATAATCATTATTAGTAGTAGTAGTAATAGTAATTAATAGGTATAGGAATAGTAAAAGTGAGGCAGCTTGGCATCATGAACAAAGAGTCAGCCTTAGAGTCAAGAAGACCTAGGTTCCGGTCCTATCTCTGACTCAGAGGGCTGTGGGCCCTCAGTAAGTCCCTGAGCCTCTCAGTGCCTCTAGGCAGAGACAGATGGACCAGGACCAGGACTTCCCTTCCTCTCCTACTGCAGGTCAGCTCCTTCTCTGCATCAGAACTGAGGGTGATCCAGAGACACATGGGGCTGCTTGCTGCTCCCCATATTTGACCTGACATGTCTCCAGCCTCTGGGCAGGAGGTCTCCTCTGCTGGAAGGCAATCCTTCCTCACCTCCATCTCTCAGACTCCTAGTATCCTTCAAGGCTGAGCCTCACCATCTGTCTTATGCTACTCATTCTAGCCATTGGGCATTACTATCTGCTTGCCGTCCCAGCACCTGGCACATGGTAGGCACTTACTAAAAGCACTATTGGCTTGATGCACCCTAAAGACTCCTGAACTTTACCATCTCCCCTGAAGTTGAACTCTCCTATAAGTCTCACTTCTGTTTTTGTATTTGCAGTGGGACTTAGCACAGGGCTTGCAAGGTTTCCTCCCTCCTTCCTCCTTTCCCTCTCTCTCTCTTCCTTCCTTCCTTCATCCCTCCCTCTCTTCTTCTTCTTCTTCTTCTTCTTCTCTCCTCTCTATTTTCTTGTTCCTCTCTCCCTCTTCCTCCCTTCTTTCTCTTTCCTTCCTTCTCTCCTTCCCTCCCTCCTTCCTTCCTTTCTCTGTCTCTCCCTCCCTTCCTCTCTCTCTTTCCTCCTTCCTTTCTTCCTCTGTCCCTCCCTCCTTTCTTCTCTCCCTTCCTTCCTCCCTTCCCCTTTTCCTTCCTTCCTTCCTCTCTTCCTCCATCTCTTCCTCCCTCTGTTGCCCTTTTCTTTCTTTCCTTCCTTCTTTCCTTCCTGTCTTCCTCCATCCCTTCCTCTTTCCCTTCCTTCCTTCCCACATATCCATTCACATATGCACACATCTGCTGCTCTATTCTTCTTTCCAACAACAGCTGACTAATGTGCAAATTTGTCACTGGGAGGCAGGTCACTAAAAGCCCAGGGACTGCATCTTCCATGACCTCATTTGGGATATTAAAGCACAGAGTTATGAGGGAACATTCTGGGACTGACAGGCAATTTCCCAGCTGGGCCTCCGTGGTGGCAGGTTAATCAGGGGCCCCACTTTATTTACACCTTGAGCAGCTAGCCTCCAGAGGGAGCAGCCACACTACCTAGAGCTGGGTGCCCAGTCATGGCTCAGATTTAATTGCTGGGGACAGGCAGGCAGGGTGATATTTCTGGGTGCTTATGGCTGTTTCTTTAGGGACAGCCTGATCTTAGTGGCAGCAATGTTTAATGGGCAGTACTGGACTTGGAGCTGGGTGAGACACTGACATTAACTAGCTAGGTGAATTTGGGCAAAGAATTGTACAGCTAAGCCTCAGTTTCCCCATCTGTAAAATGGCAGTAATAATGACTTTGGTACCTATCTCCTGGGGTTATTGTAGGGCTCGAATAACCTAAAGAACATAAAGCAATGGGCAAATATTAAAGCATGATATAAATATCACTTGTTGGTTTTTTTTTTTAATTGGAAAGACAATGTTTAAGTGACAAACTTGGCATCAGGGAGACTTGGGTTCAAATTTACCCTGGATTTTTGCTAACTGTGTGACTATATGAGTCACCTAACCTCTGAGCCTGAGAGACAGGATCTGTAGATCCTACATCTAAGATCATGTATGTAAAATGTTCTGAAAATTTAGTGCACTAGAGAAAGACTGATCGAGATTGACTCATCTTGAAGCTTCTTTCTAGCTCTAAACTCTATGATCCTTTGATTCTAATACTCTAAGGCCTCCATACATTTGCTCAAGCTGTGCCCTATGCCTGGAATGCCCTCCCTCTCTTTCTTCATCCTTTAAAGATCCATCCTTTAAAGTCCAGGACAATGACTGGGTAAAGAAGGGTAATGACTGTCCCCCTCAGTCCTCACATAGCACTGTATTTTACAGCTCTCCTTAAGGAACTTATCATGGAATAATATATTCTAGCCACCTGCAGTGGTATCTCATTCTTCTACCACATTATAATTTCCATGGCAGGGATTGTGTCTTTTTTCTAAACTTCGTATCTCTCCCAGGGCCCAGCACAATGTTCTCCACATAGTTAGTGTCTAAATAATGTTCATCATACTTTGCTGCATTTCTTTGCAGGCATGACACGTTTTCGGTGCTGGAGGGGGCTTCATGGGGTGGGGGTGCAGGTAGAAAGTACCTTGGATTTAGGGAAGTCAGGGGATCTGAGTTCACTTACTAACCATGCTACAAAGGCATCTTGTGACTGTGGGCAAGTCACTTCAACTCTGAGCCAATTTTCTTATCTGTTAAATGGGCATAACAATATCTGTGGCACCCACCTCATGGGATAGTTGTGGTGAAATAATAATGTCTAGACTCCAGGGCTCCAGTCTTTTCTCCCCTCATTCCTTGACCATCCTAAGTTCTATCTTCTAAGGACCTGGCTAGATGTTTGGGGCTGATGTAATAGAGTGTGTCCATTAAGGGCTCTGTGGTAGAATAGAGAAAGCCTTATCCCAAGAGTCAGGAGACCTAGGTCCTAAATGTGGTTCTGTGGCTGATGGAGCCTTAGAAAGGTGACTTCCATTTTCTGGGCCTCAGTTTCCTCATCTGTATTAAAATGAGACTGGTGGACAGAAAATGTGGTCCAAATGGAAGGTCTTTCTCAATTCTGATCTTCTCAGTTATAGTTTAACACTCTCTGTTCTCAGAGCCCTCCTGGCTCTGACATTCTGTTCTAAGGCCCCTCTCAGCTCTGACATTCCCTGTTCTAAGAGCCATCCCAGCTCTGACATTCCATGTTTTAACAGCCCTTTGAGCTATGAAATTTTGAATACCAAGTTCCCTTCTGGCTCTGATATTGTAAGTTCTATATAACATCCAACCTTACCCTCTTCTCCCCACCTCTGCCCTCCACTCCCAGGATTTCTTTGTTTCCTAGGGAAGAAGAATTTACAAGGGATTTCCATTTACTTTATTCTAGGGAAGGAGAGACAGCTGCCAGACAGGAGGAAATCAATAGCCATGTTGAGGGAGGAGCGGTAGAAGGAGGTCTGCCTTTGGAGCCAGAAGATCTGGGTTTGAATCCTGGCTTTGATACTTACTGGCTGGGGGAGCTTGGGGAAATGATTGCTTCTCTAGGCTTTGGATCTCTAGTATAAAAGGGAATGGGACAACATAGCTTCTCTATTCCCTTCCAGCTTCAAATCAGTGAGTCGAGGACCCTAGCTGTGTGTCTTTCAGCAAATCACTTCATCTCTCTGGGCCTCAGTTTCTTCATCTGTAAAATGGGGGGGGGGGTTGGACCAGATGGTACTTGAGGTCTCTTTTAGTTCTAACTCTATGAACCTATATAACTTAACCTCTCAGTCTTTGGTTTCCTCTTCTGTAAAATGAGGGTGTTAGATGAAGTAACCTCTGAGTTCCCTTTCAACTATAGATATGTGCTCTTGTGATTTATGCTTTTTGGCCTCAGTTTCCTTCTCTGTAAAAATGAGGGGGTGGAATAAAAGGACTCTGAAATACCCTCCAGTTCTATGTTTAGGACCTCTGCTAACTGACTTATGTGCCTGGTTTTGTGATGGGCGTCTTGGAGATGGGAGAAAATTTTAAGACCTAGATCCTGCCCAGCAGAAACTCATAGTCCAGCTGGAAAACCAGGAGCATAAATCTAATCTCCTTGTCTCTAACTTCCAGGACCAAAGTTCCCGCCATGGGCACCACTCCCTTACCCCTGTAGCTTCCCCTAAGAGAATTCAAACTCCCTGAGGGCAGGGACTAGCTTAATTTTGTCCCACTGCTTCCCACAGTATTTTTTCATGCTTTTTCATTCATTCATTCATTCATTCATTCATTCATTCATACATACATTCCCTTATCCATCTATTTATATGCAAGGAGGTCAAATGAGTCAATACTTGAAGAAATTAATTCAGGATATTCACTGGAAGGTCAAATACTGAAGCTGAAGCTTAAATACTAATGAGAAGACAGGACTCATGGGAAAAGACGCTGATGTTTGGAAAGATTGAAGGCAAAAGGAAAAGGGGACTGCAGAGGATGAGATGGGTAGATAGTGTCATGGGAAATAATGACCATGAACTTTGACAGACTTCAAGAGATAGTGGAGGAGAGAAGAGCCAGGTGTGCTATGGTCCATGGGGTCAATGAAGGACTGCACAACAAAAATACATAGAAGAGCATCCATCCCCCCAGCACCATCGACAGCTCCCATAGGACACACACACACACACACACACACACACACACACACACCCCTCTCACCCCCATTAACTCTAGCTTGGATATTACTGGCCCACTCACTTTCTCTGTGCAGAGGTCGACACATTTGTCCACCGACATGTTCAACATCATGGCTGTCACGGGTAAAGCCAAGGAGAGGTTGTCGGGCTTGTGGAAGCAGCCTCGGAATATGGCACTGCCATCTGCAGGATCAAAGGGAGAGAAGAATTAACCCCTGGGGGCCAGAAAGGAAGGGTGAGTTAGTCAAAAAGCTTCTACAAGACTTGGCACAGAGAGGTTAACCACCTTGCCCAAAGTCACACAGCAAATTCTTAGCAAAAGCTGAAATGAAACTGTGGTATCCATCCTGAAGCCCCAGTCCTACTGTTTTACCGTAGAAGCACTGAATGCCAGAACCAGACATCACCTTTGAGTTCAGTTCCTCCCATGACCTCTCAGTCCATCAGTCAATAAACATTTATTAAACACTTCCTATGTGTCAGACACAGGTGGGCAAACTGAAACCCAGAGAGAGCTAATAGCTTATTTAAGACGTCAGCAAGTCAGTTGCAAAGCTGTGGCAAGAACCGAGGTGTGCTGATTCTAATAATAATCTCAGTTGATTTTTCTATGATTTTTTAGGCTTACACGTGTATTCCTCTCCACAGCCCTGTGAGGAAGTACAAACAGTGTTCTCTCCATTTTCCCCTAGAGAGGAGACGTAGCTTGTCCCAGGTAGAAAGCAGAAGAGTGAGATTTGATCTCTAACTGTCAGGGCTACAGAGACCAGAGGGCCCATTGTTAGTGTTGAATTTGATAGAGCCCAGTGATGCTGTGGGGGGAGGGCTGGGGGGATTTGATGAGCACCTGGACGCTCTGGTTCTTTGTGCTCCTCTCCAAAGGAGCCTAGCCCCTCCTCCCCAGCAGCTGCAGCTCCCCATTCATGGAGACAATGCCCACCATTGTCTGCTGGCAGGAGATCAGCTGCTCAGAGGGGAGCACAAACACTGTGGAGGGAGCCCAGGGCCTCTTCTCTCTGGGAGTGAGCTTTGGGCTCATCCTTGCCTGTGGTGGGGGCGGGGGAGGGAGGGAGGGAGGCAGAGATCTGGCTCAAGAAAAGCCTCTCAGGCCCAGCTCCTGCCTTAGGACTTGGAGCAAGTCAGCACCCTTCTCTGAGACTCAGTTTCTTCAACTGTAAACATGAAGGGCTTAGACTGGATAATTTCTAAGGCCCCTCTTGATTCTCATGTTCTCTGTTCTGAGGCCCCTCCCAGCCCTGACATTCCCTGTTCTAGGACCCTTCTTAGCTCTGACAGTCCCTGTTCTAAGGCCTCTCCCAGTTGTGACATCCCCTGTTCTAAGGCCCCTCCCAGCCCTGACATTTCCTGTTCTAGGACCCTTCTTAGCTCTGACATTCCCTGTTCTAAGGCCTCTCCCAGTTGTGACATCCCCTGTTCTAAGGCCCCTCCCAGCCCTGACATCCCCTGTTCTAAGGCCCCTCCCAGCCCTGACATTTCCTGTTCTAAGACCCTTCTCAGCTCTGACATCCTCTGTTCTAACCCCCTCCCAGTTTAGTCTGGAGAAGCCTCAGAGTACATAATAGCTATTTACATCCAACCGTTTACAGGGCTGTCTCCTAGAAGAGGGATGAGGTTGTTTTGGCCCAGAGGGCAGAACAAGGAACAACGGTTGGAAATGGCAGAGACTCATTGAGCTTTGTTGGGGGGTGGGGTGGGATAGGTGGAGACAGACAATCTAAGACCCCAAGTGGAGAGGGAAACTCCAAGGGGTAGTAAGTGCTCTGCCTCTACATGGATCATAATGTAACAGCACCATAAACCTCTGGGGCACATAGGTTTCCTTCCAAGGGGGCCAATACAATATAGAGAAAGAGTCAGAGGGCCGCACTGGAGCAGAGAAGACCTGGCTTTCCATTGCAGTCCTGCCGCCAATCCCCATGGGACTTGGGGGCAGCTGCCTCCTCTCTCTGGGCCTCCATTTCCTCATCTGTAAAATGTGGGGGTTGGGCTCCTATGGTTCCTTCCAGACCCAGTGACCTGGATTCCATAAATGTCAATACTGCGTTTGCTGCATGGCTGGGACAGCACTTGAACCTCCTTAACCCTGGCTGTATGAGAGCTAGAGGGGACCAGAGCCGCTGCTCTTTGATTTGGGGTGACTGCTGAGCTGGAGAATGGGAACAGCTGAGATCCACCTGGTGGGACCTGAGAAATCTTATCATCTCATTGTGTTGGGGATTCACAATGACTGCTCCCATGTCACCAAGGCCCAGCAGCAAGGTGAGAAGGGGAAGAGTCCTCTTTGGTAGGAAGACAGCAGTCAGCCCCCTGGGTAATTAGGCTGGGCTCTGCTGTGTTAAAGAATTCAGTGGGGAATGAACCAGGCCATGGAACTGTGGTTTATTAAAGGCTACCTATAATCAGAGACGAATTGAATTAGCCCAATGATCCAGAGATAATGCGAACCCTCTATTTTTAGTGACTAGCAAAGAAACCTGCGGCATAGAGGCATTTTCAACTGCCTCCCAGCTATCCACATCTGAAGTCATCCCCAGGAACAGGGCAGGGGACTGGAAACTGGTGAATTTCACTGTAGGAGGAAGTCAGTCACTCAGTCACTCAACTAGCACTTACCATGTGCCACGTATTGTGCTAAGGGATGAAGATACAAAGAAAGGCAAAAATTGTGTCTGATCTTAAGGCACTCACAGTCTAATGGGGGAGACAACATATAAACAATGAGGTACATACAAGATGTATACAGTGTAAATGACTGGTAGGGGCAGCTAGGTGGTGCAGTGGATAGAGCATTGGGCCCTGGAGTCAGGAGGACCTGAGTTCAAATCTGGCCCTCAGACACATATTTCCTAGCTGTGTGACTCTGTGCAAGTCACTTAACTCCATTGCCTCACCCAAAAAAAAAAAAAAGTAAATGGCCTGTGATCTCAGAGTGAAGGTATTCACGGGGAAGGGAAGGAGGGGTTTGGAGGGGGGAGAGGGAGATAGGCACCAGCAAAGGCCTTCAGAAGGTGGGGGGTTGTCTTGAAGGAAGCCAGGGAAGCCAGAAGGCAGAGGTGAGGAGGGAGAGCATTCCAGGCATGGGGGAGTCATCCATACCAAGCATCATGGTTAGAGAACTATGCACTTAAAGTACTTTAGAAACGTCAGCTATTACTGTGAATAATATTATGAATAGTATAGAATGGAAGCAGGTGGGACAGTGGAGGGAACACTGGCCCTGGAGTTCAGATGTGCCCTCAGACACTTACTACCTGTATGATCCTGGGTAAGTCATTTAATTATTGTCTGCCTCAGTTTCCTTATATGTAAAATAAAGATAAGGATTGCCTCTACCTTCCAGAGCGGTTGTGAGGGTCAAATGATATAATATCTGTAAAATACTTTGCAAACCCTTAAGTACTATATAAAAGCTCGCTACTAAGTGGATAGAGGGCTAGCTTTGGTGGCCTCTGTGGGGACAAGTCCTGCTGCTGATACATACCAGCTGTTGAAACCTCCAGGTCGCTTTCTAAGACTCTAAGAGAAATGCAGCTGGGGTGCACCAATGGAGGAGGGGATTTCCACACCAGGAGTTCACTATCACTCATGCAATTCAACAAGTATTTATGAAGCCCCTACAGTGTGCCAGCCGTAGTGCCATCACCGGGATACAAGATCAAAATAAATCAATCCCTGCCCTCTAGGAGCTTACATTCTGTGGAGGAGAAGAGAAATGAAATCACAGAGACTGATTCCTGATGAGATGGTAGGTCAGGACAAAAATCAAAGACTCCAATAAAGAAACAAAGAAACAAACAAACAAAAAAAAGATTTAGGTAATAGAAGTATATGTTGCCCCAGAAAACTCTTCAAGACTGTAAGTTACTGGATGAGTGGCCAACTGCAGTGATGGAGGGAAAGTTCCTCACATCAACAAAATCATAGGTCCAGATCCCTCTGTCTGTCTGTCTGTCTCTTTCTCTCTCCCTTCCTCTCTCTGTTTCTCTCCATCTGTCTGTGTGTCCATCCTTCCATCTGCTTGTCTGTCCATCTATCTATCCATCTGTCTCTCTGTCTACCTATCTATTTTCACACACACTCACATACAGACCTGGTATAATAGATAGAGAGGCAGCCTCAATGTCAAGAAACCTGGACAATTGTCTTATTGCTAACTCATTCAATCTATGCAACCCTGTTAACTCTCTTAAGACTAGCAAAACAGATGCTATTCTGCATTGATCAAGGGAGCTTGGAAGTTCCCTCTACCAATGAAATCATGGGTCCAGATACCACCCTTCCCCTCCTTACCAAAAGATTCAATTGAATTGAATTGAATTGAGTGCAGCTTTCCAATGAAGAAATCAAAACAATTTGTAGTCATATGAAAAAGTGCTCCAAGTCATTTTTTTGAGGCAATTGGGGTTAAGTGACTCGCCCAGGGTCACATAGCTAGTAAGTGTCAAGAGTCTGGTCTGAGGCCGGATTTGAACTCAGGTCCTCCTGACTTCAGGGCTGGTGCTCTATCCACTGCATCACCTAGCTGCCCCTCTAAATCATTATTGATTAGAGAAATGTAAGTTAAAACAACCTTGAGATATCATTTTATGCTTATCAGATTGGCTAAAATGATAGAAGGGGAAAGTGACAAATGTTGAAGAGCATGTGGAAAAATTGGACGCTAATTCACTGTTGGTGGAATTGTGAACTGATCCAACCATTTTGGAGACCAATCTGGAATTATATCCAAAGAGTTATTGAAGTACTTATGCCCTTTGACCCAACAACACCACTTCTAGGTTTATTTCCAAAGATGATTAGGGGAAAAGGAAAAGAACCTATATGTTCTAAAATGTTTATAGTAGCTCTCTTTGTGGTGGCAAAGAACCGGAAATTGCAAGGATGCCCATCAACTGGGGAATGGCTCACCAAGTTGTGGCATATGTTTGTGATGAAGTATGAGTCTGCTATAAGAAATGATGAGCTCAATGATCTTAGAAAAACCATGCATGAAATAATGAAGAATGAAATGAACAGAACCAAGAGAACATTGTATACTGTAACAGCAATGTTGTTTGAAGAATAACTATGAATGACTAGGTTATTCTGAGTATTATGAATATTCAAATCAACTACAAAGGACCTTTGAAGAAAGACACTATCTGCATCCAGAGAAAGAACTAATAAATAGAAGTATGTATAGAATAATTTTACATATATATATATATATATATATAGTTATTTGTGTCTAATCTCTAGGGTGAAGTGGGGTGAGGGAAGAAAAAAAGAAATTTACAAGATATTTTGTTGTATATTTAAAAGGAATAGCAAGTTGTACATAGTGGATTTGCAGTTTCACGTGCAATCATCTTTTTTATTATACCATGTTATGGAGATGCTTGTTTTATTCCATAAATTAAAAATAAAATACTTTTTAAAAAATATTCAATTGAACACAAGATGATTAAGTGAAGTGCCCTCTCTGAGTGAGGCAGCATGAATATACAGGCTCCATAACTGCCTCTCTACATAGACTGGCTTGACCATGTGACCCTAGACAAGTCTCTTCATTCCCCAGCGTCCCAGATAACACTCTAAGGCTCTAAGTTACAGGTTAGAAGTACATTTCTATTGCTAGAAGGAGCTTCCTTCCTGAGGGTTCCTGGTACCCATTAAATCACACATATGGTCAGAAACAATGAACCCTCAGATGACTTGTTGCCCATTATATCTGGGGGTTTTTTGGGTGGTGGGGGCAAGAGAGGGCTGGAAGAGAGGGCTGGAAGGGAAGGGGAGAGTATCTTTGTGCCTCTCCCTATCCTAAGTATCAGATTCAGAGAATGCAAGTGGGAGGAGTTGATAGAGAATTGTAGGGAGTAGAGAAGAGGACAGAGCCTTTGGGGACACCCAACGTCAGTGGGTACATCCCTGGATGAAGATCCAGCAAAGAAGCCTGAGAAGGAGTGGTCACACAGGTAGGAGGAGGACCAGGAAAGAGCACAAAAAAGTGTCACAAAAACCTAGAGAGAAGAAAGCATCAAGGAGAAGAGAGGGGTTGATTCTCCCAATCCATAGTTGGGTGTGGCAAGGCTTCTTAGAAACAGCCTGATCATCTCCTGCAGGACCGAGGGGAATTGGGATATGGTAAAGATGTGTGCCTCCCTGCTAGGACTAGCTCTCCTCTCTTAACATGCGCTTCCAGGTTCTGGGAGAGTTGACAATGATCCACAGAAGCAGAAGAGACATCCTTTATAGGATTGCCTCCATCACAGTGATTTTCTGCTCATTTCAGGAATAGGGAAGTCATCCTGTGAAGAAAAGAGGGCTCTAGAAAACGTTATGATTTTAAGGGATTAGGCGAGAAATTTATTTGGCTGTCAAACACAGATGAAAAGACTTTTAACCTTTCTGCCAAGCTCCGTATCTACCAAGTAATTGAAGTCATCACAAAGTCAACATTTCTCATACCAAATGCCTGCAACTCTGCCATGTGTATGTATGTGTTCACGTACAAAGTCAACATTTCTCATGCCAAATGCCTCCAACTGTGCACGTGTTTGTGTGTGTACATATAGCAGCTAAAAGCCACACACTCTGGCTGATGTCAAGATTTACTGGCTAATTGGACAAGGAGTCTGGCTAACATCAGAAACACACCTTCTAGCTAGCCCCACTTAGCTCATTCATAAAGCTGCTATTTCTACTTTCTATGCACAACATCCTAGGTTTAAAAGGAATGTCCTGGGCAGATTGGTTCACACCCAGATATCTGTAGAGTAAAATTTTTTAGCTCAGGCTCTTGTAACTTTGAACATATGATAAACACTAAATTTCAGTCAGAAGGGACCTGAGAGAAGTTTGATTCTAATTCCATTGTTTATCTGAAGATGTAAGTGAGTTGCCCATGGTCACACAGTCAGATAATAGTAGAGCTGCCTGCAGCCTTATTTCCTCTCCTGTCCACTCCAAGGATGTGGATGGGTCAGGGTCAGAAGGTGTCAGCCATGCTCTGTGAGGGCTGAGGCTGGACTCTCTGGGGGACAGGCTGTCCCCTCTCTTGGTGTGACCGAATCCAAATGGGGCAAAGCATCCCCTATCCTCCCCACCCTTAATCAATTAAACTTACCCTGGGTACCATAATTCTTAACTATGGATCTGCTGATGAGACTCAGAGTGGCTAAAAACAGGAATTCTCTCTATGGTATCCCTGACAAATGGTTATCCTTTCCTTGCCTGAAGACTTGCAGGGATGGAGAACTCCCTAGTCCCTGAGGTAGTTTTTGGACGCCTCTAATTGTTAGGAAGGTTTTCTCTCCTTCAAGCTGAAACCTGCCTTCCTGCATCCTCCCTGCCCTGCTCCCATTTCTGTCCTCTGGAGCTCAAGGTCACACAGCGAGGAAGTGGTGGCGCTGAGACTGAAAGCCCAGTTGGACAACTTGTTTCTCCTCGTCCGAGCCTCTCTCTTTCTTGTTAAGGCTTCTGTTTTTGGTCCTGGACTTTGAGGTTAAATTCAGTTCACACTTCAGCCTTTTCATCTTTCTTACCCTGGGTGGCTGTTCTTTTTTGAAGGTCCCAGCAAGGGCCTCCCAGAAGAATGGGACAAACACTTGCCTGGGTTTGCCTTTTCACACAAAGGAACAGTGCACTATTTTAGGACCAAAGCATCCCCAACTCCTCTGCTGGCGTGGGAGATTATTTTTTCTCTGGCACACTCATAATGCAAATGATACTGTTTAAAAACAAAGAAACCAACCATCAGAACCATGGAGGCATTGAGCTAAGAGGAAATTCTCATGTGAGAATTCTATGGCATTGTTAGTGTTTGTCTTGGAACCAATAGGAACCCTGGTATGTCCCCCCTGCAGAAAAGAGCAAGACTCTTGAAGAGGCAGAGTCTGGCTCAGGTAACCTTTCTGCTTCCCTTCCCATTGATTGGGGGACAGAAAAAGCTCTCATTGGCTTAGACACTTCAAACATCTCATATCAAACACGGGCAATGATGCACGTGCTTCATCTAAAAGGCAAGCTCTGGCTAATGTCCAGATACACCAAACACCCTCAGGATTGGCCAGGGAGTCCGGTTAATGACACTCATGGAGTCAAGTCAAGCCTAGTCACATGGATCATGTCCATAATGGAGGAGTGGTTGTGTCTGCTTTAGATAAAGAAGGCTCATCATTTAAACCTTTTGAGATAAGAGAGACAGCATGGGAGAGTGAAAGGACTACAGTTTGGGGAGAGGGTCAAAGGGCCTGGGTTCAAAGTTCACATCTATTACTTACCAACTATTTGATCTTGGAGGAAATCATTTAATTTTTCCTCCTCTATAAGATGGAGGCAGCATGTGACAGTGGGAGGATTACAGTTTGGGGGGGGTCCAAGGGTTTGGGTTCAAAGCCCACATCTATCACCATCTGTGTGACCTTCAGGGAAGTCATTTAACCTTTCTGGGTCTCAGTTTCTTTCTCTGTAAAATGAGAGTCTGACTGACATTTAAGGTTACTTCTAGTGCTGAGTTCAAGACCTTCTACGATTGGAACCCTTCAGACCAAACAAACATTGTATTTGGAGAGGCAGCCTCATACAGGGGAAAGAAAACTTGGAGTCCATTTGGAGATTGGAAAAAACCTGAGTTTTGATTCTCACTCTACTGCTTACTAGCTCTGATCTTCAGGAGGTCATTTCTCTGTACCTTAGTTTCCTCTTTTGTAAAAATGAATGGATTGATGGTTCCTAAGATCTGGCCCAAATGAAACGTTCCATTGGTGAAAGTCTATTTTTAAATGCTGCTGGCTTTCCCCATGGTGCGGGATCCCTCTCCACAAATGTTAGAAGTCTTAGATTTAGAACAAAAAGAGGCCATCTCATCCAGCTCCTTCACTTTACAGATGAAGAAACTGAGGGTCAGAGGGGTTAAAAGTGACTTTCTCAAGGTCACACAAGTCACAGAAGCAGGATTTGAAGCTGGAGGCAAAAGTAATATGGGACTCTGACTCAAGCCGTACTACACCACACAGCCTTGTGGCGAATATGTCGAGGGGAAACAGGGTAACCTCAATATTAATGTAATGATGATAAAGTGGGAATCCAAAGATAGATATAGGAAGCCTAACTAAGCCAGAAACTATAGCTTTTGGGGCTATTTTCTCTTCTTTCTCCAACTTAATCCTATTCAATTAGCATTTATTAAGTGCCTACTAAGTGCAGGCAGCTAGGTCAGGGCCCAGGCCTGGAGCCTGGGGTCAGGAAGACTCTTCTTCCTGAGTTCAAATCTAGCCTCAGACGCTTACTAACTGTGTGACCCTGGGCAAGTCACTTATCCCTGTTTGCCTCAGTTACCTCATCTGTAAAATGAGCTAGAGAAGGCAATGGCAAACCACTCCAGTATCTCTGCCAAGAAGACCCTAAATGGGGTCATGAAAAGTTGAACATGACTGAAAACAAACAAACAAACAAATGACTGAACAATAATGACATATACAGGACTTGATAGTGTCCCACCAGAGATAGAAAGCAGTCCCTGCCCTCAAGGAGCTTCCATTCTACTAGGGGATACAATATTTACACAGAGATAACTAGATAAGAATTTGAAAGGGGAGAAAGAGTTACCAACCACAAGTAGAATCAGAAAAGGCTTCCCACAAGGAGCCCCCAAGTGGAAGGTAAAGGTGGGGAGAGAACATATCTCAGGAATGAAAACACCTAGGTTTAGAATCATGGAAAGGGCAGGCTGAGTTTAAGTAATGGCAAGTGGGCCCATTTGGTTGGAATGTAGACTTCTGGAGAGGAAGGAATGTGCCCAGAAAGGAAAACTGAGGCCAGATGTGTGAAGGGCTCTAAATGTTAAGATTTTATCCTAAAGGTGATTGCCTATGACAGATTTCTGTGAATTTTAAAAGCTTTTGAGTTGGGAAGTGCTGTGGTCATGTTTCCACTTTACTAATATTATTTTGTTTGTCTTTTTCTTTTCAGTCATGTGTGACTCTTTTTTGTTGTTGTTGTTATTTTTTAGGCAATTGAGGTTAAGTGACTTGCCCAGGGTCACACAGCTAGTAAATGTGTCAAGTGTTTGGTCTGAGGCTGGATGAACTGAGATCCTCCTGACTTCAGGTCCGGTACTCTATCCACTGCACCACCTAGCTGCCCTTTGTCTGACTCTTCATGACCCTATTTGGGGTTTTCTTGGCAAAGCTACTAAAGTGGTTTGCCATTTCCTTCTTCAGCTCATTTTACAGATGAGAAAACTGAGGCAAACAGGGTTAAGTGACTTGCCCAGGGTCACACAGTTAGTAAGTGTCTGAAGCAAGATTTGAATTCACAAAGATTATTTTGTTAGCCACGTCCAAAGGGTGGACTGGAGGAAAGAGATCAAAAGGAGGCTCCTGTCTTCTGCTGTGGATGACCTCACATTGATGCTGCTATTGGAGTATGTATGAAGTGGTCCACATGGCAGAACTCTGTCTGCAAATTGGCAGAATAGGCCTGCCCAAATGCAGAAAAAAAAAATCTTGATTCAGAGATTTTAAAACTGTAAAAGAAATTTTTAAAAATTGGGAGAGATTTATTTGAACAAAAACAATTAAAAGCAAAGACCAAAAAATTGAAATGAATAAAACAACATTTTTACTGTTAAAAAAATCATTCAGAATTTAGAATCCTGGAATGTCAGAGTTGGGAAAGGCCTTAGAACAGGGAATGTCAGAGCTGGGAGGGGCCTCAGAACAGGGAATGT
>NW_020941065.1:10229409-10294719 GCF_900497805.2 Vombatus ursinus | reverse complement strand
GCTGGGAGGGGCCTCAGAACAGGGAATGTCAGAGCTGGGAGGGGCCTTAAAGCAGAGAATGCTGGAGTTGATAGATGACTTAAAACAGAAAATCTCAGAGTGTCAGAGATAGAAGAGAGTTGAGAACACAGAAGATCAGGACTCAAGGAATGTCAGAGCTGAGAAGGACCTTCGGGGGTCAGAGCTGGAAGCAGTTGCAATCCAACAAACTTTAGAATATACAAGTCAGAGGAGTATGGGACATCAGAACAATGAATGTCAACATTAGAGGGGTCTTAGATCATCTAATTTAATCCACTCATTTTACAGAGAAGGAAACCAAGGTCTACAGAGGAGAGGTGACTTATCCATGGTCGCATAGCTGGCTGGGGTCTGAGTTTGAGCCACAACCAGTATTCACATCAGTACATTCCAATGGGTCCCAGTCCATTCCATCCTCTTGGACCTTGCACTGGTCCAAGCTGGCAGGACTCCATCTGAGTGCCCTCCATGCTCCCAGAGGGCAGCTCTGGCCCTCTGGCATGTCCTCCCTACCCCCAACAGCCCCTGTCACACGCTCAGTGCATGGTGACAGGCAGACAGACTCACGTACATCGCCGGGCGGATTCCTGGGCCAGCTCAAGCCGATAGATGGAGAGTCTGTTGACACCACCACATATGTTGCTCCTCTCGCCCTTGCACTCCATGTTGCATTCAGCCTGGCTTGCATTTTCCCCCTGGATCTTGTGGCCACAGAAGCACTCGGCACCAAACTCTAGCCCGGCATACAGGTAACCCCTAGGGAAGGGAACATGGGTGTACTCAGGTGGATAGACCAATAGCAGGGGCGTCCATCACCCCACTGGGGAGACTGAGTCTTGGTGCCTCATTCAGGAAAGGAGTAACAATGGAGATTATGAAGTTTGCATCTCCTTCTCTTTGGGGGCTCTTGGGCAACCCCTTGCTCCCATATAGTTCCACCCTTCATCTTCCATTCTCAGCCTCTACACTGTCCTACAAGCTTGGAGCTATGATTTTGCTGCTAGAATACCTGAATGAATGAAAAAGCATTTATTTAATGTCTACTATGCACCAGGCCTTGGGCAACTGGAGATGGTCCCTGCTCTGAAGGAGAAAGGAGAGAATGCTGGTGAGTCTGGTAGCTAGGAAGCAGCTGTGATGAGCTTGGGGGCACCAGAGAAGGTCGTCATAAGCTGCAGAGGGTCCAGTAGGGTGAAAGGCCTTGAGTTCATGTCAACTGATGATGGATTAAAGGAGCTGGGGGAAGGCAAGCTTGGAAAAGAGAAGGCTCAGGGGTGACATAAAAGCTATTTTCAAGGATTTTAAGGACAATTTTGTGGACGATGGGTTAGTCTTGTTTGACTTGGCTGCCCAAGGACAGGGCAAACCAAACAAAAAAAAAATAATTAAAACCAAAGACAAAAAAATTGAAATGAATAAAAAATATACTTTTACTGGTTAGAAGTAGGAATGAAGAAAATTTAGGTTGAATATGAGGAAAAAATCTCTAATGATTAGAACTGTGCCAAAGCAGAACACGCTTTCTTGAGAGAGGTGCTGGCTTCCCCTTCCCTGGAGGTCTTCAAGCAGAGACAGTCTGACTGTTGGTTTGACATGTTGCAGAGAGAACTCTTGTTTGGGGATGACTTGGTCTAGATGGCCGTGGAAGTCCCTTCCATCTCTAAAACTCTGTGATTCTCTGATAGTAGATACAGCACCAGTCCTGAAGTCAGAAGACCTGGGTTTGGATGTGGCCCCTGCCATTTACCATTGGTGGGATCATTCTTGGGTAAATCATTTCCTTCTCTACAAAATAAAAGTATCAGACTAGGTGAATTCTAATGTGTCTTGGAGATCCCAATCCTCTGATCTCTCTCAAGCTCTTTAGTCCAAAGGAGATGTTGAAGGGAGGAGGCAATGACATGAGAAAGATGAAGAGAGAGGGGTGATTAATCAGATTTGGAATACTGAGTCTCACAGTGGGGAGACAGACAAAAATGCGAACTGGCCTCAAGGAGCTTACATTCTATGGAAGCTCTTCCCTTTACAAAATGTTTCCCAGCATTCTCTCCTTGAGAAGGTTGCCTAGTTTAAAGGGTCTCTAGTCTTGATAATAATTTTATTATATTATTACCATTATATATTACTACATATAGTATATATTGCTATTATAATATATTTTATTATTACTATTATTGCTTTGTTCTTTATGTAACACCTTCAGGTTTGCAAAATGCTGTATAAATATTACTTCAGGATATAAATAAAATATAAAGGACATAAAAAGCTTCTCAAAAACTCAGCATATATAAAAAATAAATAATTTATTTATCCTTACAAAAACTCTCGAAGGTAGATGCTATCATTTGCCCCATTTTACTGAAGAGAGAACTGAGGCACAGAGAGATTAAGTAATTTGCCCAGAGTTACAGTGCCAGTTAAGTGTCTGAGGCTGGATTTGAACTCAAGTCTTGTGGACTTCTGATCCAGAGCCCAGTGAAAGCTTGAGCAGAGAGGGTAAACTAAGAGGAAGGCAAAGAATTTCAGTTTTAAAGATGGAAAAACTTAGGCTCAAAGAGAAGACAAATTGGGCCAGGAAATCTTCCACCTCTATTCTCACCTCCCTAAAGAAAAAACAAAGTTCTATTTCATGGTCTGAATTGTTCAGATAGAGTACTGGAATCCACAAGAAAACTTTCCAATTTCCACTTTTCTTTGGGTACTGTATATTTGGCCTGAGATGTGGGTCCTCCGTGATACCCCAAGGGCTTGGGTGAGGGAGTACAGACCATATCATTTTAGTTTTTGCATCTTCAGCACCTAGGACAGCACCTGTACTAGTGGGTGATTATTGACTCCTTGTTGGTTGGTAGATTCATTTGGAGCCCGAGGACCTGGATTCATATCCTGACTCTGCTGCTGTCCAGTTGTGTGATTCTGAGCAAGGCCCTTCCCTTCTAGCTGTGAAGCATCCAGGTGGCTCAGTGGATAGAACATCAGGCCTGGAGTTAGGAAGACCTGACTTCATAGCCATAGACACTAACTGTGTGACCCTGGGCAGGTTACTTAACCTTTGTCTGCCTCAGTTTACTCTACTGTAAATGGGATAATAATATCACCTAGTTCACAGGGTTGTTGCAAGGATCAGAGGGGATATTTGTAAAGTGCTTAGCACAGTGCCTGGTACATAGTAGGTGCTTAATAAATGCTTGTTACCTTTCTCTTCTCTGGAGCCTCAGCTTTCCCTTTTGTAAAGTCAGAGGGAGGGTAAATGAGTTGCTCTCTTAGTTTTCTTTCAGCTCTAAATCCTAAGATCTTATGAACCCATTAATTTGGTTCAAAACAACAGTCAATAATTCAATTCAACCTTGTTATTTGGATCATAGATTTAGAGCTGACAAGGACATCAGAGATCAGGGGCTCTTACCCATCTTTGTTCCCCCTTTGGTGATCAGACTGATGAAACCTAAGGTCCCCTTCTCAGAAGCATGTTTTTCAATGCATGAAATAAACTACACAGAATTACAAAGGCAACCAATTGGGTTCATGGACCATTTGAAACCTATTCATGGACCTCAGGTTAGGTCCTTGGTAGTCTGTCCCCCTCCCCTTTTAAGACAGGTGGAAATAGTCCCAGAGCAAGACAAGGACTTCCCAGGATCATACAGGTAATGAATCAGAGATTCGGGCTCCTCGGACCCTCAGATCCAGTGTCCTTCCCACCACACAATTATCCTCTGGGTAGCATGCCAGCTGTTCTTGGTGCCTTTTGGAAATGGCTGAGAGAAGAGCTAAATCTCCTTACCACCCTCTATCCTCCACCATCATTTTCCCTGGAATGGCACTGGGGCTCCCTGCTTCCTACAACTTCTCCCCTGGGCTTCCTCTCCAATGCTACCTGGAACCTGGCCCCACAGTGTGAGTACTGAGCGGGTGATTTACTGGGCCACAGCTGAAGGAAGCATCACTTTACAAGAAAAAAGGCCTCACAGGTGTGATAGATCATAAGGCAAGAGGCAGCCCCATTACTTAGAGGCAGGAAGGATTGTGCCTTTGTTGGAGGTGAATTAGGAAATGATGGAGGCCCTGTGACTCTCCAAGGAGGGAAACTGTGAACTTGGGCACCAAGCAGGGCTGGGGATTGACTGTCACCATGAGAGGAAGGGGTCATTCTGCCTGACCCCAAGGAGTTTGGCCTCAGGGGATCGAAGGAGGAAAGCTGCAGCGCTCAGAAGTGGGATGGGCATAAAGTGGAAAGATCTTGAGATATAGAGTCAGAGGACCTGGGCTTGAATCCTGCCTTGTCTACTTACCACTGTATGCCTGCTCTGGGTCTCAGTTTCCTTTTCTATAAAACAAGGGCGGGGGGAGATCCTTTCTGGCTCTAAATCTATGCCCCTATGATCTGAGTGGGCAATTTCAGGAGGAAGTGGCTCCCTCCCTCATGGAAGATGAATCTAGACTAGATGGCTACTTGTCAGGGAGTATAGAGAGGGGATTTTTATTCAGGTACAATTTGGACTGGGGAGTAAGGATGGCCAAGTGGGCAGAGCGTTGGACTTGTGGTCAGGAACCTGCCTTCTAGCTATATGATTCTGGACAAGTCATTTCATTTCTCTGGGCCTCAGTTTCCTCACCTGCAAAATGGGGATAATAATAACACCTATCTCACCGGGTTATTGGGCAGTTCAAAGTCTCCTTATGGCATCCATAATGGATGTCAAGTGCTTTGGAAACCTTGCAACAGTAAGTAAACGTCCACTATTATGATAATTACTGAGGGAGTGCATGGCATAGTAGATATTGAACTGGTCTCAGAAAGACCCAGGTTCAAGTCCTGCCAATGGCACACACTGACTGTGACCCTGGACAAGTCACTAATTGCTGATGGGTCCAGACCTGTATCTCCCTATGGGAGAGGCCTTTCATCTTTGGACTGCCCCCAATGGTAACTGGTAAGGAGGGAAGGTAATAATTTGCATAGATTCGGGGTGGGAACTGGGGGAGGCAGAGGCTTTACATAGACCTTGTTTGACCCCAGAGACCTTGGTCTGGGACTCTCAGGACTGGATCAGGGAAGTATCTGAGCAAATGGAAGCTGTCAAGAGAGGAGTCATAGATTCCTAGAATCAGAGAACAGAGAATGCCAGAGTTGGGAGGGACCTTAGAACATAGGAGGTGAGAGCTGGGAAGGAGTTTAGAATACAGAATTCCAGAGCTGGAAGGGGCATTGGAACAGGGAAATGTCACAGTTGGGAGAGACTTTAGACCAGAGAATTTCTGGGAGGGACATTAGAACATAGAATATCAGAGCTGGGAGGGGCCTTAGAACAGGGAATGTCAGAGCTAGGAGAGCCTTAGAATAGGTAATGTGAGAGCTGAGAGGAACCTTAGAACTGGGAATGTCAAAGCTGGAAGAAGCCTTAGAACAGAGAATGTCTAAGTTAAGCTAAGAAGGGTCTTAGAACAGGGAATGTCAGAGCTAGAAGAGGCCTTAAAACAGAAAATGTAGTTAGGAGAGGCCTCAAAATGTGAACTGTCAGAACTGGAATGGGGCTTAGAACAGAGAACGTCAAAGCTGGGAGAGAATATAGCACAATGGACCCTTAGCATGTCAGCATTAGGAGAGAGCTGGAGTGGTGCAGTGGAAAAAGATTTCGAATCATGGAACCAGGCTTGAAATCCTGTTACTCTATTCTATATTTCTGGCTATTCTAAAATCCCAGTTATTCTATTTATTACCTATATGACCTTGGACAAAGCCATTTGACCTTAGTATCTTCATCTGTCAACTGAGGGCGTTGGACGAGACTCCTCTATAGGCCCTTTCAGCCCTCAGTCTATGATCCTAGAACTTAGAATGTCAGAGAGAAATGAACACTCCACCACTTTTTCAGTTGACACATGGGGAAAGGCAAGCTGAGAGAGGGAAACCGGGTTGCCCAAAGCGAGTGAGAGCTAGAAGGAGAACACAGGTCTGCTGCCTTTCGGTTCTGGGTTTGAGTCATTCTCTCTTTTTAGCCAGGGCAGAGCCCAGAAGGGATCTGCCCAAAGTGGCCAGGTTGAGATGCCCCCCTTTTTCTCCTCCACAGGAGGCTCCTGGGCCGGCTGGTCCCCACCTCCCTCCCGATTCTGTCCTTTGATCTAAGGAGCAGCCGGGGTTGCCTCCTCCAGCTCCTCCTTCAGAACTCGTGCATTTAGAATTCTCCCTCTGACCCACCATCCTTTACACGTCCAGGGCTGCTGTCTTGAAAGACAATTCTTTCCCCTCAGTGAACTATTTTTAATCATGAATATCATTTTCATTTTGGATGAGAAAGCTGTGTCTAGCCAGGTGTCTGCCTTTCATGGGAAGAAATCCTCAAACACTCACACACACAGATACTCACACACCTCCACATATGCTCAAGGGCCCCTACAACTGCACGCTAACAGTTTTAAACACACATTCCTTCTCTTTTACCTACTTCCAGGGCTGTCTGTTGTAAGGATCAAATGAATGAATACTTGTATTAATTAATTAGCACATTGCCTGGCACATAGTAGATACTTAATTAGTGTTTGTTCCCTTCCTTTCCTTTACATACATGCACTCACCTGGGCACAATCATATAGCCCCCAAACACTTTCTTGCCTGCACATATAAGCACAGATTCACACACACTGTGTCCTTACACCTACATGCCCTCATCCACATGCACCCTTGCTCATATGCTCCCCTACACTACATTCACATACAATCCTACATGCATACATTCATGTTTTCCCATGCATACACAGCTCTTCTACACCTAAAAACATACTCAGATGCATGAGACCAAACACCCTAACAAACACACACTCATTGTAATAGGGAAGCCTTCTCTAGCCCCTCTGTTCTAGCATGAAATATGCCCTCTGTAAATTGCTTTGATATATGATTTTAAATTCTTAACCCTGAAGAAAGAAGTTGAGGCTAATAACCAAGTCACAAGGCTGACTTTTGAAGTACTTTGGAATAAATAATAAAAAATGAAGAAAAACTCCCTCTATTTTCTTCCTGATCAAACTGCAGGTTGCATTCAATCAGTCAATCATAAACATTTATTAAGCACCTATTATGTGTCAGGCACTGTGCTAAGTGCTGGGGATACAAAAAGAGGCAAAAGATAGTACCTACCCTCTGAGTGCTTTCAACCTATTAGAGGAGATCACATGCAAACAAGGTACACAAAGCAACCTACCTACAGGGTAAATAGGGAATAATGAATGAACTGAGGGAAGGCACTAGAATTAAGAAAGGTGGGGTAAGGCTTCAGGTAGAAGGTGGGATTTTAGTTGGGCCTTAGGTGTTACGGCCAGTGGGCTGGACTTGAGTTTGATGCTAGCCTTAGGCACAGAGTGGCTATTTGACAAGGGTCAATTCCCTTAACCTTTCTAAACCTCAACTGTGAAATGAGCTAATAGTGCCTATTTCTGAGGTGGTTATGAGGATCATAGACATGGTGCTAGAAGGGGCAGTAGAGAATAGGTCTAGGTCTTTATTTTACAGATGAGGAAACTGAGGCCAAATGAGTTACTGCATGCAAAGTGCTTCAAAAACCTTTAAAACCCAATAGAAGCATTGGCAGTTACCAATATTTTCAAGCTGTTTTGCCAAAGAATCCTCTTTTCTCTCCCCCTCCACCTGATTTTTTCCCCTTCTTCAACATCTTGGCCAATTTTAAGCCTCAATGTTCCCCATGAGTGGGTTGGGAATGGGGTCAACAGATAATGCTTATGACCCTAAAGAGGTAGGGTGATGCAGTGGATAAAATATTGGACATGGAGTCAGCAAGACTTGGGATGAAGTTGTACTTCACTTACTCATTAATTTTGTGACCCTGAGCAAGTCACTTAACCTTTTGTGCCTCAGTTTCCTCATCTGTAAAATGAAAAACTTGGACTTCATGGCCTCTTAGTTCCTTTCCAACTCTAGATCTAGGATCTTCTGACTTTGTTTCCCCACCAAAGATCCAAAGAAAGATCGAGAGAAAAGGTAAAAACTGGGGGAGGTGAATTTTTTTCTGTAAATGTAATAAACGATGATGATGATGATGATGACTAGCATTTCTATGGCATTTTAAGGATTGCAAAGCACTTTACGTTTAATATTTCATTTGATCTTCATGACAACCCCATGAGGTAGATGCTATTATTATTATCACTCTCATTTTATAGATGAGAAAACTGAGTCTAAGAGAATTTAAGTGACTTAAGGGTCACACAGCTGATAAATATCAAAACCAGGATCCAACCCAGTTTTCCAAATCCAAGACTCTCTGTCCTCTGTGCCACACTATCTCCAATGAGTCCAATTAGGGAGGTGGAATAGGGCTTAGAATAACTGACCCACACAGGGCTAGAAGTCATCACTCTTGGGCCACTGTTTCCTTTATGGACCTGCATCCCAATGATCAGCACTTTCACTGGTGGGTTCAGTAATGGACCAGAAGCCAGATTCCCTGCGGGCCTGACAGATTCAGTCTCCAAAGGGAATTGTCCATTTTCTAATGCACCTTGGCACAGGGCCAAGAAGTGGCTAATTATGTCCTAAGACCTCATCTTCATACATTTGGTATCGGATTTGTAAGTTTCTTGGACTGGCTCACTTTTGTTTGTCTGAGGTTGCCAGGAGATCACCTGTTTTGACAGTATTTGCTGCTGGATGGTGTGGAGGACCAGTAAGCCCCCTGGAGCGCCTGATTGACTTGCACATACCCATGCACTCCCTTTAGACCCCACATCCACACCTCCTGCGCCCCTACACCTGCACACTCCAAGCCCCCCACAGACAGAAAGGCAAAGAGCACCAAGTGGGGGAAGATGGGCTGGGGATGAAGGGGCATCATCAGGGGCAGCTGGTCTTGTGTCCCACCCTACCGCTCAGCACAGCTGTCCTGGCAGCGGAAGACTGTCATCTTCTTGTAGTCAAAGAAGGATAATCCTCGGAGGGCCCGTCTGCTGGGGTTGTCCAAGTAGCAGCCGACGTATTTTGCTGGGGGGAGAAAAAACAGACCCAGCTGAAGATGAAGCTTAGTGGGGAAAGAAAAACTGCCAAGAACAATCTTGACATTGGTTTCAGGAATGCCCAAAGAGAGATGGATTTGGATGGAGTAAGTGGACCCAGCTTTGACTCTGATACCTCATGCTTGGATGACTTTGGGTATCTTTGGGCAAGTCTCTGACCCTCCCTGGGCCTCAGTTTCCTTGTTGGTAAAATGAGGAAATTGGAAATGAGGAAATCCACCTCTACATCTAGGCAAGAGAGGACAATGGAAAGAGCATTGATTTTTGAGCCACAGGAAATCAGAAGACTTGGGTTCACTCTACTGCTTTCTATCTGTGTGACCTTGGGCAAATCACTTAATTTTCCTGGGTTCTTCATCTGTCCAATGATAGGGATGAACTATATGGACTCTAAGGACCCTTTGAGATCAAAATCTCTGAATCTTCATTTTTACCTTGATGCCACCTCCTCCATCCAGTGAAGAAACCCAAGAGCAGAAGTAAGAGAAGTAGAGTCATCTTGGAGAGTGGTTTGCTCTCTGCAGGTGGGCAGAATGGGCAGTAGTGGGTAGAAAGGAAAGAAGCTTTAGACTTGGGGTCAGAATGAAGTCCTACCTTGGTGTTCAAGCACAGGTTAGATGAACATTTGTCAAGTATGTTGTTTTGGGAATTTCTTTCAGGTATTTTCCTGAAGCACAGGATTGCCCATATCACTCCCCTTCTCAATAAATCCCAGTGGCTTCCTATTATCTCTCGGATCGAATATATAAATTCCTCTGTTTGGCATGTAAAGCCCTTCACAACTTGGCCCCAACCTACCTTTTCAGTCTTTTTATACATTACATTCCTTCATTTTCCCTATAGTCAAGTCCAACTAGCCTTCTTACACTTCCTTATACATGGAAGTCCATTTCCAGACCCTATGCCTTTGCCTAGGCAGTTCCCAATGCCTAGAATGCAGTCCCTCTTTATCTTTTAAAATTCCTAGTCTTCTTTGAGATTTGGCTCAAGTACCATGCTACATTAGTCCATTCTAGATCCCCTCAAATCAGGACTTTTCAACTTGAGGTCTTGAATTTGTTAAATATATATGTATGTATGTATATATGTATGTATGTTTTAATATATATTATATCATATAATTATATTAATTATATAATTATGTTATATAATATTACATATATATGTATATATAAAACTTTCAAAATAATTAGTTTCCTTTGTAATTGTATGTATTGTTTTATGCATTTAAAGCCATGATTCTGAGAAGGGGTCTATGGGCTTCACCAGACTGCCAGAAAGGGGTCCGTGATGCAAACAAAGTGATGAATCCTTGCCATAAGTGCTGGAGCCTCCCCCTGTCTCTGACAATCACTCTGTATTGGTTTTCATATACATGCACATTTTCCTTCTGATAGAAGAGAAGCTCCTTAAGGACAGAAACTATTTAATTCTGTCTACGGATTTCCAAAGACTAGCATTTAAAGCTCTTCATAAGCCACCTTCTTACAATGGACTCTCCTCCCCATACTCACTGCATCCTGGGCCATCTCCAGTCATCCTGATCAATATCTGACCACTGGACCCAGATGGCTCTGGGGGAGAAAGTGAGGTTGGTGACCTTGCGCAGCCCTCCCTCACACTTGCCTGTCGTGGCAACACCTTCCTAATGTCACAGTCCTCTTCGAGATGGAAGGATACACAACTACAGTAATAACCTGACTATTTCTCACACACCACATTCCATTACCTTATCAAAGGCTGTCCCCCATGCCTGGAATGCTCTCTCTCTCCTCACCTCCACTCTTACCTTCCCTGGCTTCCTTCAAGATGTGGCTCAAATCCTGCCTTCTGCAGGAGGCCTTCCTTGCATCCCCAGCTTCTTCTACCTCGCCCTTTGAGATTATTTTCATTATTCTTGATGGCTCAGTGTATAGAGAACCAGGGCTGGACTCAGGAAAACGAGTCCATATCTAGCCTCATACACTTACTAGCTGTATGACCCTAGGCAAGTCACTTCACCCTGTTTGCCTCAGTTTCCTCATCTGTCAAATGAGATGGAGAAGGAAATGGCAACTTACTCCAGTGTCTTTGCCAAGAAAACCCCAAATGGGGCCATGAAGAGTTGGATGTGGCTGAAAAATGACTGAACTACAACAAAAAATATTGACGTGTTATCTCCCTTATTGCTTCTTAAGGGCAGGGATTTCATTTTTGCCTTTCTTTGCATCTCCAGTACTTAGTATAATCTCTAGCACAAATTTAGCACTTGTTAAATATTTATTGACTGACTAATTGATGCTAAATGGCTGCTGAATTCCCTTCAAGTCTAGATTCTGTGATTCTGGCTTTGCCACTTAGTACCTATGTGAATTCAGGCAGATCCTTTCTTCTTTCTGAGCCTCAGTTTATTCATCCATTAAATGGGCAATTGAAATGCTTGAACTATCAGTTTCATAGCATTCTTGCAAAGAAAGTGCTTGATGAACTGCGGCACCATAGATATGTACATTAGCATATTGTTTTTATTATCAAAATCAGTTAACAAGTACTTATTAAGCACCTCCTGTGTCCCAAACCCTGTGCTAGGGGTGGGGATACAAATGCAAAGAATGAGATAGTCCCTGCCCTCAAGGAACTTACCTTCTACTGGGGGAGGCAACATGTATTCATGGAGGTCTATGTAGGATAATTGTTAGGAAAGGAGGGGGTCAGCAGGCATGGGGAATAAAGAAGTGTTCATGCAGAAGGTGGTGCTGAGCTGCATATTGGAGGAAGAGAAGGACTCTATGAAGTGGAGGCAAGGAAGGAATGCATGGCGGCTGACCAAGTCAAAGGCATGGGGATGGGAAATGGACTACTGTGCATGCTGTTGTTCAGTCGTTTCAGTTGTATCCAACTTTTCATGACCCCATTTGGGGTTTTTGCCAGAGATGCTGGAGTGGCTTATCATTTCCTTCTCCAGCTCATTTTACAGATGAGGAAACTGAGGCAAACAGGGTTAAGTGACTTGCCCAAGGTCACATAGCTAGTAAATGTCTGAGGCTGGATTTGAACTCTGGTCTTCCTGAGCACTCCATTCATTGTACCACTTAGATGCCCCATGAAGGGCAGTCGCCTATTGTGCATGAGGGACAGAGAAAAGGACAGTACGGTTGGATTGTATGTAGTATGGGTGTGACCTAAGGCTATTTCAGGAATGACAATGATAGATCTAATTGCCAGCTCAAAAAGTTTCAGGATGTTTTCCCAGGGCCCAGACTTAAGTCTATCCACAGAAGAAAAGAAGTAGTCTCAAATGAGTTACAGGCAGTAAAATAATAATGCCTCCCTCTCCTTCCCCAGGACACATCCCTCCTCACTGCTTTTGTCTACTCCTGGGACATTCTCTACTAATGTCCAAGCAGCTATTAGCTTCAGCTCATGCGTAGCCAGGCCTGCCCCTCCTAGCGCTCTGCAGAAGGAAGAGGTCTCTAGGAAGGCTTGCATCTAATCAATCAGTCAAGCAGTAAACATTTATTAAGCTCCCACCATATGTCAGGCACTGTGCTGAGAGGGAGGGCTACCTGTAGAGCACTGGCTGCCATGCTGGGCTGAGGAGTCAGTATCTCTGGTACTCAGCTGTGTGACCAAGGGCAAGTCCCTTCATTTGGCTGAGCCTCAATTTACCCCTTTGCAAAATGAAATTAATCATACCTGCACTCACTACCTTCAGGGCTGTTATGAGGTTCCTGAGAGAAGATGGATTGGAAAATACTTTACAAACTTTAAAGCATCATAAATGTCAGTTGTTCAATGGGGCTATGCTTTGGCTCCCAGAGATGTTTTCTAGACAATGACCAGCACATGACTGCTATTATTTTTCTCCAAAGGTCCTATTACTCTTACTTAACATTTATGGACAAACAGAGCCCATCTCCCACCTCTTGGCCTGATTTTATAGTCCTAACTGGCCTTCCTTTCCCCCTTCTCTCTGATCTTTAGGGGAAAGAAGCATCCACATGGTGGGTCTTTCAGGCTCACAGGCAAAACCCTCACGTGGGCTGGTCCCTTCCTTTCATCCCCTGCATCATGGCCCATTGTCTTTCAGGAATCACTCCAGACAGGACCATCAAACAACACTTGACTGGCAGCCCTGTTCCTCCCAGCGTGCAGGAGACAGACACATTCTGAAGCTATTAACCCAGCAGATCCAAAGAAGTCTGAATTTGAGAGATTTTCCTGTCTTCCTGGGCTATCATTGCAGCTCTTCTGTGCCAGACCTGTTCTTGTTTGGGACTAACCCTCCGACATCAATTTCTCACCCTTGATCCTTTAAACAGTGGTATGGTTTGCAAGGGTTTATTTAATAATGATATCTTAAAGTATTGAGAACCCAGAGAGCATTGGAGTTGTAAAAGACAGAACAGAGAATGTCAGGGCTGGGAGGGGCCTTAGAACAGAGAGTGGCAGAGTTAGAAAATTGGATGGCAGAGTTGAAGACCCTAAGAACACTGAATGATAGTACTGGAAAGGACCTTAGAACACAGAATTTTGAAGACTCTTATTTCAGATATCTATATGAAAGATTATAGAGGAATTTAGCCTTTCTACATATAATTCTAAAATGATCTTAGTGAGTCACTAGATTGAATAATGGCCAAGAAATACAACAAGAAACATATAGAAGCTCCTCTTCCAGCCCGGTACATGACAAAAAGACAGCCCAAAGCTATGAGCATCAGACAAAGCGTCCTGCCAAGAAAGCCAATTGGAGCTCAGGTGAATTGGCTGGAAGCCCACAGTAGCATGCATATTGAGGAGACTGGGAAAGGCTAAAGCTGGGAAGAGGCTTAGAGCAGCTGAGAAATGCCCAGGTTGGGGAGGATCCAAGGGTAATGGAAACCCCAAGCAGAGCCCAAACTGAGGAAGCTCATGATAGCATTCTTACCAGAACAGCTAAGGACAGAACTCTGATCAGGGACATTAAAACCCACTAGTTCTCTGAACACAAGTGAATCAAGAGAGATGGCTTCCAGTGTTCAGAGCCCAGGAAACTGAGGTAAGGAAGTAATATGGCTTGACCTCCCTAGCTAAAAGTGCAGGAAGGTGAGGAGCCTGGCCCCCAAACCCAAATCAGAAATTGAGGTTATAGATATGCCTTAGCTGAAGAATATACCAGACGCTATAAAAATATCATAGGTCCAGGTACACTCAAGAGATAAACCCAGAAGGGAGTGACTCCACAGCAACTATTAGCAGAATCCCAGAGGGAAAAAAATGGTGTGGCCACAAGGATTATAAGAATATCTGGGAAAAATGAAGCAAGTAATAAAAAATGGAATTTTAAATGAAATAGGAGCTCTGGAGGAAAAGTCTGGAATGAAAATGAGTAGCTTAGAATAGAAAGTAGAAAACCTTACTGAAGTAGTGGATTTCCTAAAAATTAGAATAGACTAGAATATAAGACAACATGGAATTTTAGAACAAAATATAAAGATGGAAAAAAATGAGGAAATATGAAGTACCCATGATATAAAAAAAAAAAAAAACAGCCTGGCAAGTCAGTCAAGGAGAGATAATTTAGCAGTTATCAGACTTCCTGAAAACCATGATAAAAGAAAAAGCCTAGGTATTATCTTTCAAGGAATCATAAAATGGAATTATGTGGATTTACTAAACCTAAAGGGAAAGGTGAAAATAGAAAGATTCCAAATGAAAACTCCCAGAAATGTCATAGCCAAAATTCGGAGTTTCCAGGTCTAAGAAAAATATTGCAAGAATCAGGATCACACAAGACTTGGGAGTGACTACTCTAATATAGAGGAAATCTTGGAGAATGATATTCCAAAAGACAAATAATTAAATTTACAAGCCTGAATAACTTACCTTACAAGACTTAGTATAATCCTGGGGCAGGGAAAAGTGGATGCTTAATAGAATAGAAGATTTTTAAGCATTTTTGCTGAAAAGATGAGAACTGAGTTGATGTTTTGAATTGTGAACATATGAGGCAAGAGAAACCTAGCAAAGTAAATACATTCAAGCAAAGTATTTTGGGGGTGAAATCATGATGAACACACATTTTAATAATAGGAGTAAAGATTAGTTCCCTTTCAAAAATATAATGTCTTCAAGGGCCACAGAGGGAATCAAGTGAGACAAACGATGGGATTGGGTGTGATTTTGTCCTGTTAAGAGAGGAAGAAAAATGGAGGGAAAAAGGAATACATTAGGGAAAGCTTGAGGAAGGGAGTAGAACTTCCTACACTTCTTCTTTTGAGTGAGTGAAAAAATGAATATATGAGCATGGAAGAAAGAATGAGCATCACTCCTATGTGAAGCAGATAAAAAAGGTCTGCTTGCTCTCTCTCATGTACCCAAAATCTGGTGTAGGAATTTGTTAAATTCAACAGGGAAAAGATGAGGAGAGAGAAAGAGGAGATAGAGGCTTAAAAGGAGGGGTAGAATTGGGGAGGAAATAGTCATAAGCAAAACAAACTTCATCTTCTGAGGAAGGATAGTGAAGGGAGATTAAAAAGAAAGACAAAGTGTAAGAACCTGTGATCAAGGTCTTGATGAGGGACAGAAGAGGTGCAGTGAAGCAGAAACAGACCTTTTCAATTGTAGATTAGTGCTGATCACATTCTTTCTCTTTCACCACACTCTTTTTGGTATGGAGGAAATATATAAAAGGAAATGACGGAAGTAAATACACAGCTAACAATCATAACCATGAATGCGAATGAGATGAACTAAAAAAAATGGAAGCTGATGGCAAAATGGATTAGAAATCAGAATCCAATAAGATGGTGTTTACAAGAAACATACTTGAAACAAAAAGATTCACACAGAGTCAAGATGAAGAGCTGGAATAGAATTTATTTTGCTTCAAATGAACTAAAAGATAAAAAAGGCCAACAAACATGATCTCAAACAATTGAACAGTAAAAATAGATATAGTTAAAAGAGAGAAACAGGGAAATTACATTATGATAAAAGAGACCATAGACAATGGAAATAATATCAATGCTTTAATTAGGTAGGGATGTTCTGATAAATGTTTAACAACCAGTTCTTTGAGGGGAAAAGCATGCATGACACTTCAAAATTTGATCTTCAATATTAGTATTTTATCTATCACTTTTTATAAAGCCTAGATAATCAATAAATCAATAAATCAAGCCCAGATTTGTAGCATTTCTTGATTTCAGAGGTGTAAAAGCTTACACTGAAAATTGACAATCATTTCTCTCAAGCTAGTTCAAAATGGTTCCAGAAATCCCTGATAATAGATAAAGAATGGCATAGTATCTAATTATTTAATCTATAATAGTTGGAGATTTCTATGCACCCCCCTCAGACAAATCTAACAAAAAAAAATAAAAAAGAAAGATGATAAAGCCTTGACAGAACATTAGAAAAGTTAGTCATGACAGATACCTGGCCACTGCTGAATGGAAATCAAAAGTAACATACATACTTCTCAGCTGACATGGCACCTTGAAAAACTGGCCAGGTACTAGAGCATAAAAACCTCATTAACAAATGTACAAAAGCAGAACTATTAAAGACACCTTTATTGGCCAGAACACAGTAACATGTAATTAATAAAGGGCCTTTGAAGAAATGATTCAAACTTACATAAAGACCAACTTACTTAACCCTGATGAACTGCTATGTCAATAAACAAATCACAGAAATGATAGATAATCTTATCAAAGAAAATAACAACAATGAAACAATATGCCAAAAGTTTTGGGATCCAGCCAAATCAATTCTCCGAGGAAAATTTATATTGCTAAATGCTTCAATCACAAAAGAGATCAATGAGTTGGACATGCAATGAAAAAATAAGAACTAGAAAAGCCACAAAACCAACTAACCATGAAAATAGAAACCTTGAAAATCAGAGAATAATGAACCTGAAATCAAAAACGTAAAAATGAAGTAATAAAATTAGGAGCTGTTTTTAAAAACTTACAAAATACAGAAACCATTAGTTAATTTGCTCTTTAAAAAAAGAGGAAAAAACCACATAACCAATATCAAATTGAAAAAAGGAGGATTTGCAACAAAAGAAGAGGAAATAAAGGAAATTACTAGAAACTATTTTGCCCAATTATATGCTAACAACATCAATAACTTTAACAAAATGGCTGAATATTTACAAAAATATAAAGTACCCATAGAGAACAAGAAATAGAGAATTTAAACAACACAATCTTACAAAAAGAAATAAAACAGGTCATAAATGGTATCCCCAAAGGGGGAAAAACCCAAGAACAGATGGATTTACAAATGAATTCTAATACAGATTCAAAGAACAACTAATTTCAATATTATATACGTTGTTTACAGAAATAGATAAAAAAAACATTCCTGATCAAGATTCCTGATCTTGATAGCTAAGCCAAAGAAAATCAAAGAGAAAGAAAACAACATACCAACTAACCACAAGAACTCCAAGTAATCACAAAAGTACTGATGCAAAAACATTGAATAAAATATTAGCTAAGAGGCCACAGCAGCATGTATAAGAGATTATACATTATGATCAAGTGAATTTATAGTAGGAATGCAGGTTTGGTTCAACATTAGGAAAACTATAAACATGAGACCATATTAATAACAAAGCAAAAATCACATCCAGAAAAAGCTTTTGAGAAAATACAACATTCATTTCTGTTAAAAACATGAAAAAGCTTTGGAATAACTAAATCTTTCCTTAAAATAATGAATAGTATCTAACGAAAACAAAGAACTAGCATAATTTGTAACAGAAAAATATTAGAGACTTTTCCAAAGAGATAAGCAGTAAAGCACATATATTCATGATTACCTCTATTATTTGATATAGTTCTAGAAACACTAGTTATAGCAGTAAGACAAGAAAAAGAAATTGAAGGAATAAGTGTAGACAAAGAAGAAATAAAATGATCACTTTTTGCAAATGATGTGGCATACTTTGAGTACCCTAGAGGGAGGGACACTTCCTAGCTGTGTGACCCTGGGCAAGTCACTTAACCCCAATTGCCGAAAAGTAAAAAAAATAAATAAATAAGGGAGCTGATATCTTTCCCATTGATAGATAAGGGAAGAGTTCCAAACCAGATGAAAGAAAAATAAGGTCATAATAGATAAAATGAAAAATTTTGATATATAAAATTGAAAATACTTTGTACAAATAAAATAAATGCAGCTAAAATTGGAAGGGAAATGATTAGCTGTGAATCTGTGTCTAGTCTGTCATAGCCACCAGTCATTCCAGGGATGCTGCAAAGATACCCCTGGGAAGACAAATCCTTCAGACTTCTCAAACTTGAACCCTCTTCCTCTGGCAAAAGCAAGGGGAGGAGTGGGGAGGAAACCGAGGCCAAAGCCAAAGAGATCTATCCCTCTCTTCCCTCTCCCCACCTCTCATCCCACCAAAGTCACTCCTTGAGGGAAGAGTAGTGGACATGTGTTCTTTTATTTCCCTGCCTGCTGGAATCTGGATCTGAGCCAGATGCTCACATCATTTGGGTTCTGAACTGGTCTTCTATTTTATATATGACCCACAGGGCATGATAGAGATAAAACTAAAAATTAATTGAAACTATAACTTCATCAAAGTAACAGATAACAAAATAAACCCACACAAATCATTAACATTTTTTGCATATTACCAAAAAAAAACCTCATCAGAAAAATATAGAGAAATTCTATTCTAAAAACTATACTACACATAAATATTTGGCAGTCTACTCATCAATACACATGCACAAGAAATATATGAATGCAACTATAAAACATTCTCTACAGAAATAAAGGCAAATATAAATTACTGAATTAATTGTTCATGGTTGGTTAAACCGACATAATAAAAATGACAATACCATTTAAAGCAATTTCCTTATTTGATGCCATAACAATCAATCTACCAATGGGTTACTTCTTAGAGAAAAATAATGACAAAATTTATATGGAGGAATTAGAGACACAGAATTTCAAGGGAAATGATGGAAGAGAGTGGAAAGGAAGGGGAGGGACCTTGAAGTACCAAATCTCAAACTATATTATAAAGCAGTAATCATCAAAAGGGGTCAGATTAATTATGCCAAGGTCAGAAATGAAAAAACACAATAGCATAATATTTGATACATCAAAAGACCCCAACTACTAGAATTAGGACTCTCCTTGACAAAAGCTGCTGAGAAGAATGAAAAGCATTCTGCTGGAAATTAGGTTTAGACCAGCATGTCATACCATATACCCCAATAAACTCCAAATGAATATATGACTAGATATAAAAGGTCACAGCATAAATAAATGACAAAAATAAGGGAGTTAGGGGGCAGCTAGGTTGCGCAGTGGATAGAGCACTGGCCCTGAAGTCAGGCGGACCTCAGTTCAAATCCGGCCTCAGACCAAACACTTGACACTTCCTAGCTGTGTGACCCTGGGCAAGTCACTTAACCCCAATTGCCTAAAAGTAAAAAAAATAAATAAATAAAGGAGCTGATATCTTTCCCATTGATAGATAAGGGAAGAGTTCCAAACCAGATGAAAGAAAAACAAGGTCATAATAGATGAAATGAAAAATTTTGATATATAAAATTGAAAATACTTTGTACAAATAAAATAAATGCAGCTAAAATTGGAAGGGAAATGATTAACCAGAAAAAAATCTTTGAGACAAATTTCTCTGATAAAGGTCTGATGTCTAAGACAATAGATAAATGGGCATAGGATATGAACATTCTTAAAAGAACATAATTCTCAGAAGAAGAAAAACAAGCTGTCAACAACCATATGAAAATAATTCTCCAAAATACACTAAGAAGAGAAATGTTAATCAAAACAACTCCAAGATCTACCTAACAACCAGCTGATTGGCACAGATGACAAAAACAGAAAATGACAATTGTTGAAATGTCTATTAGAAAATAGGCAAAACAGTGTTGTGTTGGTGGAGCTGTGATGTGGCTCAAATATTCTGAACAGCAATTTGGAACTATACACAAAAAGTCACTAAACTGCACATGTTCTTTGACCCATCATATATTAAGCATATACCACCTTTCCCCCTAAAAGAGATAAAAGAATAAAAAGTCCTATCTGTGAATATGTATATGTATGTATGTATACATATATATGTATATATGTGTATGTATGTATACATATATATACATATATATGTATATATATATGTATTTATGTCAGTAGATAGGTAGGTAGGTATGTGTGTATAGCATTTTTTTTTGTAATAGCAAGGAAAGTAAAAGGATGTCCATTAATTGGTGAATGGCTGAATAAATTAAAGTAAATGAATGTATTGTAATATTATTATACCAAAAAGAATAATGAAAATGAAGGATTCAAAGAAACCTGGTAAGACTTGTAAGAACTGATACATAGTGAAATGAGTAGAATTAAGAGTGATTATATAAAGACCGTAATATTGTAAATGTTCTGAAATTACTATCTCAATACCCAAATATATTGACAGGTCAGGTCCTCAAAACAGGTCTTAGGCAGCTGGTAGCAGAGTGGATAGAGTGGTGGGCCTGAAGCCAGGAAAACCTGAGTTCAAATCCAGCCCCACACACTTACTAGCTGCGTGACACTAGACAAGTCACTTAACCTCTGTTTGTCCATTTCCTCTCGTGTAACATGGGAATAATAATAGCACCCACCATGAAGAGTTGTTGTGAGGATAAAATGAGATAACATTTGCAAAAAGTGCTTAGCACAATGCCTGGCACATAGTAGGTGCTATATAAATTCTTATTCCCTTCCCTTTCCCAAAGTGTGTCTATCATGTCTGCTTAGGGACCTCAAGGTACCTCTGAGGGGTCATCTTTTCTGGTGCATTAGCTCATGAGCCCCCACTAACGTGTTTCTTATCATGATTAGCAGTTGAGATTCATTTAGTCATCTAGATTTAAGGGACATTTTAGAAAGGGACATGTATTTTTAATAAATTTTTTAAAAATTAATTTCCCTTTTAAATAAGGGATATTTACAAAGGGATATTTATGTGGAAAGTGATAGAGTTGATATTCCCCTAAAAGTGTGCACAGTATACACACAGGTACAAACAGAGTCAGGGGAAAGGAGTAACTCATGGCTCCCATTGCTCAAAGTACTTTTCTCTCTTTTGTGAAGTACTCAAGATGTTCTCCTTGTGTGTATTGCATGCAGCTTCTTTGTCGAGCTCTCTCTAGAGCTGTGAATCTGTGTCTAGTCTGTCATAGCCACCAGTCATTCCAGGGATGCTGCAAAGATACCCCTGGGAAGACAAATCCTTCAGACTTCTCAAATTTGAATCCTCTTCCTCTGGCAAAAGCAAGGGGAGGAGTGGGGAGGAAACCGAGGCCAAAGCCAAAGAGATCTATCCCTCTCTTCCCTCTCCCCACCTCTCATCCCACCAAAGTCACTCCTTGAGGGAAGAGTAGTGGACATGTATTCTTTTATTTCCCTGCCTGCTGGAATCTGGATCTGAGCCAGATGCTCACATCATTTGGGTTCTGAACTGGTCTTCTATTTTATATATGACCTACAGGGCATGATGAAATTTTCTCAAACAATTGGAAAACTCTGTTAATGCCACTCCAAGTCATCCAAGGACATTTACAACTGGATCTAAAGTATTTGATTGATTCTCACCTGTTAAGGTAACACCTTATTGGTTACTTTAGATGGGGTGGGGGTAATTTATTCCATTTACTCAGACAACCCTCCTTTTGCATTATAGCAAAATGACAGTTGAAAGACTAAAGAAATGATTGATGTCATGACCAACCTCAACTCCGACGATGAAGCATGTTCCCACTCCTTAGAGAGGTGCAGGATGAGACATACATTTTAGGACAGGGTCAATGTATGAATGTGTTTTGCTGGGCTAGGCTAGCTTTTTTTTAAGGGAAGTGAAGGAGGAAGAATGGGGGGTGGGAAGAGATGGGCAGTTTGTAATGGTGATGCCAGAAAAAGGAAGAAAGAAAAGTGTCAATGAAGCATCTTTTAAAAATGCACAGAAGCGATCAGAAGGAGATTCAGAAAGAAACACAGTCGGGTGAGACAGCTTTGGAACTAATTGCTGAATTGAGCATATACATTTAAAAAAAAACAAGCAGTACATAATGAGTCTCATGGTTTTATATTCAATTCTCTTTTTCGGTTCTTCTTTTATATATGGAAACATTTGTGTCTGATGGTGTTTATCAAGCTCTGAATAAAAGTTATTTTTAGGTTGTAGAAAGAGGAACTCCTCCCCCCAAAGAATATGGGAACTGAGAAGGAGCTTAGCGCTTAGGAAGTCAGATCTGGGAAAGGCTTTAGAGAGAATGTTGGAGCTGGAAGGGGCCTGAGAACAAGTGACAGAATACTGGGACATAGAGAGTTAGGGCTGGAAAGACCTTTGAGAATAGAATGTTGGCATTCACAAGGCCCTTAGAAAGCAGAATATGGTATATTAGGCCTGAAAGGGAACTTAGGACATGGAATGTCAGAGCTGGAAGGGACCTTAGTCAATAAAATGATGATTTTTAGAGTATGAAGGAGCTACAGAACAGACAATGTCACAACTGGACTAGTCCTTCAAACTCAGCATGTCAGATCTGGATGGAACCCAAGAATGTAAATGACATCGAATGTTAAAACATACAAAGTGCTAGAAGGACTCTCATAGAATGTTCAGGTGCAAAGAGATACGTTCATTGAAATGGAACTCCCAGGTGAAGAGACTACTGTACCAACGTCTGCAACTTAGAGTCAGAGAGAATTGCCTAAGGCAGTGAGGGGTTAAGTGCCCTGCCCTGGGTCACACAAATTGGTCTGTATCAGAGGACAGAATCAGTGAGCCTTTAGAAAAAGGAACACAGAATGCGAAAAGTGGAAGGTACCTTAGGACAGAGACTATCAGAGAGGAGAGAAAGGGGGGAGAGAGAGAGAGACAGAGAGACAGAGAGACAGAGAGACAGGAGAGAGGGAGAGGAAGAGACAGAGAAGGGGAAGGAGAGAGACAGGGAGAAGGTGGAGGAGAGAGTCAGAAAGAAGGGAGAGGAAGACCAAGAGAGGGGGAGGGGAAGAGAGAGAGAAGAGAGAGAGAGAGAGAGACAGAGAGACAGAGAGACAGAGAGACAGAGTGCTTAGAACACAAAGCACAGAATCTTAGAGGTGGAAGGGGCCCTAGAACATTGAAGAGAATTCCAAAAATGAAAAAAGCCTCAGAGTCCCCATACAGAACTTATCTTTTCATTCTATAGAGGAAGAAAATGAAGCCTATAGGAGTTGGCAACAAATGAAAAGAGAGAACACTAGCCATCCATCTGGATGCTTTTTAAGGAGTAGCATGACTGATTAAAACAAAACCAAACACTGGTCTGAATAATTGCTTGTCAAATGCTGTTCCGTCGGTGATCCTAGGAATGGCCTGCTCCAGCCGACCTGGCGGATCAGGGGCAGAGCAGGGACTAACGCTCCTGTCTCTGCTTCCTGGCTTCCCTTGATTCCCCTCAAATCCCCCATTTCACAGGAAGCCCTTTCCAGTCCCCATTAATTCCTGTGCCTTCCCTCTGCTCACTCTCTCCAGTTTGTCTCGTCCCTATCTTGTTTGTACGTGGTTGTTCACATGTCGTCTCCCCGTTAGACTGCGAGCTCCTTGAGGGCAGGGCCTGTCTTTAGTCTTTCTTCTATTCCCAGTGCTTAGCATGGTGCCCGGCACATAGCAGGCACTTAATAAATTTTAACAGATTGATTGGTTGACCCTGAATCAGGGGCTGTCAGGCCTAGGGACAGCCCAGGCCCCCAGTCCACCTTTTTCTGCCCTCTAACATCACCTTCCATCCCCGCATTACTATACAATAAGGAAACACTGAAGGTTCAGGGCTGCTTGTCTTCATAGATTCTAGTTTCTACTCCAAGTAGAAAGCCAGCCATGGTAAGTCAGTGCATGGGGAGCCTCTCTTCTGCTCAGAGACATTGGCCTCTAATTTGGCCAGATTAGAGGCTAAGAGAGGCCAAGAGTTCGGGGCACTTCATTTCCACAACAATTTGTGCTGGGATTGTTTGAAGACTTTCCTCAGGGCTCCCTCGCCTCCAGTCTCGTTTCTTTTCCATCTACCAAAATCATGTTCCTAAGCCTCAGGTCTGATCATCGTCACTCCTGGATCAGTAATCTCCAGGAGTGCCTTTACCTCTAAGAGAAACTATGGTCTGGTATTTAAGACCTTTTAAACCTGTCTCCTTCCTTTCTTTCCAGTCTGATCTGGGACTGCTTAACTTCATGTCCTCTATGTCCCAGGCAAATGAACTTATCAGCAATTGAAGATGCAGGCATGGTGCCCCACAGAGATTGGTAGATTTGGGGTGAAAGGATCTGATTTAGAAGCCTAATGTCACCTTGGGCAAGTCACTTAAACCTTTTGGACCTCAGTTTTCACTTCTATAAGAAGGTCTATTGGCTATCCTCCCTGTCTGAAATGGTTTCCCTTCCTCATCTCTACCTTTTAGTCTCCCTGGCTTCCTTTAAGACTCAGTTCAGGGCAGCTAGGTGGCACAGTGGATAGAGCACTGACCCTGGATTCAGGAGAACCTGAGTTCAAATCCGGCCTCAGACACATAACACTTAATAGCTGTGTGACAGTGGACAAGTCACTGAACCCTGTTTGCCTCAGTTTCCTCATCTGTAAAATCAGCTGGAGAAGGAAGTGGCACACTATTCCAGTATCTCTGCCAGGAAAACCCCAAACGGAGTCATGAAGAGTCAGACATGACTGAAACGACTCAACTATTCTTACGGTTATGATTATTTAGGAAAATAAGACATAGAGCTGGAAGGAACCTTAATGATCACCTGGCTCAACTCCTTTATTTAACAGAGAAGGAAACTGAGGCCTAGAGAGGGGAACTAATTTGCTGGTAATTGGGAGTGGTGGAGAATAGGATTAGAACCCAGGCCCTCTGACTGCATCAACCTAGCATCCTTTCAATCCCGTGGTAGTGCCTGTGCGGTGGACCATTCTTCACTGAGCTATTTAAACTCTCCTTCCCACCACACAACCCCCACCACCCACACCTGCGAGTGATGGTGAACATCTGCACACATCTGGAAGACATCGAGCTCTGGCCAGGGGGAAAGTCTTATGCCAATGAACCAGAGTTAAAATAACAGGAGAGCAGCGCCAAACAAGATTAGACATTTGCTGCCGCTGTCATTAGCACCGAGCTCTGGCCCCGGGGTTACAATGAGCTGGCGAAAGTTCTGCAGAAACGCTTATGGAAGCTAGCCCCCAGACCTTGCCCAAGCCAGAGTTTCTCCGGAGGAAGGGGAATGATGCTGACCTAAAAATGAACAACAGGACGATATCGTGTGTCGAGACTTTAGGGACACAGCAGCTGGGAATTTCACAGTCTGTTGGCTCAGCCACAGGGCAAATCGAGTAAGCTGCTTAATCCTGAAATACCCGAAGAAACTGGGTTGTTGGTTCACTTACTAAGCCAGAAGCCCGGAGCTGGGTTCCAATCTGGGCTCAGCCATGCTGTGTCACCCTGGGCCTCGGTGAACTCATCTGTAAGATGGGCTAGATCAGTCATTGAGGACCTAGAGGGCCACACGTGGCCTCCAGGCTGCAGGTTCCCCACTCCTGGGCTAGATAATCTCTCAGCACTTCATATCTCTAACTTCCTCTGGTCTATGGTCTCTTCTACCCCGGTCCCTCCCGGCTCTAATTCTTATGTTATAAAGATCCTTCCAGTTCTGACCTTAATACCAATAATACTACCTAGCATTTATAAAATGCTTTGAGGTTTGCAAAATCTCACAATAACCCTGGGAGGCAGGGGCTATTATTATCCCCATTTTACTGATGAGGAAACTGAGGTAGACAGAGGTAAGGCTCAGGGTTACACAGTAAGTATCTGAGGCAGGTTTTGGGGATTCTTGGTTCTACTGTCCCTTTTAGCTCTAATATTCTATGGCCTAAGGGCCTCCCCAGCTCTGTTCCCTTCCCAGGTATCTGCTCTATGGTATTTCTCAGTTCTAAGGCCCCTCTCAGTTCTGACCTTTACCTCCCAGCTCTAACATCCCAAGGCTGCACTGAGTTAGAAGGAAGAAATGTAAGAAAAAGTCATGGAAATCTGAAATACTAGTTAAAAGGGGAAGAGAACATTTATTAAGCATCTACTTTGTGCTAGGCATTGTGCTAAGCACTTTACAGATGTTATTGAAGGAAAACAAATGCTATGTTACCCATGCCAAAACCATGGGAAGGGTCTCAGCACAGGGCCCGTCAGAGCTGGGAGGGGCCTTAAGGATCATCAAATCCAAAAACTTGCAGAAGGGAGCATCGAGGCAGACATCACACATCGAGTCAGTGACAAAGGTGGTATCAGAACCCTGGAGTCCCGAGTCTTTGTCCATTGTCCTTCCCTGACTCCGTTCTGCCCTCCTCCCATGCCCGACTGAAAGGAGATACCTTTCTTAAAGACTGAAGATGCACACAGTGAAGGGTTAAGAAAGCTGGGTTTGGAATCAGGTGACCTGTGTTCAAATCCGAACCCACTCCCTGTGTCACCTTATACAAGTTACTACCGGTCTTTGAGCCTCAGTTTCTTCCTTTGTAAAATAGGAAAGTTGAATGGGATAGCATCCATGATCTCTTCCAATTCCAGACCCTGTGGAATCCATCTGACTTTTTCTTTCTGGCCTTATCTAGCAGAACTGGGAAGACCAGCCTCTGTACCAGCTTAATGCCTCTTCCTAATTAAGACTTTCTCTTTCTGGAGGGTCGAGAAGGAAAAGGGAATGATTGAGAGAAATCTCAGGCCAATCCATCTACTCACTCCATAGTCATAGCTCATTGCTTCCAATTATTTTCGGCATAACTTGGCATTTCCACCATGCTGGGCAGGTTTCAGGTCAGCTCATCTTGTCTATGATAAATCTAACTGATATGGGACCTCTTTAGTTAATTTTCCCTGGGCCAATGACTGATGTGTGTTCTCTTCAGAATGAAACTCTTGACATATGTAGACTGCAACACATCTGAATGGTGTCTGGAACAGCATAAGAAAGGAGGAGAGAGACATAGCTGGAAATAAAGCAGGAGTCCAATTAGAATGGGAGGAGGCCTACCAGATGCCTAGAACACTGGAGATAGGTTTCCAAGATTCAAAGGAATGGATGGCCTGCCTCAGAATATATTCTGGGTGCCATATTGTAGGAAGGATATTGGTCAACTGGTGAGAGTCCAGAGGAGGAAGACCAGGATGGTGAAGTCCTGGGTATGTCATATGGCTTGGAGAAGAGAAGGCAGGACAAAGACTTGCCATGGTCAAGAGTAGGTCCAAGATCAAGAAGCTACAGGTCAACATAATAAGCAGGTCTCTGAGGTAAAGACAAACCATGGCCAGCAGTGCAGAAGGTCAAGTGATTCAAAGATAGAGCTTTTGTGAGCTGGGGGCATCTAGAGTTGTAGGTTTAGAGATGGAAAGACCCTCAGAGGCCATTGAGTGAAGCCCACTTCCTTTACAGATGAGGAAACTGAGGCACAGAGAGGTTAGGGGACTTCCCCAAGTTCACACTGGTAGTAAATGGCAAAGGCACATTTATACTCATTTCCTCTGACTCCAAAGTCAATGATACTCTTTCCACTGTAATCTGCTGCCTATCTAAGTTTTAAGATCTGAGTGCGCTGAGACAGAGAAAATAGCTGCATTTGGGTAAGCAAAGTTATTGCTAGTGTAGGCAGGGGTCTTGGTATTTCTTAGGAGCTAGAGTGAGAAGGAATCACCCAGTCCCACTTTCTCATTTTACAAAGGAAGAAACAGTCTCAATGAAGGGAAACAACTTTGTCAACGTGAGGAAGCTGTGTTTGTACGGAATAGCTGAGGTAGGGGAGAGGGGTCTGAAGATACAAAGAGAGCCCATCCCATTTTTGGAGATGTTTCTGCCTGTGACCTGTCCCATGAATTGAAGACTTGGGTGTGAATTCTGGTTCTGCCATTATGTAACCTTGTGAGAGATGCTTATATCTGCACTGCTCTTTTGGATGGCTGAGAAGACCTACTGAGGTAACGGGCAAGAAAGAGCTTTGAAAACTGTAGAGCACCAAACAGATGATGTTACTGCTCCGCTCAGTAAGCTTCCATCTCTCCTATTGCCTCTGCGATGAAATGCAACTCCTCTGTTTGGCATTTAATGCCAATACAATAGCCTGCTTCTAACCTCTTTCTAGACTAATTTCACATTTCTCTTTTTCATGCACTCTATGATCCAACCAAATTGTACACATCATTCTACCTCCCACTTCCCATCCTTAAGACAGGAGATTTGTTACCCAGGCCCATGAGGTTCTCCATTCCTGTGACATCACCCCTAGGAAAACAGGCTTCCCTTTGCAGCTCAGTCCAAGAGGCTCGAGTCCCCCAAGTTTTCAATGCTCTTCACCCAAATTTTGTATCTAATTTGAACTTGTTCCCCTCTTCTAAATCCCTCCTCCCCAGTGGCATGTAAGCTTAAATTAAATGTTTATTTTTGCATTTCTAGAACCTAGCTCCAAGCCTGGCACATAATAGGTGTTTAATAAATATTTCTTAAATCTAATGGAATTGAATATTTGCTCAATTTCACCTTCTCCATGCCCCACGCTACCCTCTGCTAAACACAAGGTAGTCTCCTTAGACTCCTTAGGATCTTCTTAGGGGAGATGTTGAGATTTCTTAATCTCCTATAGAAAAACAATTCTGGCAAAGGTCCTCCTTCCTTCTATGGCTTGTAGAGGACATGAAAAGCTCCATTTTCCTCTTCTTGACCCAAGTCTCCAGTTTCGGTCATACTAGAATGGTGTACCTAAGGGCTGTGACCTCTAAACAGGTAAACAGGGCCTGGGTTCTTGCCCTGGTGCCATTTTCCTGACTGGTGATGCTGCCTCAGCTTCCTCGGAAGGAACGGCTTGGCTCTCCACTGGGGGCCCATGCTGTTTAATTGCTGGGTTGATGAAGAGAGTGATTAAGGGATTTCTCCAGGCTGGGATGGTGTGTGGAGCGAGCAGCATCTTCCTGGTCCCTCTTCATCTTGTCTCCCTGTGGTGCCCAGAGCAACCCCAGGATCCAAACCTCCCCCGCACCCCAGGATCCAAAGTTCTCCCCACGCAAAGGCTGCTGAAGGCTGCTAAGCTGTTAAGTAGACCCTGCTCCCCTCTGGGGTGGGGGTAGTGGATGCTGCATCGGGTCAGGAATCCATCTCATTATGACTCACATTAATCGAATATGTTGGTTTCGGTTGCTGAGCTCTGAATAAGTTAATCAAGGACAGATTGGTTTGATGCCTCCTGATTCTCCAGGCAGCCCTGCTGTGTGTCAGGGTGGGGGCTGGGTTTCCTGTTTCCTTTTCTTTCTTGTATTTTTTTTTTTTCTTTCTTGAGACAGTGTTGCCTAATGAATAGAGTGCTGAACTTGTGGTCAGGAGAACTCATGGAATTTGAAAGTTTGCAGGGACTTCAACCAATACTACCCAAAAGAAATCTCCACTCTGCCATCCCACCATCAGTGGTGATCCAGCTTCTTGTCTGAAGACTTCCACAGATGGGGAGCTTACCACCTCCCCAGGCAGCTCCCATGGTTCCCCTCTTGTTGCCTCCATACATAGGAACCACCACATTTAGTCTTGCCCTCGGGGCCAAGTAGAACAAATCTAATGCCTCTTTTACAGGATGGCCTCTCAAATACCTGAAGACAGCTACTGTGCCCCCTCCCAGTCATCTTTTCTCCAGATTAAAAATGCCCAGGTCCTTCAACTGACCTTACATGGACACAAGGCACTCCTCCTGGCTGCCTGCCTCTAGACACTGTCTGGTTTATCTATGTCCTGGGGGCCCCAAACTGGACATGCACTAGAGATGAGGTCTGAGGAGGTCCAAGCCCAGGGAGACTACTGGCTCCATTCTTGGAAATTCTCAATTAATGCAGCCCAGGATCACACGGATAAACTTAGAAGATCTAGCCTCAGATCCAGCCTCTGATACTTATTACATGAGTGAGCATGAACAATTCTTTGGATATCCCTTACCCTCAATTCCCTCATTTCTAAAATGGGGAAAATAATTGCTTCTTCCTCACAGGACTGTTCTGAGACTCCAACGAGATCATTTAAGTGAAGAAATTTGAAAGCTGTAAAGCACCATATAAATGTCAATTATTACTATTTTTCCTCCCTTCCTTCCCTCCCTTCTTCCTTTCCTTCTCCCTCCTTCCTTCCTTCCTTCCTTTCTTTCTTTCTCTGTCTTTCTTTCTTTCTTCCTACCCTCCTTCCTTCCTTCCTTTTCCTTTCCTCTTTCTGTCCTTTCCTTCTTTCCCTCACTTTCTCCCTTCTTCTTTTCCTTCTAAATGGAGGGGAAAAAAACATGAATACTCATTAATGTTTTTTGTAAAGTGCTTTGTAAACAGAAAGGAAGGAGGAAGGGAACCTGCATTTATTAAGTGCCTATTATGTGCCAAGCATTGTGCGAAGCAGTTTATAAACATTATCTCCTTAAAGGGTGAAAATAACAAAAATTATAATTGTCAAAATCACAGGACCTAGAGCTGGAAGGGAACTTGGAGGTCATCTAGACCACCACCCCCTGCCCAACTATCTAAGTTTGCAGACGAAGCCCCTGAGACTCAGAGGAAGGAAATCATTTGGTCATTTAATGAGAAAGTACCTGGAGGAGTTGGGATTCCAACCCTCTAGCCCTGGGCTCCCAGATATCTCCACTCTGCCTCTTCTAATGTGTAAGCACCCATGCTCAGTCCAGCACCTCCCTCCCTGCTGCCCAGGTTGAAGTCAGAAAGCAACTTCTCTTCTGAATGACTTGGCCTTCCTGCCTCAGATCCCTGGAGATTTTTCAGAAGGGGCCAGCCAGAACCATCGGCTGCCAACACAGCTCAGAGCTACGCAGACAGTGGGGGAAGAATGTGGGATGTGACCTTGACCTGCAGTTTCTCATCTCTCCCCATAACAAAGCCTTCCCTGCTCATCCACCCAGCCTCCCTTACTAAGTGTTAGAAGCTATTTTCCCAGAGGTTAATAGCAGTGGACATGGTACATATGGCTGGAGATGAGAACTCAGGAGGTTTTTTTTTACAGTGACTGACAGTTTACTCTCACTAACCATCTGGTTGAGATTCGGGAAATGTCAATTCTAATTAATCTAATGAATTGCAGTCATTAATACAGTTTTCCAGAGGGTGCTCTGGGCAGAGTTGGGGGGGCCAAGATGGGACAGGGTTGGGCCTGTAGTAGGAACAGGGACGGGGAGCTGGGGTTTGGTCTTGGCACTGAGTCCATGGGCACTGGGGCCAGGAGGAAGCTGGCACCTTCTCATTAAGCCCCAGATGTATCAGCTGGTTGGCCCAAGGTACAAATGTCCAGTTTGTGAGCTTGACGCCTGGTTGGCCCAATAAACTTGGCCCTGTTCTAGGGTCAAAAGCCGGATGCTTTACATTGGCTGTGCATCTCACAAATGTGGGCTGCCCACGGAAAAAGGACTAGGAGAAAGCGTGAGGGTGGCTCAGGGTAACCCATCTCTACTGCTGGTGGGGGTAGAACAAAGACCCTCAAATTGAATTACTTACTGGCACTGAGTCATCTCCATGTATGAACGAAGGTTGGCCCATTGACCGGAGGTCGAGAAGTATCAATGGGAAACTGACAAGCAATTCCTGGATGGGCATAGTTTTCAAAGTCATTCAGAGAAGGCAAGCCAACAGGTCTGCTAAAGCCAGATGTCTATGTCACTGAGTTCTGTTTAATCAACTTGGACCAGTGAGCTCCTTCATTTAGTACCTAACATGGTATTCTGTGTAATGAGACTTTCCTAATTGCTCCCTTGTGCCCAGGACATTACAGTTTGTGAAATGATTTTCACATCTCTGATTTCCCTTAATTTTCAAAATAGAGTAGGGATCGGAGGTTTGAGAACTGGAGCGGACCATAGAGATCATTTTTCCAACCTCTGTATTTTATGGAGGAGGGAACTGAGGCTGTGAGAAGGGTATTAGGATCATTTATTTTTGTTTTTGTATCTCCATTGTGGTGCCTAGCACACAGTTGGTAATAATACTAGCCCTAGTACTAATATTACTACTACTACTAGTACCTAGCATTTATATGATGCTTTAAGATTTACAAAGCACATTACAAATATTATTTCATTTGATCCTCACAACAACCTGGGATGTAGGTACTATTACTATCCCCATTTTATAGTTGAGGAAATTGAGGAATACAGAGGTTCAGTGACTTATTCAAGGTCACACAGTTACTAAGCATTTGAGGCTGGATTTGAACTTGGGTCTTCCTGATTCCAAGTTCAGTACTCTAAAATAACAAGTCAGGGTTTGAATTCAGATTCCCTGACTCCAAATTCAGCACGTTTTTCTGCTAGGATATGTTGCCTCTGGGTGAGCCCCTACCATTGCAGAAATTTGGATTCAGAGGACTCCTCTGCCTTCGGTCATTGACTCAACCACTCACTTATTCACTCACTAATTCATTCCCTTGTCAATTCCTTCATTTACTCACACAGTTATTCACTAATTTATTCATTCATTTATACATGAATAAACATTTGCAGAGAACCTACTCAGTGTAGAGCCAGTGCCTAGGGCAGAGGGAAATACCTGGAAGGATAAGACCTCACCCTTACCCTCAGGGAGCAGATAAGACAGAGGCACAAATTACTGTAGGAGAAGCAGAGCTTGCTAGCACAATTAGAAATGGATAGGATACTTTGGGAGTCTCCTTCTCCAAAGCCTGAAGTGGGGGAAATGAAGCAAAAAATTGGTGGCACAGCCAAGGCTGGGGAGATTCTAAGGCTTTGTGGGGGGAGGAGGTCATCAGGCTTGAAAGGTGTGATCAGGGTTGGGGCTGAGCCCATGGTTGAGGTTTTTGGTTTTTATGACTAAGACACAGGAAGCTTCTGTAGACTCCTGTGACCTCTGGTCCAGCCTGGGACAGCTACAGACACTGAGTAAGATCTTCTTCACACTTGATGCTTTTTCACTGGCCACCCCCCAACTCCCAGGCCCAGAATGCTGCCCCTCCTCACTTCTGCCTCTTGGATTCCTTCAAACAGGACTCAGATCTTAATCTTAGCACCCTCCTTCAGAGATTATTCCCCAATTTATTTGGTACATAGCCTGTAGGTACATAGTTGTATGCATGAAGTCTTCCCCATTGGACTGTGAGCTCCTTGAGGGCAGAAACCGGTTTTTCCTTTCTTTTTATCCCCAGCACTAAGCACAAGGCCCAGCACTTAGTGCTTAATAAATGCTTATTAACTGAGGAAACACCCTGATCTTTCATTTAGATTGGGCCTGATCCTGGAGCAGAACAACAAATCCAAACAAAAAACTGTGTTGCTGGTGTTGGTGTTTTTCTAGGACCAGTGTCTAGAAGCTAGAGGGAGGTAGGTTTCAGCCACAAGAAAAAAAAAGTGAAAGGGAACCTTCTTCCCAGGGCCAGCCCTCAGCAAAATCATGGTGGTGGCAGTTGGTTCTTGGTGCGTCTCTCATTGTTTGGCACCATCTCCACTCTCCATTCCCCTCTCATTGCATGCCCCTTCCCAGGCCCTTCTGTCCTCAGGCTACCTCTACGTTCTGCAGCAGGGCTTTGTTTGAGGTGCTATATATCAGAAGGATGCTGAAAAGCCAGTGCATTTCCTGAGGAGGACATCCAGTAAGACAAGGGGACTGGATCAATCAACTGTCATTTATTAAGTCCCTAACATGTTCTAGGCATTGTGCTAAGGGCTGGGGATTAAAAAGAAAAGCAAAAACCAGTCCCTGCTCTCAAAGAGCTCCTAGCCTAATGGGGGACAACAAACAAATGATTGTGTATGAACAAGATATAGACAAGATAAATTGGACCTTATCTCTGAGGGAAGGCACTGAGGACTGGGAAAGCCTTCTTGCAGAAGGTAGGATTTTATATGAAACTAGGAGGAAACCAGGGAAACTTGGAAGCACAGAGGTAGAAAGAGAGCATTCCAGGCATGGGGACAGTTAGTGAAAATGCCTCAGGTTGGGAGATGGAGTGTCTTGTGTGAGGAACAGTAAAGAGACCCATGTTGACTGCTTGGAGTATATGTAAAAAAAGACAACAAAGGTAGGAAGGGACTTTATGAAGGACTTTGAAAGCCAAAAAGAGGATTTTCTTTTTGATCTTGAAGGTAATGGGGAGCTACTGGAGTTTGTTGAATAGGGAGGTGACATAATCAGACCTGTGCTTTAGGAAGATCAATAAACAGCTAAATGGAGTGTAGGGAGTGGTGTAGGGAGAGACCTGGAGCAAGAAGACCAAAGTGTGAGGGGTGAGGGTCCAGACCACAATGGTGGCAGTGTCAGAAGACAAAAAGGGGTGTATACAAGAGATGTTATAAAGGTAGAAACGACAGGATTTAACCACTGATTGGATTTGGGGGATGAGAGGAAGGAGTCAAGGACGACACCTAGGTTAATGAGCCTAGGTAACCCAGAGGATGGTGGTACCCTCTACCGTATTAGAAAAGTTTGAAAGTGGGAAGGGTTTTGGGGAAAAGAAAATGAATGAATTCAGTTTTGACATGATCAACATACAGGATATCAAATTCAAGATGTTCAGTAGGGAATTTCAGATGGAGAGTGAAGGTCAGAGATATTAGGGCTGGATGAGTAAATCTGAGAGTCATCTGAATAGAGATGACAATTTAAATCAGGGGAACTGATGAGATTACCAAGTTAAATAACAGAGGGGAAAGAGAAGAAGACCAAGGACAGAGCTTTGAGGGACACCAACAATTGGCAGGCATAACCTGGATCAGGATCCAGAAAGGGAGATGGGACAAATGGTAGGAAAACCAGGAGAGCAGTATCTAGACTCAAGAGAAGAGAGTATCAAGGAAAAGAAGATTGAAGATTGAGAAAAGCCCACTAGACTGGGTAGCTAAGAGGTTATTAGTGACTTTAGAGAGGAGTTTTGATGGAATTATGAGGTTGGAAGCCAGAGGCAGAGTTAACAAGGGAGTGATAGGAAAAGAAGTGGTCACCTAGACAACCTCAAGGAGCTTAGTCAAAAATGGAGATAAGATAAAGGACAATAGCTAGGGGGATGGATGAAGTGAGAATTTTTTGAGGATGGGGCAAAGGACTTGAGAGAAAGGACAGTGTAGAGTTGACCTGGTTCACCAAGGAGTCAAGATGGGGAAGGGAAGAGACTATAGCCAGTGCAGGGGTGATGGCCTGGGAAAGAACTAAGGGGGCAGAAAGATTGGTGGTCACAAAGAGGCTGAAGAACAGGATTTGGAAGGGTGAGGCAGAAGAAGCGGTGGAACAGCTTATGATCAGATAAGGGAATTACAGAGTCCGTGAACATGGAAGTTTGTATATTTGTGAGTGATGGCAAGATCAAGGCTATGGCCATTTTTGTGTGTGGTGGAGGTGGGGTGGAGAGTAGATCATGGGAAATGAGTAAGTTGAGGAACTAGGAGGTTAGAGTGTTTAAGGGAGAGTCAATATGTATAGTGAAATCCCCTAGTGCGAAGACAGGAATTTAGAAGAGAAAGACTGTGAGCTGCACTAAATACATTGAGGTAAGAAAGAGAATGTCCTCAAGGTCTGTGGACAATAGCTATAAGGATTTTGATTAGTAAATATGCATTGAGTGAACCTCAAAGGACAAGAGTTTATTAAGTGATGGGGGTAGAGAGTGAGCCTGGAAGTGGCAATTGGGAGTAAGAAGTGTTCCAATTGCCCTGCCTTGACCAGTGAATTGTGGGAATGATTGAAAGTGTAGCCAGTGCTGGAATGGGCAGCCAGGAAGGTTGTGTCAGCAGGAGGGAGCCAGGTCTCAGTGAGTGCAAAAAGATAGAGGGAATAAGAAAGGAGGAGATTTAAGAAGATAGACAACAATCAATTCATGGAAACAAGGATGTTTCCTCTGGCAATGAAAAGACTGAAGCCGGATGTGATGGCCTCTCCAAGTATCTCATTAGACTGTTCAAGATGAAAAGTCCTTAGAGATCATTTAATCCAACTTTCTCCTTTTATAGAAAGGGAAACCAAGGCCTGAAGATCTGAAGTGACTTGCCCAAGATCACAAACGAGACTGAGAATTTAACCTTTTTATTGTTGTTTAGTCATGTCTGACTCTTCTTGATGACCTTAAATCTAACCAGTCAAGAAGCACTCATTAAGCACTTACTTTGTGCCAGACACAGTGCTGAGCACTGGAGTTACAAAGACAAACAACAATGTCCTTGCCCTCAGGGAGCTCAAATTCTAATGGGTTAGGTGGTACATCTACAACTATGAACAATGGAGAAATATTTGGGATCAATGGGAGGTAGTCCAGTGTTCGCTCCACAAAGTCATCCTGCCCCTCTCCAAAGGGATGCTTCAAACAACCTGCACAGAAACACCAGTCCCTGGTACTTCTCCACAGTCCATTTCCCTCTTCATAGAACAAATGGCACTACAGGTATCTCAGGTCACAGAGAACAAAGGCTAAGAAAGGATCATAGGATTTAGAGTAAGGATTTAGAGTAAGAAGAGACTTTTCAGATCAAATCCAACTAACTCATTTTTATAGATAAGGAAACTGAGGCCCAGAGGAGTTAAAGTCACACCATTAATAATCAGAAGAGCTGATTTTGGTCTTTTGACTTCACAGGGTGGTCACCTGTCTTTGCCCCCCACCCTCCTTTCACATACCTCACCCTTGATCACAGCCTTCTTACCTCTTTCTTCCTCTTTCTCCCTGAGGACTCTCCCTTTGAGGGCCCGGCTCCAAGTCCCACCATAGTCTCCCAGCCTGCCCCGCTCTGGTGAATCTTTCGATGAGGTGCTCTTGAGCCAAGGGCCATATCTGCGGACAGCATTTGGAGACTCAGGGGTCTCCCGGAAGCCTCTCTCCAGGTGCAGGAGGTCCTGGTATGGCAGTTCAGCTCCCTCAGGGGCACTGGCGGCTGGGTTGGGCTCATTCTCAGCCACAGCGGGCTGGCCCATAAAGCCTGCATGCAGGAAAACCAGGCTCCCAGCCGTCAGGTAGAGAGCCACCAAGGTAAAGAAACGGACTGGTTTCCTGCGAAAATACCGCTGGAACTTGACCCAGAGTTTGGCCATAGCAGGTTCATTCCGGACTCACCTCTTGGGGTCTAGTTGTGGAGCTCAAAGAGGGAAGGAGTCATGTGGTGGGAGATTGGGAGGGGAGAATTCTCATCCAAAGGAGGCAGCTCTAGACCCAAGGTAGGTCTAGGTGGGTATACTGGTTGATATGGCTTGGATAAGACTACAAATAGCTCGTAATCTCTATAAGTTTGGGCTAACACAGTCAAGGTCAAGACCTCTTTCCAAGGTAGATTTTCAGGTTGAAATGACAAAGAATAGTCTAGCAGGACTGTTAGCTCATGTCCAACACTGGCTGAAGATGGATCTTTAAGGAAGGAGAAACTAGAAAAGGTGAGTGGGAGGAGAGCATCACCTGGGCTTCTGCTAGACGTTTTGAGCTAAGGAAAGAAGGATTCTGTCCTCAGAACATATCAGGGTTATTCTCCTTTTGCTACATTTGATTCTTCAGCTCTGAAAGTTCTGGAGAAGGAGGGATCTTGTTACAGAAAGGCAGCTTGAAAGTTAATTAGCTGGTTCAAGTTTCTTCTCCCAATTTCTCAGCCTGAGATTGTAGGGGCATTTATCCAAAGGCCTGGGGACTTTTGGCCCTCTCCACAGAGGGTAGAGGCTCAGTGGACTCTCCCAGGTGCACACCAACACAGCGCTGGAAAGCTTTGGGCTAACAGATCTCCCTGCATCAGTGTCCCAGGGCCAGGTCCCTGCAAAGCCAACAAAAACACTTATCAGAGGTGAGCTCATCTACCTCAAGGCTACAGATAAGCAAACATTTTCCAATAATGCAAAGATAGCAGGTAGGGAGTAGGAATTTGAAATCAGATGCCTTGGGTTCCAATATTAGCTCTGTGACCTTGGGCAAGTGATTTAAACTCTATGGTCCTCAGTTTCCTTCTTTGTTGGATTGGATTGAACCAATCAATCAACAAGCATGTATTAAGTGCCTACTACATACCAGACACTATGCTTGGCACTGGAGAATACAAAGAAAAGTAGGTTAGTATTCTTTACGCCCCACCATGATTCACCATGAGAAAATCAGAACTGAAATAGACCTTCAAGATGACCCAGTTCTATTCCTTCACTCCAAAGAGGAGGAAACTGAGGCCCAGAGAAATGAAACATCTACCCAAGGTCACACAGCAAATTCATGGCAGAGCCAGGATCCAGGGTTACAAAACCCTGTATACCCTTTACAACTGAGTGACTGGTTACTTTAAGGGAAATAAAGGCTGATGATTGGAAGGGCAGTGTCTGACCATCCAGGGCCGTGTTCTTAGCCCCTGAGCATTGAAACACAGCCTATTTTTAGCTCTACAGAAAAGCATTGGAGCACAAACCCCATTAAAGAGCCCTGGCATAGTAGATCCCCTCTACCCAAAGTGAAAGCACTGAATATCATTCTGGGACAGTCACTCCCTCCCCTGAGCAAGCAATTTGAAGAATTACTCAGAGTGCCTTTCCATTGTCTGAATGGGATCCAAGTGTTCGGAACCAGACACACCACTGGACCTCATTTTATGTGCCACTTAAAGGTCACCTGCCTTGGACAATTGGACTTCCCAGAGTCCCTAGATTGACTTGAGAGGGCAGAGGGTCCCCACCTTGGAAGGTCTGGTGAGCTTCCCACACACTATGGGGTAGTAAGGAACAAAGGACTAGGAGCTAGAATGCAGCATGATTCTCAGAATTTAATCTCACAGAACTGTGCCTTAGAATTTCCCCTTAGTACACACACACACACACGCACACACACACACACACACGCACACACACACACGCACATGCGCATGCACAAACTCGTGCACATGTACATGTCCAGCCATTTTGGATTGTTACTGCTGTTGTTTGACCTGAACCTATAATCTCATTGGTTTGGGGAAACTCCTAGTGAGAAAGTTCTCCATGCTAATTCAGATCAGAAACTCATTTATAACTTAGGATCTTAGATACTGGGCTCTTGAGTCTTGTAATTGAAAGTCAAATTTTCCATTCAGCTCTGGTCTTTTCATTAGAAATGCTTGAAAGTCCTCCATTTTATTGAATATCTACTTTTCCCCGGGGGGATTATGCTCAGTTTTGCTAGGCAGGTGATTCTTGGTTGTAATCCTAGCTCTTTTACCCTCTAGATTATCATATTCTAAGTATTCTGATCCTTTAATGTAGAAACTGTTAATTCTTGTGTTATCCTGACTGTGGCTCCATAATATCTGGATTGTTTCTTTCTGGCTGCTTGCAATATTTTCTCCTTGACCTGGGAGCTCTGGAATGTGACTGCAATATTCCTGGGAGTTTTCATTTTGGGATCTCTTTCAGGAGGTGATCGGTGGATTTCTTCCGTTTCTATTTTACCTTCTGGTTCTAGAAAATCAGGACAGTGTTTCTTGATAATTTCTTGAAAGATGATGTCTAGGTTCTTTTTCTTTTTATCATGGCTTTCAGGTAGTCCAATAATTCTTAAATTATCTCTCCTGGATCTATTTTCCAGGTCAGTTGTATTTCCAAAGAACTATTTTACATTTTCTTCTATTTTTTCATTCTTTTGATTTTGTTTCATTGTTTCTTGATGTCTCATAAAGTCATTAGCTTCCACTTGCTCAATTCTAATTTTTAAGGAATTATTTTCTTTAGTGAATTTTTGTATACCTTTTTCCATTTGGCCAATCCTGCTTTTTAAGAAAATCTTCTCTTTATTAGATTTTTGTGCCTCTTTTACCATTTGGTCTATTCTCCTTAAGGTGTTATTTTCTTCAATATTTTTTTTTGTGCTTCCTTTACTAAGCTGTTGACTATTTTTCATTATTTTCTTGTACTACTCTCATTTCTCTTCTCAATTTTCCCTTTACCTCTCTTACTTGATTTTAAAAATCCCTTTGAACTCTTCCATGGCCTGAGATCAATTCATATTTTTCTTTAGCTTTGGATATAACAATTTTGACTTTGTTGTCTTCTGAGTTTCTGTTTTGACTCCCCTTTCACCATAGTAACTTCCTATAATCAGGATCTTTTTCTGCTCTTTGCTCATTTTTTTCTAGACTATTTATTGACTTTTAACTCTATGCTTAAGTGGGGCTCTACTTTCAGAGTAGAAGGGGCACTGTCCCAAACTTTAAGTTTCAGCTGTTTTCAGAGATAATTCTGGGGACCTGTAAGTTTTCAGTTCATCCAAGGTGGTATGACTTAGAGAGAGCTGTGTTTACCTGGCTTGTGTTCTGGTCTGTGAGTGATCACAAGCACTCTTTTCTGCCCAAGAACTGTGACCAGGTTCCCTGCTCTCCTTGTATTTGCAAGCTCTTGTGTGCTAGTACTCCTCCTCACCCTGGGACTGAGATCAAAGACTGCAACCCAGTTCTAAGAATGGGCAATACAAGAGTTTGCCCTTACTGCATGCAAAGAGAACCCTATAATCTTTTGACCAGTCGTCTGACCCCCACTTACCATCTGTGGACTGAGATATCCAGGCCACTGCTGCCACTGATCCTGTTGCCCCCAAGGCCTGTTCCTGATTTGCTGAGGTTCGGTCTGTGCTGGAGCAACCTGTGCTGGATTGCACTCCACTCTCACCCAGGTGAGAGACCTTTTTGACCAACTTTTTATTGTCCTAGGACAAGCCCTACTATGTCATTGTTTGGGTCCTCAACAACTTAGAATGAATGTAAATAGCAATTGTTTCTGTTTTGGTCAGAAACCTTGAGGGTCTTCCCCTCCCAGATCAATTTTTTTTAAAAAAGTCATTCTCAACCTCATTTCTTATTAAGCCTTAATCACTGAATGGGTGTTGCCTCAGTCAAACTGAGACCCATTAAATACTTTAGCTTAAAAAAGCCAAGGACCCCTTCTGTTTTCTGGGCCATCTCCAAGTCATCCTGATCTATATCTGGCCACTGAACCCAGGTGGCTCCAGAAGATAAAGTGAGACTGGTGACTGCACAGCCCTCCCTCACTTAAATCCAATTCATTTGCATGTCATGATATCACCTCTCTGATGTCATGGTCCTCTCTGAGAATGAAAGACAAACAGCAAGCAAGCCAAGCTTCTAAATTGTCTTGGACTGGAAAATTGTTTCACCCAGTCCTTTTGTGAGTTCTGCTGCTCCAGAATTTGTCTAAGGCATTATTTAAAGTGTTTTGGAGGAGTTTTGGAGAGAGAGATCTTTTGTCCACTATCTTGGCTCTGTCCACAGATATAGGGTTCTTAACCCTGTGTGTGTGTGTGTGTGTGTGTGTGTGTGCGTAGAGGGTGAGGGAAAGAGGGTGTGGACTCCATCTCAGAGTGTTTTTATTTTTATTTTTTGTTTTTTTTTTTTATAATTAATTTACTTATTTTTAGTTTTCAACATTCACTTCCACAAGATTTTGAGTTTTAAATTTTCTCACCCCACTTCTTCCCTTCTCCCCAAGACAGTGTGCAATCTGATATAGGTTCTACTTATACATTCATATTAAACCTATTTTCACATTAGTCATGATGACCACAAGAAAGAAGAAACCAAACAAAAATGACAAAAGGAAAGGAGAACAAATATTCTACTTCCATCTGCATTCAGACTCCAAAGTTCTTTGTCTGGCTGGGGGTAGCATTTTCCATTATGAGTCTTTTGGAGTTGTCTTAGATCCTTGCATTGCTGAGAAGAGCTAAGTCTATAGAAGTCAGTGATCGCACAGCATGGCTGTCACTGTGTACAATGTTCTCCTGGTTCTGCTTGTTTTGCTTAGCACCAGTTAGTTCATATTAAGTCTTTTCAGGTTTTTCAGAGGGTTTTTAAATGTATAAATACATTTACAAAAAAGGATTACAAAAGAAATCAATCAACCAACACTGAAATACAATGATCAGAATATATATTTTTTAAAAACAAGTTTGCAAAGAACTTTGCTTTTTCCCTAGGAAATCTGTTTGTCAAGACTTTCTCCCTGCTCTCATACCAAATAACCCTAGTTCTTGATATTTTACTGATCAATCAATAAGCATTTATCAAAAACCAACTATGCACCAGGGGCTAAAGACACAAAGACAACATCAAAATCTCTGCCCTCCAGGAGCTTAGTATCTAGCTGAGGGAGACAACATGCCTCCAGTCTATATCTTATTTGTACATAATTGTTTTTATGTTCTGTCTCCCATTAGATTATGAGCTGATTTGGGGCAGGGACTGTCTTCTGCCCTTTATGTGCCTCTAGTGCTTGGCACAGTGCCTAGAACAGAGTAGGCACTTAATAAATGCTTATTGACTAATTTAAAGGAGAAGATTATAAGCTAAGCTAAATAGGAATTACAGAGTCTGGATTAAAATCCTGGCTCTGTAAATAAACCACCCGTGTGACCTTGGACAAGTCATTTAATAGCACTAGGCTTCAGTCTCCTCTTTAAAATGAGGGGATTTGGAGGCAGCTAGGTGACACAGTGGATAGAGCCCTGGCCCTGGAGTCAGGAGGACCTGAGTTCAAATCCAGGATCAGACATTTGATACTTACTAGCTGTGTGACCCTGGGCAAGTCACTTAACCCCAATTGCCTCACAAAAAAAAAAAAAGAAGAAGAGGGGATTTGACTACATGGCCTTAAATCTCTTCCCACCTTCTATCTGTGACCTTATAAAGTCACGTTCTCTTGAAGTTTCCATTTCTTCATCTGTAAAATAAAGGAGTTGAATTAGACCATCCCAATGATCCTAATTCCTTAATACAAACCCTTTTCCTTGAGGTTTAGTAGAAAGATAACTGGATTTGGAGTCAGAAGTTGTTGTTCAGTGGTATCTAACTCTTTGTGACCCCTTTGTGGGTTTTCTTGGCATACTTTTTTAAAAAAAATTTTTCATTTTTAGGCAATTGGGGTTAAGTGACTTACCCAAGGTCACACAGTTAGTAAGTGTCAAGTGTTTGGTCTGAGGTCGAATTTGAACTCAGGTCCCCCTGACTTCAGGGCCGGTGTTCTATCCACTACACCACCTAGCTTCCCCTTGGGGTTTTCTTGGCAGAGATACTGGAGCGGTTTACCATTTCCTTCTCCACCTCATTTTGCCAATGAGGAAACTGAGGCAGACAGGGTGAAGTGACTTGCCCAAGGTCACACAGCTACTAAGTGTCTGAAGCTGGATTTGAACTCAAGTCTTCCTGACTCCAAACCCAGTGCTCTATCCACTGTGCCACCTGCTAGCTGCCATCGGAGTCAGAAGAACCAGGTTCGAATCCTGGCTCAGCCATTCACTAGATCTGGGACACTGGTGAAGGCATTCAAACTCTTTAGGCCTCAGTTTCCTTTTCTGTAGGATGAGAGAGTTGGACTAGGCTCCAGAAGGGACCCCAGAGGTCATTTAGTTCCAACCCCTCATTTGACAGAGGAGGAATCTGAAGTCACCAAAGGTCACACAGGTAGTAAGCTTCAGCGAGGGCACTTGAACCCAGGTCTTCTGACTCCAGCAGCTGGTTAAGGTCGCCGTCCTGTGCTGCCTCCTTAAAGAACGGACATTCCAGCTCCAAATCTATACCGAACCTTTCTCCTCTAGGTATAGTGAAAACATTGTGTAAGCTGGAAGTCAATAGAGTTGGGTTCAATCCCCAGCTCTGACCCTTCTACGTTTGTGACCTTTTCTCAAAGACCTTTGAGTCTTCTCAAAGACTCCTTTTTCTCATATGTAGAATAAAGAGGTTGAAATGGATGGTTTTTATGGCCCCTTCCAGCTCTAAATTCAGTGATTTCCCTCATTCTGTTTTTCTTGGAAAACCTCTATAAGGGCCCTTTATGGATCAGAAAATATAAAATTATCCCCCAGCCTTCTCCTCACCAGGTTTATGGGTCCCAATACCTTGAATCTAAATCCCTTTTTATCCTATTTTATATTTCCAGAGTATGAGGATTCCAGGACACTGGAGAGGGCCAGATGGCCTGGCCCTTGGCCTCTCCTACTGGCTTCCTCCTTCCCTTCAGCACAGAGTTCTCACACTAGGGTGGCCAGTTGTTTAAGCAAAGGGCATAATGAAATACCCTTAGAAGGCTACAGTAAAAGCTGATTTGGTGTTGTTTTCTAGGCGTCCTTCCTAAGCCCCGAATTTCATCAGTCAACCCAGTTTCAGGGAAGGCTCTTTGGTCCATTCAGAGAAATTCATCAGCTTTCTTGTTTGTCATTGCCAACCAGCTCCCATGGAGAGGGGGTGATCATTAGCCTGAGGGAATGTCACTCCACAGGGACTGAAATGGGATGTCAGCAGGACACATGCAGGTCTGGGCCAGGCTTAGGAAGTCAGGCCACTAGACAGTGCCCAGGGGCCTGTGCCATCACTGATCAACAACCCCAATCCCCCTTTTCAGCTCCTAAGCCTCTTGGGGGCCAAAATCAGCTTTTTTTGCTCATTATTTATATTCCTAGTACTTAGCTGAGTGCCCAGAACATAAGAAGGGCTTAAGAAACAGAATTACAACAAGCTAAGACGGGGAGATTCTTGGAAATCGTCCAATGCCAATCCCTACATTTTATACAAGATGATACTGAAGCCCACATAGGGAAAAGGTCTTGCTCAAGTCAAGAGCAAGGTCATTGCAAGTCAGTGGCAAAATCAGGACTAGATTCCAGATTTCCTAATGCTTTTTTCATCATTTTCACTACAACGACACATTGTCAGCCCTTAGAAGCAATATTTAAAATGCAGCCAACTCTCGATTATTTGTGCGTGGTTGACCCACCTGGCCAGGTATTAACAACAAGTTTTGGGTTCTAAGGTCGGCTTTCCTCCAGCTGTTCAGCCCAAATCTAGGCCTTCTCTCCCTGGGCTCAGAGCAATCCTATCATTGTTTCAGTCAGTTTTCGGTTTTGTCTGATTCTTCCTGACCCCTTTTGGGGTTTTCTTGGCAAAGATACTGGAGCGGTTTAATATTTTCTTCTCCAGCACATATCACAGATGAGGAAACCGAGGCAAACAGGGTGAAGTGACTTGCCCAGGGTCACACAATGAGTAAATGTCCAAGGCCACATTTGAACTCATGATTCCAAGCCCAGTGCTCTATCCACTGTGCCACCTAGCTGCCCTGGGCCTCAACTTTCCCATCTGTAAAGTGAGGAATCACTAATTTAGAGCTAGAAGAGGTCTAAAGGGTAATCAAATCCCCCTCATTTTATAGGTGAGGAGGCTGTGGCCCAGAAATACTAAGTAACCCACTCAGGGTCACACAGTGGGTCAACAAGTGCCCAAGGCAGGATTCAAACCCAGGTCTTCCTGAATCCAAGCCCAGTATTCCATCCACTATGCCATGATTAGGGTTTGGGGGTATATGATCTTTCAAATCAATTCCAAATCTACAACTGTAATTATTATAATATTAACCATCATCATCAACAACAGCTAGGGGTACATGGCTACTTGAAGGTATTCTTCACAAATGAGGCTCTCAGGTAATGGTACTGATTGGTTAGAAATTCCATCAATTTTATTGATTTGGTCCTGAGGGGGAGGAAGTCCTATTATTCTTCCCTGCAGGAGTTTGAGGAAGGTGGAAGGGCCCCAGTTATTGGAACTAGCCTCATGACTCACAGAGTCCTACCTAACACTAATCAAATATTGTCTTTTCCTTCCCAGATCATTCCAGCCTAGAGTAACTTCTTTCTCCTCTCCCACTTGTCTGGACCACTCTTTTGGCACTGACCCTTTGGTAGGGAGTCAGCTTGGTGTAGTGGACTCTTGCCAGGAAAACCTGGGTTCAAATCCTTCCTTTGGTACTTATAATCTGTGTGACCCTGGGCAAGTTACTTAACCTCTATTTGCCTCAGTTTCCTCAACTGGACAATGGGGATAATAATAGCAACACCCCACAAACACTCACACACAAGAGTATTGTGAAGGTCAAAGGAGATAATATTTGTAAAAAGTGTTTGGCACATAGTAGGTGCTTAATAAATGCTTGCTTCTTTCCTTCTTGAAAGGAGAAAGGAACCTAAAGGTCATCTTGTCCAGGTGTGTCAAACTCATATAGACTCAGAAAACCACAAATTATCATTATCTATGTTGTATTATATTTTTATTCATTTTGTTAAACACTTCCCAGTTATATTTTAATCCAGTTCCCTGACACAAAGGAGTTTTCCTGGCCAAAGGAGTTTTGTTGGACTAATCTAGTCCAATCCCCTCATTTTTTAGGAAACTGAAGTCTAAGTTAAGTAACTTGCCCAAAGACACACAGGGAAAAAGTGGTAGAACCAGTATTGAAACCCTGGTCTTCTGACCCTAAATCTGGGTTTCCTTGTAAGTTGCTGGGTCCTCCTACTCAGACAGTATTCCTGAGAGATTTGGTGGCCAAGAATTCCACTCCATTTCATACTTTGTGCAGAGGCTGAGGGGAGAGAGGAGAGAGAAAGGAGAAGGGGCAGAGCTGCTATGATATCTGCCTGCATTGGGGACTAAGTCAGAGCTGTCTGCAGAGAGTAGTATCAAGAATCAGTGGTGCCCAGGCTCCCAGGTCAAGGCTCCCAGTCCTCCTGAGCTGGTCTTCTCAGAGTTCTCCTGTTAGAAAACCCAAAGCCCTGGCCCTTTGGATTTCCATTCCAGATGTAACAGTCCTTGTAGAGTTACAGGGATCTAGGAACTCAGACTCAGAAAATATCCCTGAGCCAAAGCCAAGAGAAATGTGTACTGACTTGACTTGGACTTGGACCCAGAAGGGGTCTTAGACATGGTCCAGTCCAGGAGTGGGGAACCTTGGGCCTCAGGGCCACGTGTGGCCCTCTAGGTCCTTGGGTGTGTCCTTTTGACTGCGTCCAAGTTTTACAAAACAAAAATTTTTATTAAAGGGATTTGTTCTGGGAAGTTTGGATTCAGTCAAAGGGCTGCACTTGAGGACCTAGAGGGCCACATGTGGCCTTGAGGCCCAAGGTTCCCCACTCCTGGACTAGACCATGTCTAAGACCCCTTCTGGGTCCAAGTTCCCCAACCCTGGTTTAGTCCAACCCCTTTGCACAAATGGGAAAGCTGAGGAAGTTACATGACTTTCTCAAGGTCACCAAGGAATTTCAAAGCAGAGCTAGAATTCTGATTCTAGTTCTTTGACTCTGAATCCAATGTTCTTTCCATTAGGTCATCTAATTCAGCACTTAGCACACTGCCTGGCACATAGTAGATGCTTAATCAATATTTGTTAACTGATTATTGATTGAGTGATAAATCCAACTCCATTGTGCAGGTAAGGAAATTGAGGCAGAGAGAGGGGAAATGACTTGCCCAAAGTCACACAGAGAAGTAGGGGCAGAGCCAGGAGCCAGAGTGTATCAAATCTCTTGGGTACCATATTTAGAGGGACCTCTGGCAATGATTCAAAAGAATGACTTTTATAGAGGCAACTTCAGTCCAGGAGTGAAGGACCAAGGGGCAGATTTTCACCACCCACGAAAAGGTGAGACCAATTTAGACCTCACCTTGGTGCAGATTGGCCCTATGGGCAATAGAGGAGATGGTGAACAAAGGGGCAGAGGAAGAGGTTGGGGGAGTGGGGGAGGATGGAAATAAGGAGACAGGAGTCTCTGCCCTATCTGATGCTCAGAGCTGTTCCAGAAAGTCCTGTGATTCTTCATCATTTCAGTTCATATTTAATTATCTCCTGACAAGCACCAGGCCCATCCTAAAGATAGTTCTCGTCCCTAAGGAGCTTCTTCCTGGAAGGAACAGCACCCCAGACAGCTTCAATATTCCCTGTTCTAGGCTTCTCCCAACTCTGGTATTCTCCTCAGTCCTCTCAAGCTCTGACATTCCACGTTCCAAGGCCCCTCCCAGCTCTGACATGCTTTATCCTAAGTCCCCTCTCAGCCCTGACATTTTCAGTTCTATGGGACCATCCTACACTTCCCCAGAGGCAGCTAGGCTGAGAGAGGGCAGAGGCCTGGGGTGCCATTTAGCTGTTGATGTTGGTAAACATTCGCTGACTGGAAACAATAAGACAAGTCCATTATCTCATCTAGACAATTAGCAGAAGTATTAATAAAATATATGCAAATGTGCACTAATTGACCTCAGACACAGCAGTTCCTGGTGGAGAGGGATGAGCTCCAGATGGCTTAATGATAGTGATTTAAGACCCTTTTTCAGACTCTTCACCTCTTCCTATGAACCCAAAAGGAAGATTCAGGCTCTGCTCAATTCCCAGCTGAGAAAATGGCCCTCCCTGCTTGTGTTTAAAAAGGAAAAACAGGCCTGTCTTTGGGCTGTTAATGCCAGGGTTTCAAAAGCTCTGGCTTTTCATGGGTTTCCTTGAAGGTTGTGTCTGTGGTCATATTGAGCAGCTGCAAAAGCTGGAGGCCTCTGCCTCAGCTCACCCTCACCGCAATCACACTCAGGTAGGAGCCTCAGATGTAGGAGGCCCTCAAGCTCATTGCACCGAACTCCTCCTTAGACTTTAGGAAGCAGAATGTCAGAGCCGGGGGGAATCTTAGAACAGGGAATGTCAGAGCTGGGAGGGGCCTTAGAACAGAAAATGTTAGGGCTGAAGAACCTTAGAACCTATAATGTCACAGTGGAAGGAACCTAGAACAGAAGTCACACCTAGGACTTTGCAACCTAGAATGTCAAACTGTGAAGGCTCTTAGACCACAGAATGTCAGAGTTGGAAGGGGTCTTAGAACAGGGAATGTCAGGGCTGGGAGGGGCTTTAGAACACGAAATGTCAGAGTTGGGAGAGGCCTTAAACAGAGAATGTTAGGGCTGAAGAATATAGAACTTATAATGTCAGAGGTGGAAGGAACCTAGAACAGAAGTCACACCTAGGACTTTACAACCTAGGATGCTAAAGCTGTGAAGGCTCTTAGACCACAGAATGTCAGAGCTGGAAGGGGTCTTAGAACACAGAATACCTGAGTTGGAAAAGACTCCATAGGTAATCTATTCTAATCTTTACTCCTGTACAATATCCCTAAAATGGGAACATCCAGTTTCCATTTGAATACCTTCAGTGGTGGTGAACTCATTACCTATTTGTATATTCTATTCCAACTTTGGACAGCTGTGATTATTAGAAAGTCCCTTCTTATATAAAGCAGAAATCTATGCCCAACATCCCCAGTCAGTTTTTTTTACTGGTTCTGAGCCGAATGAATTGCAAGCTCTCTAGATCCTGGTTGCCCTGCTCTGGACACTTCCTAGTACCTCTCTCTAATTCTTGTGAGCCTCCTCCCCACCCAAGACCTCCTCCTAATAGCTCCTGCTTGTCAATGTTTCTCCTTCCATGCAGTCAGTACTCAAAATTAGGCACCAAATTCCAGATTTCCCCCAAATAGCACTATCCCAACTGTCCAGCCTCCTGAGCTAGAATCCTCCCCCATGGCCTCCTGCCCCAGCATCCCTGGCATCCGGCAACAAGTGACGCTGTCCATAATGTTTGCACCCTGGAGCAAGAAGTATCAGAATCATTACCCAAAGAAACAAAATTAAAATATTTATTTATAATGTGCACCATATGTTCCATCAATATTTCCTTTTTTATTTAATTAAGTCACGACAGATGGTAAGGGTGTTCAAGGCCATTAAGCTAATGGCACTTAGTATCCCCATTTATTTCCTTCACTTTTTAGTGGGATAAATGGAAATGGATGAAGGCAGCGAACTGTGACTTTGGGAAGGCAGTAAGGTGAGAGAGCCGCCCTGGGAGCAGAGGGCAAGGGCAGCCTGGGCTTAGCCCAATGCTCACAATCTGCTTAAAGCAGAAGGCAGCAGAGACAGAAGGCCCTCCTCACACACAGAGCCTGCTTGAGCCCTTGGATGTAAGTACAAGGAACTTGGAACTTTGAATGTCATGGCTAGAAAGGACCTTAGAATATAGATGACCAGATTGGAGAAGAGGGAGAGTGGATCTTAAAACAAAGAATGTCAGAGCTGGGAGGGGCCTTAAAAAAGGGAATGTCAGGACTGGGAGGGACTTTAGAACACATTGTCAGGGTTGGGAGAATCCTTATGAACATGGAATGTTAGAATTGACCCTTCAGGGAAAAAAATCACCATTGTACTCCAATCTCTTCAATGTACATTGGTGGTACTCAAGACCCAGACAGAAGTGGCTTGGCTGACGTCACAGTGCTAGTAACTAGCAAACTAAGATCAGAACTCAATTCTAATCTAGTCTTGTGGGGCAGCAAGGGCAGTGAGGGTGGGGAAAAGATCTGAGTCCATGTCATCTAAGAATAGGGTAGCTAGGTACAGTGGATAGAGCACTGGACCTGAAGTCAGAAAGACCCATCTTCCAGAGTTCAAATATTTTGGCCTCGGATATTTACTGGCTATGTGACCCTGGGTAAGTCACTTAACCCTGCTTTTCTCAGTTTCCTCATCTGTAAAATGAACTGGAGAAGGAAATGGCAAAACAATTCAATATCTTTGCCAAGAAAACCTCAAATGGGGTCACAGAGAGTCAGACATGACTGAACAACATCTAAGAATCAGCTAAAGGAACTGGGGATGTTTAGCCTGAGGGAAAGAAGACTCAGGGGGACCTGATGTCCTCTTTGAAGTATTCTTTGAAGGGCTGTCTCCTGGAAAGTGAATTCTACTTGTCCTGGTTAGCTTTGGAACATAGTAGCGGAAGTAGGGCAGAGGGGAGAGATCAGCGTCTCTGGAGTCAGGATTTGGGTTCACTTCCTTTCTTAGATACTAAGCATTGGAATTTGGGAAGGAATTTCCCTTCTTAAGTCTTCAGCTTCCTCCTCTGCAAAATGAGCAGCCAGTCAACAAGCATTTATTAAATGCTTACTGTGTGCCAGACTTGTACTAATCACTAGAGATAGAAATGTAACACTCTGTTAAAACAATTAGCTCATTTTAAGCCAATATACTGGCTCCTAAGGTTCACTTGGGGTAGCTAGGTGGTACAGCGGATAGAACACTGGGCCTAGATTCAGAAAGACATGAGTTCAAATCCAGCATCAGACACTATGTGTGACCCTGGGCAAGTCATTTAACCCTGTTTGCCTCAGTTTCTCATCTGTAAAATGAGCTGGAGAAGGAAATGGCAAACCACTTCAGGATCTTTGCAAGAAAACTCCAATTGGAGTCATGGAGAGTTGGACACAACCCAGCAATAAATATTTATTGGCTACTAACAATGACTCTCCCTGATATTCCTTTCTCTGCCACAATTTAATCATCCCGAGCTCCTCTAAGGTATGCTAGAAATACCAGGCTGGCTCCAACCTCCAATTGATACTCAGAATTTTTCCCCCTGTATCTGAGATAGCATAGTCCTTTCATGCAAAGTCTTAGGGTGTGACCCAGTCTCTTATCCAATGGTTTTGACCATTCAGTACGCTGGTCCCTGTTTGATTTCCATTCAAAATCACTTTTAAGTGGGTGGTATAATCAATGGAGCCCCATCCTTACAAGTCATAAAGGCAGAATCATGATCCCTACCCTTAGGGGTTAATTCAGGGGACAAGTTGCGAAGAACTATGCGCATACAAGATATTTACAGTGTGATGTCGGTGGGAAGGAGCAAGCTTTGGGAGGATTAGGAAAGGCCTCCAGCTGAAGGTGGCATTTGAGCTGAGTCTGGAAAGAAGCTTTATCTACAATCCTTTCTGTCCTATGCGGTTTGCAAAGGAGCCCATTGAGACTAGATGTCAGGAAAAACTGCCTCACAAAGGAGAGCCCCTTCCCACCCCTCAACAAAAAATCAATTGATTGAAAATGAGGATGGGTCTCCCTCACTGGAGGTCTTCAAGCTGAGGCTGGATGAAAATGGCTGGTCCACTTGTTCAATATATGGTATCAGGGATTCTTTTTTTTTTTTATCAGTTGTACTGGATGGCCACTGAGGGTATAGGGTCCTCGTAAATCTATATTCTTTTATTTGGGGATCATTTCTAATATGCTAATACATATATACACTTATACAGCAAAAGGTTAAAACATCCAGGATCCCTAGAGACTGAATTTGCTGATTTGAGATTCCGACAAATTCTCATGGTCTAAATGTACTGTAACCAAAATGAAATGTCTTGTCTACTCGACACCAACTCAAACCATCCAGAGGTAAATGCACTTTCTATGCATGAAGAAGCATTTAATTAACAATGCACTTAAATCACAGACTAAGGATTACAGAACTTCTGAGTTGGAAGGGACCCCAGGGGCCTCCAGGCCAATCCAAACATGAACAAGAACATCCCTGAAAAATGGCTAGGATTTTTAGAGCCGTCATTAGGATTATATGATGAACAGGAAAAAAAAATCCAGCATTTACTAAGCAGTTACAATGTGCCAGTCACTATACTAAGTGACGGGAGTACAAATACAGGAGTGAAACATTCAGATTACAATGTAATTCTGGGGTGGGGGAGGCTCTAGTTAGTTGAGACAAAAACCTATTCTAGGAGGGAGTGCTTTAGTATGAGCTTTGAGGGAAAGCCTGGATTCTATAAGGGAGAAGGGACTGCATTCTAGACCTGAGGGATAGTCTGTGCAAAGGTAGGGAGATGGGAGATGGCAAGGCATGTGTGTGACCTTTGGAAGACCAGTTTGGTTGGACCAGAGAGTGCACAGCTCATTTTACAGATGAGGAAACTGAGGCAAACAGGGTCAAGTGACTTAACTGTCAAACATAGGAGTTTGTATCTGAGCCTCAAATCAAGCAGAAGCTATTAGCACTTCTAAGCAGGGGGAGGGATATGTTCATCTCGACATTTTGGGAATATCACATTGACCTCTAGGTGGAGAATAGAAGGCAGAGACTGGAAGCAAGGGAACCAATTGGGAGGTTACTGCCATAATCCAGGCAAGAGGTCCTCAGGGATCAGAAGTAGGGTGGTAGCTGGGCAAGTGGAGAGAAGGGGCTGGGTGCCAGAGATGTTGGAGGAGGCAGAATTGACAAAACATGTTCCAGGGGATAGAGTGCTGGATTTGGAATCGGCAAGGCCTAAGTTGCTGCTGTTGTTAGTTTTTTTTTTTTTTCCAGGGCAATTGGAGTTAAGTGACTTGCCCAGGGTCACACAGCTAGTGTCATGTGTCTGAGGCGGGATTTGAACTCAGGTCCTCCTGACTCCAGGGATGGTGCTCTATTTGCTCCACCACCTACCTGCCCCGAGGTTTGAGTTTTAATCCTGCTCTCCAGACAGGGCAGGCCATTTCATCTCTTGGTGTCCTAGGCAGCTGACTAAACCTGCAAACTTCAGAGCAGATGCCAACAGACATTGGTAGAGGAAGTTTATTACCTATCACTCCCACACGAATGAAATTCTAATTCCAGTTTAAAAAAGGAGAAAAAGAGAAAGGAACGATGCAGCAGAGAGTTTAACAGCAAATTTATAACTCAGCTGAAATTCCTTCAGTGCTTTCAAATTTGCAAAAGTATATATACTCTATGTACTTCCTTTGAGCCTTACCACACATCTGGGAGGTGGGGATTACTGATTTTATTACAGACTCCATTTTACAGCCAAGGAAACAGAGGTCCAGAAAAGTTAAAAGATTAGCCTAGGGTCACACAGCTAGCAAATGTCATAGGCAGGATTCCAACCCATTAAAATGGTGTATGTATATATGTGCATATGTATGTATGTATGCATGCATATATGCATGTGGTGGTGATGGTGTTGAGTTGTTTCAATTGTGTCTGATTCTTCATGACCCCATTTGGTGTTTTCTTGGCAAGGATACTGGAGCAGTTTGCCATTTCTTTCTCCAGCTCATTTTATAAATGAAGAAACTCTGTGTGACCCTGGGCAAGTCACTTAACCCCAATTGCCTAAAATAAATAAATAAATAAATAAATAAATGAAGAAACTGAGGCAAACAGGGTGAAGTGACGTGTCCTGGATCACACAGCTAGTAAGTATCTAAGATTAGATTTGAACTCAGGTTTTCCTGATTCCAGGTTTGGCACTATATTGATTTTGATACCTAGCTGCCCCATGTATGCATGTATGTATATGTGTGTATATACACACACACACACATATACATATTTATAGAAATACACATTTATATGCCACACCATACCATACTATACTATAATGAAATGTAATGTGTATATTATGTTATGTTGTATTACATTATATTATAATATTATTTTATTATATTGTATCATATTATATCATGTCATGTCATATTATGTTATATGTTTTTTCATCATCTGCTTCCAGCTATATTCCTCCTTCAACCTTCTCCCAAAGAACCATCCATAGTAATAAGAAGAAGAAATGATAAGGTAGCTTCAGGTTTGCAGAATCTTTTAACTGTTACCTCACTTGATAACTGCGATAATTGTGAGTTTTGAAATATATTGTTTAATGTTGTAGTTATAAATGATAAGGCTTCAATATGGAGTCACATAGGCTAAGTGGGTTTTATATATAAAACATATAAGTAATGATACACAGTTGTGCTTGTCCACTGTCCTGGCCCATTCTGACCCCAAGTTAAGCAGTTAATGATCGAAGCTTCTGATTGGCTAGAACTCCAGGCTAATTACAATGCCTTGTGAGCCACACCTCTCCCCACTATCTCTGATTACCAACTCAAACCCTTGCCCAATTTCTGATCCAGATAAGGACACTCCTCCTACCCAAGTATGGCAGTGTTAATACACGACCCCAGGAATTTCCCCATCACATCTGAGTCTGGTTAGGAATTCCTCCTCCCACATCTGGCATCAATGACCTGTTCTCACCCAAGCCTATTTTTAAGGTATAAAACTTCCCTGCTCAAACCCCCTACTCTGAGCCCCCTGAGGTCTTTGCCAGCATGCAGGTCCCTCTCCCCCTCAAGTTGGGTAAATGTCTTTGCATCTATGGGACTGAACCCTGTCTGTATTACCATATAGTGGTTTTGTTTTTGCTTTTTTTTCTTGTGAATCCCAGAACTTGAGTCTTTGTTTTAGCCTGAGCTGTGAATAACATCTAATAAAGAATAAAAGGAAGAAGAAAAAAAAACTTTTGTAATACTATAAAAGAAGTCTGAAGAGGTTGTATGTAGAATTCCACACCAGGATCTCCCACTTCTGCAAGAAGAGGAGGAAGGTGCCCTACTATCTCTTCTTTGGGATTAAGCCTGGTCATGATACTTTCACAATGTTCTGCTTTATTTTTCTGTGGAACCCAAGGATTTTTTTTTTTTTTACTTTGGGTCCAACACACTAAACTGCAGAGGGGAGCACCTTACCAGATGTATGTTAAGAAGACAATGATCTCTTCTACAAGGCAGGAGAAGGTAAATCTGGTGTAGGAGAAAGAACAGTGAACCAAAGTAAGGAATCCGAGACTCAAGTCTTTCCATTAATGGTGTAGGGCAGGGGTGAGGAAGGCCACATGTGGCCCTCTAGGTCCTCAAGTGCAGCCCTTTGACTGAGTGCAAACTTCACAGAACAAATCCTCTTCATAAAAGGTGGGCATTGGAGCAAACCCTGCATTTCAAGTCAAAGAACCTAGAAACAAATTGTGACATTTCATTTCTACCTTCTGTATCTTGGTTTCTTTTTTCGTAAACTTTGATGACCTCTAAGGTCTTCGTCAGTTCTAAATCTTTGAGTTTTTGATTCTTTTATTTCTTATGTGTTGTTGTACAGTCATTTCAGTCTCTTTGAGATCCCATTTTTGGGTTTTCTTGGCAAAGATACTGGAGCACTTGTCATTTCCTTCTCCAGCTCACTTTACAGATGAGGAAACTGAGGCAAACAGGGTTAAGTGATTTGTCCAGGGTCACATGGCTCGTAAATGTCTAAGGCTGGATTGGAACTCATGAAGATAAGTCTTCCTGATTCCAAGCCCATCACTCTATCCACTATGCCGCCTAACTGCCCTAGAAATGCTACAATCAGTGCCTTTCAGAGCCATGACGAGGATGAGACAAACAGGACTTTACTTACCTCTGATAATCACCAGGTGTGTGACCTTGGGCAAGTCACTTACTGGATCTCAGTTTCTTCATCTGTAAAATGGGAGTAGATAGGACTAGATGTACTTTCTAGATCTAGGATTAGCATCCTATAATCCTACAATTTTCTTGGAGACCTCCTGGGCAGGTAAGTTCTGGCTAGTAGCCATTGGAACACCTGCTCTCCACCCCCAATATGGGATGGAGGCCCTTCTCTCAGCTCATAGCCCACTCCTGGCTCTAAAAAGCAATGAGTGCTAGTGTTCTACTTGGAACTCATGCCATCTCTCTTCCAAGACTCCTTCTCTGCGGGCAGCCACCACCCCATGCTGTGTTTACACGAAAACACATTTGAAAAGAGCTTTGTTTTATACTTGCTGCAGCATTGATTCTATTAAACTTGGGGAGATGAGATTATCTGGATGGCAGCTGGTGGGAGCTCAGGGGAAAGCATACCATGGAATTGGGCATCACAATCCTTCTACATCACCTGGGGGAAGACTTCCAGACGCCAAAACGGTATGTCTGCACACACATGCCCGTGTACCCAGACATAAAGACACACACAGGTAAGGGGGGGGGATTGTTTCCAACAATGGGAAAATCATGGAATGTCAGAGTCAGAAGAGACTTCAGAGAGCATCTAATCAACTCCATACACAAAACTCAAATAGGGGTTCTGCTATTTGCTAACCATGTGACCTTGGACAAATAATTTCTCTTGACCTCAGTTTCCTCCTTTGGAAAATGAGAGGGTGGACTAAGTGACCCCTAAGATTCCCCTAATTCAATCTATGATCTTATCATTGATACCAATGAATACATGGCTTTTCCCATGGGTCTTTCCTTTGCTCTCCGGAAGCATGGAGATCTGTGTCAGATGTGGAATATATGGCAAAGAATCTGAGACTAAGTTACAACTAGTAAAAATAAAGTGGATAAAACCCAAGGAAGGAGAGAGTGAAAAGGAGGCAGCAGCCATTTTCCTTCCTTTGGAATCAGTCAGTCCACAAGCGTTTATCAAGCACCTACTATGTGCCAGGTGTTGTGCTAAACACTGGAAATCCAAAGAAAGGCAAAAAGACAATCTCGGTCCTGAAGGAGCAAGCGTACAGCTAGATACAAACAAGATAATTATTCAGCTGTTTTTCACTCCTGTTGGCATCATCTTGGCAAAGATACTGGAGTGGTTTGTTATTTCCTTCTCCAGCTCATTTTACAGATGAAGAAACTGAGGCAAACAGGGTGAAGTGATTTGCCCAGGGTCACACAGCTAGTAAGTGTCTGAGGCCAGATTTGAACTCAGGAAGATAAGTCTCCATCCACTGTGCCACCTAGCTATCCCCAAAATAGATATAGATGGGATAAATTGGCGGTAGTCTCAGAGGGAAGGCACTGGCGTTAAGGAAGGTCTGGAAAGGCTTCTTGTTAAAGGTGAGATTTTACCTGGGACTTGAAGGAAGCTAGGGAAGCTAGAATGTGGAGATGAGTCAGGAGAGTGTGTCCCCAGTGAAAATGCCTGGAAACAGGAGATGATAAGCTGTGAGTAGAATAACAGCAAAGAGGCCAGTGTCCATCACAGGACGTTGAAGGGACAGGGTGGGGAATAAGGTGTGAGAAGACTGGAAAGGTAGGAAGGGGTCCAGTTATAATAGGTTTTTAATGATAAACAAAAGGTTTTATATTTGATCCTAGAGGTGGTGGAAGTGACTCCAGTTTATTGGAGGGGAAGGGAGGGAGAAGGTGACACGGTCAGACTTACACTTTAGTAAAATCTTTTGGTAGCTGAATGGAGGATGGAATGGAGTGGGGAGAGAAGAGGCAGACAGAGCCACCAATAGGCTAGTCTAGTAGTCCATGTGGGAAGTGGTGGGTCTGCATCAAGATGGTGGCAGTGGCCAAGGAGAGAAGGGAGTTTATTGGTAGAGAGCACAAGTTTGGAAAGAAATACATGACCCATGATGGGAATGAGTTGCTAGGGAGTTGCTGTTCTTGTGAGAAGAGAGGGAAGTGAGTTTCTTATCCCTGCACTCTCAGGGTGCAAAGCTCAAGGGTGATTGAGCTAGGCCTGTCTGCCTTGCTCACTAGCACCTCCTGGTGGTGATACTTAAACATCCTCAAAAAGATTTTCTACTTTTTCCCGTTCTTCTACCTTTTGTCCTCCTTCTGTCTGTTGAAGTCAAACAGGAAAAGTTATTTCCTCTTTCACTAGAACATTTTTCAAGCCTTTGAATTAAAATGAATCAGCATTTAAATGCTTACTTGGTGCCAGGTTCTGGGTTTACAAGAACAGAAGAAAACGATTTATGCCCTACCTTCCATTCTTAAGGAATATGGCATCTGCAGAGAGACCAGTCAGCATAAAATATAAAGTAATGCAAAAACAATTTCAATGGGCAGAAAACACAGTCATGTTCATGTTTCCCTTCTAAACCTTCCCAGCTGTCCCCAGCATTCCTAGACTTAGGACCCAAGGAAACTTATTGTTAAACAATGAAAGCCATCTAGCCCTCAAAATGAAGATGCACAGCATGACCACAATGGAGCCCAAAGGTACTTCATGTCCTAAGAATGACTGCTATTCAGAAATGGCATGGCCTGTCTAGGGAGGTGGTGAGTTCCCATCACTGGAGTTAAGATGACCACTATTTCTGGTGGCATAGAGGGCATTCTAGGATTTGGTGTGCATTAGGTCATAGGATCTTACAGTTTTAGAGACCCTAGAATCTCAGAATTTGAATGGACCTCAGAATCTCACCTATATTTCCAAAATATACCTGATAAGTGGTCATTCAACCTTTGCTTAAAGACTGCAAGTGAAGGAAACCCTCCTCCATCTTCTGAGGTACTCATTCTACTTTTGGATAGGTCTAATTGTTAAAACAAACGCTTTTTTTCTGATGTCAAAAATAATCTACTCTATCTTTCAGGTGAGGAAACTGTGACTCAGGAAGTCAGTGAGTGTGCCCAGATTTGAAACCTGGTTTTCTAGCTCTAAATCCAAAGCTCTTTCCACCCTACTACACTGAAGTCCTTTCTAATTGAGATTCTATGATGTTGTGGCATCAGTAAAGCTACATGAAGAGCATGGCAGGGTGGGAGTGGAACCCTAGATGCCCACCCACAAGCTTCTGATTGGAACAGCCAACAGTCCTTCCTTTGTAGTACTGGTACCTTGTCATTGAGATAAAATAAAGACCCATTGTGGATTCCAGCCTGTAGGAGTCTGCTGAATTGTTCAATGGATGGACACAACAATCCTCTTTCATCTGGAGACTAGATTGGCAACACTTATAGCTGTCTGAACATGCAGAAAGCTTACTGACTATAGTCAGATATCTTTGAAGTCCTACCAGAACAGACTGGTCAACCATCCAAAAACTCTGAGGAGGGTTTCAATGGTAAAAACTCTATGCTTCCATGATATAATAAAAAACAAACTGGACAAATAAGAAAAATTGCTTACAATGTGGTGGGACGGAAAGCACTCAGAGATTTGGAGTCAAAGAACCTGGGTTAAAATCCTGACCCTTATGATTACTCTCTGGGTGAAGTAATTCTCACTGGGCCTCAGTTTCCTAATTTGTAAAATGGGTCCTTTCTGGTTCTAAATTCTTTGATACTATATCAGTAACTATTGACTCATAGGTTAACTTTCTCATCTCTATAAAATCATTATGCAAATGGTCTATGCAAATATCAAAGGTATCCTTGATGAAAACACATGAAAGTAAATGGTAGCCTTTCACAGATGATTTTCTTTTTTTTTTTTTCCACAGATGATTTTCTATAGCAGACCATATTTCCACAGTTACACAGTTGGTATTGAGAGCACAACAGTTTTCTGTGTTTATTGTTTGGTTCATTTTAAGGCAGTTGATTTGATGAAGCAAGGCATCACTTTGGGCAGTGTGTGTGTGTGTGTGTGTGTGTGTGTGTGTGAAGATTGGTGGTTCTTCTCCACAAAGATGCTTATCTTCCCATGTGTACATTAAGAACATACAAGACTCCTTAATAGATTAAAACCCCATGGAAAACTTTTTTTTAGGCTATTGGGGTTAAGTGACTTGCCCAGGGTCTCACAGCTAATAAGTGTCAAGTATTCGGTCTGAGGCCTGATTTGAACTCAGGTCCTTCTGACCTCAGGGCCGGTGCTGTATCCACTGCACCACCTAGCTGCCCCTGAAAACTTTTGTAAAACAATCTTTTTGTCCTCAGTATTAGGTAAAACACAAAACAGGGAGATTTGGGTGCTCACCATTGTGATGGAGGCTGTCCTGTGCAAAGACTGAACAGAAGAGAATTTCCTATAGATGGCAAAATTCTAGACCTTTGAGAAGCAACACAGCATTAGGAGATAGAATGCTGCACTTGGAGTCAGGAAGGTCTGGGTTCAAATCTTGCCATAGGCATATATTTATTATCTATGGGATGATGAGAAAATTATTTAAACTCTCTAAGCCTCCGTTTCCTCCTCTGCTAAATGGAGATAGGACAAGCAGACTAGATGGTGGCTCATAGTGGAATGGACAGAGTGTTGGAGTTTGACTCAGGAATATTTGAGTTCAAATCCTACCTCAGACACTTCCTAGCTGTGTAACCTTGGGCAAGTTCATTAAGGTATCTAAGCCTCTGTTTCTTCATCTGTATAATGAGCATGGTCATACCAGGAGTGCCAGGCTCTGGATTGTTATGATCCTTGAATGAGTTTTGCAAACCTGAAAGTTTCCTAGAAATGTGAACTAAGATAGTTATTTTCCAAAGATCCCTGTTTGTGAACGACAACTTGACCCCTCGGAGATGACTAGTGAGTAGACTGACAAAAATAGAGTAGGAAAACCTATGTTCAAATGCTACCTTAGCCAGGCATAAACCGTATGACCCCAGGCAAGTCGTTTTACGTTTGTCAACCTCAGATTTGTCCTCTTCAAAATGAGTGGAAATATACTAACATCTACTGCATGCGGGCCAAACCCAGTCACCATCTATTTGTGTACAGCCCATGAGCCAACAATGTGTTCTACATTTTTTTTTTTTGCTTTGGCAATTGGAGTTAAGTGACTTACCCAGGGTCACACAGCTAGTAAGTGTCAAGTGTCTGAGGCTGGATTTGAACTCAGGTCCTCCTGACTCCAAGGCTGGATCTCTATCCACTGCACCAACTAGTGGCCCCTGTGTTCTACATTTTTAAATAAGTAGTACACTGGACTAGAAAATCTCTAGCTCTTGGCAGATAGAGTACCAGATTCAGAATCAAGAATACCTAGGTTTAAATCTCATCTCATTCTTTTTAAGCTATGAGACTTTGGGCAAGTCATTTAATATATCCTGGCCTCAGTTTCCTCACCGGTAAAGTGGGGATAACAATAGCACCTATCTCACAGGGCTGTTAGGAGGATCAAATTGGTTCATGTGTGTAAAGCATGATGCAAGTCTTAAAGGGTTATATGTGTTAGTTATTGTTACTGTTGGTTTTGGCCAGCTGGATTTCTGTAGCATCAGGGCCAGTTGGAGGAGATGACTAAGACTTATCTGTCCTGGCTGCCATTCACAGCAACAAGAGAAGCACCTGTGCTGGAACTGGCAAGCAGAATGGAAACCTGAGGGAGGCTAGAAGCAAGGCTTGGCCAATTGTCCTTGAGATTGTTTTTCCATTCAAATACGTCCATCTTTCATGCTGAGCCATTGAAAAGCACTTTCCTTCTCGGTCCCTCTTTTCCACAGGACAGTTGTCTTCAAGCAGTCATATGCACTTGGCTGGCATTAAAATACCGTCAGTGTTTAGAAAGGCCAACCCAATGGGAATGTCACTGGGGCAGTCTGGTTGATGAGAGCTCCATGTAATCAACCGCCAAGCATCTATTAAGCACTTACTAAGTCCCAGATGGGTGGCTAGGTGGTGCAGTGGATAGAATGCCAAACTTGGAATCTGAAAGATTCATCTTCCTGAGTTCAAATCTGGCCTCAGATTCTTACTAGCTGTGCGACCCTGGACAAGTTACTTAACCTTGTTTGCCTCAGTTTCCTCATCTATAAAAAGAATTGGAGAAGGAAATGGCAAATCTCTGCCAAGAAAACCCTAACGGGGATCACAGAGTCAGGCCAACAATAGTAACAGCAACAATAACAAAGTAGTAGCAGCAGCACCAGAGGCCCAGGCACTGTCCTAGGTGCTGAAGACACTCAATCCTAAAATGGTTCAATGGATGTGTGATCTCAGCAGTTCCACAATTCCCTCCAACCTTGCAGATTGCAACCCATTCAGGTGACTCATCTGTATCCCTCCAAAAGGGAGCCACAGGGCTCCACCCAACATCCCGGAAACCTCCTTCTCTTTCTTTCCATAACCTGAGGGCATGAGTAGACTACTCATACCATTCAGCCATCATCCTCACTTTCACAATGTGACCAGCCCATCTCTTTCTTACTGACCTATTTCCTATTGATATCCTTTACACCTGATCTTAACCAGAGTTCTTCATTGATTACTCCTGCTAACACCTGCCAAGCTCCCCCTCCATTCCCTTCTGTAGGTCTGTCTTTAGTTCATTGTGGGAGGTAGTATTTTAACTCTCACTGCCCTATAGTATGGAAAAGATGGACCTTTGCTGTAATAGGAAACTTGATGATTTCCAAAGGGCTTTGTAACTTCCCCAAAACAATACAGTCCACTCTCTTTCTCCTTTTCAACTCTGGGCTCTGCTCACTGCCCAGTTGTATTGTCTATATCAGATATGCATGCTGTTTTTGGACAAATCCATTCAGATACATGTTGAAATATAGGCAATAGACAGTCTTCTGCTATTAGGGGAGGACATGGGAGATACATAAACATAGAAAAGCAAATTCATCTCTGCCCTCAAGGAACTTACATCCTAAAGTAAAGACATTTGTAACTTTCCCTCCCACATCCCTTCTTACCTGAATGGCCAGCTCTTTGGGGGTAGGTTAGACACACTTAATGCTAACTCATCTCAGGTTGCTCACAGGTCCATATAATTTTGGCCCTGAAAGAGCCTATAGAATTCAAATAGGATCAAGATCATGGCCTGATTGGGGGGTAAGGGGGCACTGAATTTAAAGTCAAAGGTGAAGATTCAAGTCCTACCCCATCATTGCAAAATTGGGGTACTATTTTATATATATTGAATATGTATCATCTCCTCTATTAGAATGTAAGCTCCTTGAAGGCAGGGACTATCTTTTGCCTTTTTTTTAGTCCCCAGGCTTAGCACAGCACCAGATACGTAGTAGGTGCTTAATAAATGTTGATTGATTGATTTTCAGTATGGTCGAGTGCCATGAGCATGTTGGACAACATAATCAAGAAGGACAGTCAAAGCCATCCTTGCCCTTGGGGAGTTTATATTCTGTTATGGGAGATACATACATAAGTATGCAGAACACCATATAATTTTTTGAGAGGAGGACACTAGCAAAGAGAGAGATTATGATTACAAGTAATAATAATAATATTCAACAACAGTTCAACAAACACTGATATTGTGTTAGCTGCTGGGGATATGAAGTAAAAAAATAGATAGTCCCTGGCCTCAGAGGGCTTACATTCTGATGGGGGTGGGGGTGGGGGACAGGACAGGACACTGACATTCATATAAGGTTTTTAAAGTGTTTTTGTACACAGTGTTACATTTAATCCTCACACAAGTTCATCAATCATGGGAGCATGTATCTGAAACTGTAAGGGACCTTAGAAATCACTGAGTCCAATCTGCTCATTTTACAGATGAGAAAACAGAGGCCTACAGAAGTTAAGACATTTGCCCAGTGTCACGAAACAGGGTTTTAACTCAGGTCTTCCCAATACCAAGTCCAGTGCACTAACCACCGTGCTACCTAGCTGCCTCTGGTTCTATGAGATTGATACTACAAGAGTCACCATCCTCATATTGCAGATATGGCAACTGAGCCTTGAAGAAGTGCTTTTGCCTGTGGTTTCACAGTGAGTAAAGAGTTAGAGGTAGAATTTGGCTGCAGTTCTCTCCCTAATAGATATCTAGCATTCTTTCAACCTAATGTTAAAGGGTTATTCCAGAAGGTCGGGACATTAGCCCCATGCCCCAACATGAGCCTCCTAAAGAGATTCTAATGGACCATCCAAATGACAATGGGGAGATGAGAGAGAGGAGAAGGCTAGGGTGAGAGAAATGTCATACCACACACACACACACACACACACACACACAAACACACACACACACACACACACACACACACACACACACACACCCAGAGGCCCACACCCTAAATCCAAACCTACAGGGTTTTCTTTGGCAGTCAGTCCTACCACGGCCAGAAACAGACAGGGCTATTTTGAGAACACTTTGAGTGAGAAAAAGCGGAGAGTTGCAGGTTTTCCAAATTTTATCCCCCACCTCCAACTCTCCACCTCACAAGAGGGCCCATTGATCAGAGACTTCGCCCCTCTCCACCCCTAGAGCCAGCCAGATCACGGAGCAGGCTTCTAGGTGCTAGACCTCGCAGGGCTGCTGACCGATTAAAGAATCTGTCTGAAACCTTAGCTGGGCTGAAACAGAGAGCGCCTTGTTAGCTCCTTCTTCCTATGGCCATCTTGGTTTATGAGTTGGCATCAGGGCAGGCCCCCCAGGCATCAGTAGGGGCCCCTGCTCCCTCCCAGGGAGTCATGCCTGCAGGATGCCTAGGATGCCTGGCTTCCCACCCCTGGCTTTCTGTAGCCTGGTCTTCTGAGCCCTGCCAACTCCAACCCGCCTCAAAATGTTCTCTCTTCCAACACCAGCGAAATCTGCCTTCTGGGGATCTGATAACTGGAGGCAGAGAAAATGGCTTACTGGAGCAGAATGGAAAGGACTTTTTTACTTTTACAAGCTTTGAGGATGGGCAGGACTTTGAAGACTGCTTAGGCCAACTCCTGTTTGTGGCAGATGAGGAAATGAAGGCCAGAGGGGAAGTCACTTAGAATTACACAGGCAGGAGAGAGCAGGGCCAAGGTCCAAACCTGGGTCCAGTGAGTCCAAATCTAGTTTTCTTTTCACTGACAAAGAGACCCATAAATAAAGAAACTCTTAGAGCTGGAAGGAACCTAAGCATCATAGGATATGAAAGCTGGGAGGGGTCTTAGAACAGGGAATATCAGAGCTGGAAGGGGCCTCAGAACAGGGGATGTCAGAGCTGGGAGGGGCCTCAGAAGAGGGGATGTCAGAGCTGGGAGGGGCCTTAGGACAGGGACTGTCAGGGCTGGGAGGGGCCTTAGAACAGGGAATATCAGAGCTGGGAGGGGTCTTAGAACAGGGAATATCAGAGCTGGGAGGGGTCTTAGAACAGGGAATGTCAGGGCAGGGAGGGCCCT
>NW_020941065.1:10200815-10229399 GCF_900497805.2 Vombatus ursinus | reverse complement strand
GCTGGGAGGGGTCTTAGAACAGGGAATGTCAGGGCAGGGAGGGCCCTTAGAACAGGGAATGTCAGGGTTGGGAGGGGCCTTCGAACAGGGAATGCCAGAGCTGAAAGTGAAACAAGTTTATATTATCCAGCTTGATTGAAGGATTTAGGAATGTTTAGACTGGAGAAGAGGAGGCTTTGGGGGTGTGCTGAATGCGACTCTGGTAGGACTCTGTGTTAGCTGTCTTTGGGTTTCTGAGAGGTGCAGTGGCTTGCTGGTGAGAATACCTAGCTTGGCACCTCCAGCTTCTGAGTGACTCGGGGATCAGTAACAGCTGGACCTATCAGGTTGCTGGCCTGGTGTACAATGTCTTTGTTACCATCCTAGATATCAAGACAAGCCACCATCACCCCAAACACAGGGATGAGTTTTATGTTAGCTCTGGAGAAACTAGCAAAAACCACTGATGGGTCTCAAGTCTCTCCCCATGCCAATTCAACCTCCATTCAGCGGGATTTTCCTAAAGCACAGGTCTGACAGTGTCACCCCCTCCCCTACCCCTCACTCCATAACCTTGAATGGCTCCCTAGTAACTCCAGGATCAAATCTAAAATCCTCCATTGGTCATTCAAAGCCATGCACACCCTGGCCCCATCCTACCTTTGCAGGTAGGGTGTCATTATACCCCTTGCTCTCTTCCACACCCTCTCTCACCCAGTTGCCCTGCTTTACTGCATTCTTCACTTAGAACACTTGTTGCCTATCCCCTTACCTTGACTCACTATCCCCCTGCCTAGAATGCTCAACCTCTTTCCCCGTCACTTCCTCCTCTGCCTCTTAATTTTCCTTTCTCCTAAAAACTCAGATCTAGAGTTACCTTCAGCAGAGCCCTTTCCAGAGCTGTGAGCGCCCACCTGTTTAAGACCATGTTGGGTTTGCTTTGTTTATTTCTTGTATTATATGCTTATATAAGCAATATTGTCTTCCCTGGGAGAATGCAAGCTTAGGGCAGAGACGTTTTCCCTTTTGTCTCTGTCACTTCAGTGCTTGGCATGTAATAGGTGCTTAATAAATGCTTGTTGATTAATTTATTAGCATCCTGAGTTCTCCCAGCCCTGAAGGTTGGGACATTAGCCCCATCCCCAACATGAACCTCCTAAAGAGATTCTAAGGGACCATCCAAATGACAACGGGGAGATGAGAGAGAGGAGAAGCCTGTTCTAAGGAGGAGAAGGTTCCCCTCTCAGCTCTGACAGTCTGTGATCCTCTGGCTTGGACACCATGTTATTTCTGTGTGTTCTAGACACACTCTCGGCCTAAGACTCCCAAAGGTTCTTCCCTCCACCCCCCAGTTGTTCTCTACGTGTCAGTATACTATCAGAGAGTTCTCAGGTTCTGTTTACATGATCCCTGAAGGGAGGAGAAGGGTGAAAATTACTGGAGTAAGTCACGGAAGCTGGTCTGCTTGGGCCCTAATTGTGACTCTGTGACTTAACACGGTTAATTCTGTTGCTTTCAGCTTCTTAGAACATTAGAGCTGGAAGAGAGCACAGAAATCATGTAGTGCCACCCCCTCCACCATTTTTTCAGAGGAAGACACTGAATCTTGACCATAGTGCTAACAGAATTCCTTTCAATCATTTTACACATAATTACCCTTATATGGTTGTGTCTTATTAATGTTTATCATTGAAACCTTTCAACCCCTCTGATTCTGAGTCTGAGGATCCCACCCCAATGCATTCAAGAATTTTGATGTGATGACAAGCAAATTCTCCAATTGTCTCATTCTCCAATCAACAGGCATTTGGTAAGCACCCATAATGCCAACTACTGGGCTAGACTTGGGGAAACAGACAAAAATGAAGGATGCCCTGCTCTCAAGGAACTTCCATTCTACTAGTTTTAATTCAGAGATGAATAGAGTCTTAGAGCTGGAAGGGTCCTTAGAGATCATCTAGTCCAGTCCACTCATTTGGCAAATGGGGAAACTGAGGCCAGAGATAGCAGGTGACTTGGTTGTTGTGAGAAACAAATGAGATAACATGTTTTGTGAACTTTAAAGTGTCATATGTTAGCTATTAATATTCCTCATATTCTGCCCCCTCCATCCTTAGATGATCATGTATGTACTTGTCCACTTACATGTCACATACCCCAGTAGAAGGTAAATGCCTGGGGTGGGGGGCTCAGGTCACGTTTGTTTATCCATTTCTCTGTTGTATTCCTTCATATCCAACGTGGCCCCTTGCACACACATAGCCCCACCAGCAGGGAGCTTCTGGGGAAAGTGAAGGCAGGCTCATGTTTCCTCTTTGGTCTTTAGGTATCAGTACAATCTTGCATCATTTGCCAGTTTTAGTCTGTTATCCAATGATTTTCCAAGAGTCTTCTTGGCATGTGTTTCCTTCCTCCCAGCTGGCAACTTTGCCCTTCAGAATATCTTCTCATAGAGGGTGAGTTTACAGAGCAGAGACACTGAACTTCTGAAGGTGATCATTTTCTATCAATTTCTCCTGGGAGGAAAAAGTGGGTAATACCCACTGGCATACTCCAATGGTATCATTGAGGCTGTCAGGTATTGCTTCTAGTGATAGAGATCACGGGCCATCCAAGCCCCTCAGTCTTATGCAGCTCTCATCCATGTCTTCCCATAAGTTCACAATAGATAGTCCACTCAATGTGCTGGGAACCTTTCTTATTTTCTCTTGACATTGCAAGGGAACCCGTGTGAGCATATAAGCTGTCCACATGTCATACAGTGCTTACAGCTCCATGCTACCACCACCCCATTCCTCATGTATCCAGCCCTGCATTTCTCTGATCACATTTTTTTCCCACTGTTGCACACCACACTGAGAAACAGTTTACAAAATCAAATACAATTAATACAGTTAAGGTATGTGGCAATAGGCATCGTTTCTCCTGCTAATTCAAGCCACCATTTTTAACTGAAAGTTTAAACATTAATTTTTTTCTTTTTTTTTTTCTCAATGCTTCTGAGCATGTTCCTCTATTTAAAAACTTGGTTTAAATCCTAAAGGCGAACTCGGAATGTGGACAAACTCTGAATGGCAAAGTGAAAGAAATAATATTCAAACAAATTTAAAACTACATTTAACATTAATATATGGAGATAGGAAGTAAACATGTTACTTTTTATTATCTAATTTATTATTATGGTAGACTGGAGGAACATGGATAAGTGAATCAATAGATCACTGGGAAACTTTATTTTAGCTTCGAACTTTAACCAATTCTTCAAACGACTCAAGAAACAGCTTCTCCTCTCCCTTCTCCTAACTACTGTTTTTTTGATCAGTAGAATGCTTGAAAGACTGACCAGGAGGAAGTAAAAGAAATAAGGAGCCCCGAATAATCAAGAGCTGGACAATAATAAGATTTCACTGATTATTTCCCATCATCCATCTATCTGATTCCACCCTAAAGGCCACCCATCTCTTCACTTTAAAAAGCACTAGCAAATACTTGTATGATTCTAACTCAAGAAAAGGTACACAAATCGAAATGTCTTTATAAATGTGTTCAGTGTTTCAAAGCCTTAGAAGAAATATTTATGAAGTTAGAATTGTTCATTCTGATCAGATATAGTAATTTCTTGTTTCTGTTTTTCAAAGGTGGTCTGGACCATATGGAATATTATGATATTAAACTGAATGAATGGAAAACAGTGTCACCAATGCCATGGAAGGCCTTAACAATGGAATGGGCAGCAGTTGGCACCATAGTTTATGTCTTTGGCCGGTGTCCAGGGTGTAGGTCATTTAGGACACATCCTTGAACACAACACTGAAACAGACAAGTGGGTCACCAGCTCCAAAGTCTGAGCTTTTCCAGTAACAGGCTGTTTAATTTGTGTTGTTGATATATCAAGTGCTCTACTTTGTTCATATGGAAATTAGGGGTAATATTAACACCTCACAGGATGGTTGAGAAAAATAGACTGATCCTCTGTTCTTTAGTTTAAGCTAGGCTTTGTGCAGAGTCATCAGATGTGGTTATACAGGGTCATGAACCAGAACTGGATAAGACCCACTGAGTCCTGCTCTCTTATTTTAGGGAACCAACTTGCCCAGAGTCACCTAGCAATTGACAAAATTTGGGGTCCCTTTGACCCTAAAAGCAGTTTGTCCATCATCCCCCAAGGCAGACCTTCTCAGTAAGCCCAACAGACTCAGTAATATCCTGCTAATAAGCCCTTATTGTTGTCATGGTGGGGGGGGGGATCAGTTAGGGTCAGTCCTCAGGCGCCATCATGCAGTCCTATGTTTCCTTATTCAAATTATTCCAGGAAATGATTTTTGCCTGCCTCCACCACAGAGGTCAGGGGTCAGGGCTAACTAGAGAGAGATGCAGGGACCCCCGCCTCTGGCAGGAGTACCAATTTTACTATGACTGAAATTCTGAGCTTTTCATCCCCCAGAGGAGGGATAACCTTATACAGGGAACTTGACCTTCCCAGGCCAAATCTCCCAGGAGGGGATTTGAAGTATATGGCTTCAGAAGGTCCCTGCTGTTGGGTCCAAGGGCCTGCCTAGGCCTCAGTTTATTCCTCTGTACAATGGGCAGTGGAAGGGGTTGAGGACTGGCCTTCACAATGTGGAAAAAGAAGGCTCTCAAGGTAGCTTATTCTTTAGGCAACGTCTGGACAGTGGACAGGCAACTCTTTGCCTTTTCACACTGGTGGTAATCTCAGCATGGCAGAGATGCAGTGAGTTGTCCTACAATAACCTCATTTGTTTCTCGTTCCATCTCCAGCCCACACACAGGGCCTCCCTAGTGGCTCCCAGAAAGGAAACGCCAGTAGCTATCTATCTTGCTCTGTAAATAAAACCAGCCACAACTAACTTTAGCCCTGAATAGAAGCAGTGTGTTCTGGTCACAGAGCACGCTGGAATCAGAGGGACCTGAGTTTGAATCCTGCCTTTGAAACTTGCTAGTTCTGGGTCAGTGGGCAAGCCATTTCATTTCTGAGTCTGTTTCCTCATCTGTAAAATAGGGATGATAACATACACAGTACCTGCCTTACAGGGTTGGGGTCAGGATCAAATGGGCTCGTGTCTGTAAAGCGCTTTGCAGAACTAAAGGCATCATATGAATGTCAATTATTGTTGTTGTTATTAACAATCTTTTTGTGTAGGTTAGATGATTTTTTTAATCAGTTTATGTTGATATGAGATGCATAAAGCCTAGGGATGCTAGTGTGTCAAAAGTTGTCGGCTTGCCACTCTGAACACAACAATGATATTTTGCTGTGACCAGACCTGCCCGTGTGATTGCTGGCTGGGATAGGGGGGCAGGTGTCTGGCACAAAACTGGGTCACAGAATCATAGATTTCACAGGTGCTCCTTCTGCCCTGTGAGGGAGGGATGCCTTTCTGCCCCTGGGAAGGAGGGAAGAACTGTTTTATTTGAGTCAGCATTCTTTTTAGTTTAAGAAATTAATTTTTTAAATCTCTCATTATCAGTAAAGTGATTTTTATTTCATTTTATGATCTGTGAGTGCCTCTTTGCATGCTAACCCCTAATTACTAAACTGGCCTAGGTTAGAGTTGGCCCAGAATATTCTCTCTCTGTTTCTCCGCACCAGCTGTTGCTCTGTCTGGAATGCTCTCCCCTCCTCACCTCCACCTCTTAGGATCCCTCATTCTTTTCAAAGCTCAGCTAATTGGCCATCTTGTAGGTGAGGCCTTTCCAGAAATTCCCAGCTGCTAGTACCTCCTCCAAATCAGTTGGTATTTATTTTTTGTGTGTGTGTATCACGCACACACATATACCACACATATACTTTTATAAATAACATGTATCTATCTACAAAGAGGCCATATTGCAAAATGGATAGCAAGTCTGATTCAGACCCAAGAAGATCTGGGTTCAAATCCTGCCCCTGACACATATTGGCTACGTGGCTGTGAGCCAATTACTTCTTCATGCCCTAGGAAACTAAGACTGTCCATTGCAGAGAAGGTGTAGACCTGCATTGGTAGAGGGAGTTTCCTCACCTGGGAAATCACAGGTCCAGCCCTTCTTCCCATCCATACATTTGTGTACATTTTGTCTTCCTGGTTAGACTAGAAGCTTCTTGAGGGCAGGGACCCTTTCACATTTGTCTTTGCATCCCCAGAATCTAGCATAGTACCTTAGGTGTTTAATAAATGTTCATGGAGATTGTCATTCAGCTTCTTCTTGAAGACTTCCAATAATGGGGAGTCTACTCCTCAAATATCTCTGAGCCTCAGTTTCCTCTTCTGTGAAAAATGGATAATAACCCCTGTGGCACCCATCTACCCAGAGGGCCATGCTCAGGAGCACATGGATACAAAGCACCTTATTAAAAATAACATTAAAATAAGATATGAATATCTACTATAATAAAATTAAGCCATAGAAATATATAAACCTATAATGTATAAATATAAAAATAATGATATTTTGTTTTCAACTCACTATTTTATAGAGAACTCCCAGTGAAAGGTTCCCTCTCTCCGTGATGGTCAGCATTTATTTTGTGACTTAGCTTAGAACAGCCTAGAACACTAAGAAGTTAGGGACTTAATTAGGGTCACACAGCCAATATGGGCCAGAAACAGGACTTGAACCCAGGTCTTTCTGATCCCAAAGCCTAGACTCTATCCACTATTCCATGTGGCCATTTACAAAGATTTTCCTCACCCCCCCCCCCCCCAAGAGCAAATCTTGTGAAATAAGGAGTCAAGATACTGTTATTCTCATTTTTGCAGATGAGGAAACTAAGGCTTAGAGAGATACATTGGCTTGCCCATGTCAGAGGCTAGATTTGATCCTAGGTCTCTTCCAGTACTCTGCTCTTTTTGGGATAACACATTGCCTCTCTATCAGAGGTTGATTGACTGAGTTTGGTGCTTCCAAGGTCAAATGACTGAGTTTTGAAAAGTTTGATACCAGTTGACCATATTCGACAACCATAGGTTTAAAGCTGCGAAAATCTGGAAAAAGACATTTTTACTGATAAGGAAAATGAAATTCATAGAAGTAAATTGGTTTGTCTGGGGTCCCGCAGCCAATACATGGTCCAAGGGAGACTTCAATCCATGTCTTTCTCTACCTAAGGCGAACTATCTAGTCTGCTCTACTGGGTACCATCACCATCACCATCGCCAACCCTGTGGTTATCATCATAATCCAATCATCGACCCTCAGAACAGGAACCCCCATCTCTGATCTGAGTGGTCTCAGCATCTTGACTCTGGGAAATTTCATCAATCACTTCCCTCTCTTCCTCCCTTCCTCCATGGCTCTACCCTGCCTCCTTCCTTCCAACACCCACTGACATTTTTCTCAGGTCCAGAGCGCCGTAATCAGATTGCCTTCAGTCTGCAGGTTGAGCCTGTGGGAATCAGCCCTTTCTCCATTCATTGGCAAGAAGAACAGTGGGAGGTCTTGTTAAGCCTGTCCTGCCGTGCAGAAGACAAAAGCCCCGTCCAGCCCCATATCGTATGTGCTATACTTCTTACCCCCTCTCCCTCTACCTGAGAAAATACAATCATTACAGAGAAAATGGACTGTCCAGTTTGTCTTCTCTTGGTCACTATCTCAGAGCAGGGGGAAGGAAAACGAGTTGGAGAGAAGCAGTCAGCAAAACCCTTGAAATCAGAGATGGAGGAGACGTTTTGCGTCAACCAGTCTGTCTCCTCCAGTCAATGAAAGAGTGGGTTGTTTTCTTTCTTAATTGTGTGCGTATGTCTGTGTGAGAGTATATGTTTTCCACCTCCAATTTTCTCTCCTTCTGGAAGCTTTGTATGGAAGGTCTCAGGGGACCAGGTTCTATTAAATGGCTCCATTGAAAATGGCCTCAGATCAGCCCAGGTGCCCATGAGAAGGGATTGATGACAGCGTTATCTAGGCTTACCCTCACTGTCTGGGCTGGTGTGGCTGGAGGGCAGAGGCAAGAGACTCCAGGGAGTGGTTGAAAGGAATGACTTTGACCTTGGGGGGGGGGGATGCTATCTACAAATGAAGATGAGAGTTGTGATCTGGCCAACAGGAGCAATTAATAGGCCGTTCTTATCCCATGGACCTGAATTCCTTTTACAAAGCCCACAGACCACTAGTGAGAGAGCAGAAAAACTTTCAGTGATGTGTCTGGAGTAATACTAGTAATGTTTCTGTCTCAAGACTTCAAGGGGCTGGGATTTTTTGAGCGAGGGAATCACCTCCTACTTGCCCTTCCTGTTACTATGGCCAAAACATTTATCCCCCCAAGCAGAACAGTAACTAAGGTGGGACCACCGGGCTTTGCTCTGGGGTGCTGACATGGGGCAGGGTATTTTAATAGCAGTCATTTAAAGCACTTTAAAATATTAAAAGCACTTTAAAGTACTTTAAAAATATTATCTAATTTTTGCCTCGTAACAACACTGGGAGGTAGATATTATTGCTCCCATTTTACAGTTGAGGAAACTCAGACTGACAGTTTAAGTGATCACATAGCCTATGATCGCATAGCTAATAAGTGTGTCGGCTGGATTTGAAATGAGATCTTCCTGATCCCAGGTCCAGGACTATAGCCACTGCATTCCCTAGCTAACAGGCATTGTGGGGGGGGGGGAGCAGGAAGAGGCAGTATCTAGAATACTAGATCTAGAATCAGGAAGACCTAGGTTCCAATCCCATCTCTGACATTTACAAGTATGTGATTCTAGACATATTCAACCAATCTGGGCCCCAGGTAACTTTTTTTCCCCCAAATTTTATTAATTTATTTATTTTTAGTTTTCAACATGCACTTCCACAAGATTTTGAGTTCCAAGTTTTCTCTTCATCTCATGCCAACCCCAAACCCAAGATGGTGTGCCTTCTGAATACTCCTTCCCCTAATCTGCCCTCCCTTCTATCTCCCCCTGCCCTTCTCTTATCCCCTTCCCCTTCTATTTTCCTGTAGGGCAGGATAGATTTCTATACCCCATTGCACAGGTAACTTTCTAAGACTAAAACTTACAAATGAGATGTTTTCAAACTCTGAAGCTCCCCTATGAAGAGTTAGTCAATCTACCCTTTATTAAGCTGCTACTATCTGCCAGGCACTCTGTTAGGCATTGTGAATACAAAAAAAGTAAAAACCTGCAACAGTTCATGTTTCTGCAGCTCCTTAAATACTGCAAATGACTTGCTTAATGTAGATTTGGCCACCTCCCTTTGACAGATGAGGAAAGTGAGACATAGAGACACAAAGATTCTTGCTCAAAGTCGACACCACTCTCTTAGTTCTCCTCCTATGTCTCTGACCTCTCCTGGGTCTTCTTTGCTGGATCCTCCTTCATATCATGCCCTCTAGCCATAGGCATCCTTCCAGGGTCTGTCCTGGGCCTTCTTCTCATCTCCCTCTATAGTATTTCACTTGGGGAACTCATCATTTCCCATGGATTGAATTACCATCTCTATGTTGATGATTCTCAAATTTCCCCTTCCTGCCCAAATCTCTCTACTGATGTCAGATTTTACATCTTCAACTGCCTTTCCAACGTCTCAAACTGGATGTCCAAGAGACACCCTAAACTCGATATGTCCAAAGCAGAATTCGCCATTTTTCTCCCGAAGCCTTCTCCATCCCAAATTCTTCTATGACTGTCCAGGGCATCACCATCCTCCTGGTCCCTCAGGCTCCCAACCTAGGAGTCATCCAGGATTCTTCCCAACTTTCACCCTCCAGATCAATATGGTGCCACCTTTACATCATCTCTTCAGTACACTCACCTTCTCTCCTCTGATGCTGCCCCCACCCTGGTGCAAACCTTATCATCTCACAACTGGACTATTGTACTAACTGTCAGAGGGTCTGCCAGCCTCGGGTCTCTCCCCACTCCAGTCCACCCTCCATTTAGCTACCAAAGTGATTTTCCTAAGGCACAGGTCCAACTATGTTACCCTCTACTCAATAAACTTCAGTTTCTCCCTATGGCTTCTAGGATCAAATAAAAATCCTTTATTTGGCATTCAAAGTCCTTCATAATCTGGTCCCTCATACTTTTCCAGTCTTCTCCCACCTCACTCTGCACCCATCATATCTTCTTCCATCCAGTGACACAAACCTCCTCGCTATTCCACAAACAAGACCCTCCATCTGACAGCTCTGGGCATTTCCTCTGGCTGTCACCCACGCCTGGAATATTCCCCCTTCTCTGCTCTGACTACTGACCTCTCTGGCTTTTTTAAAGTCCCAACTAAAGTCCCACCTACTACAGGAAGCCTTCCCCAACCCCTCTTAATTCTAGTGCCTTCTCTCTGTTAATTATTTTCTATAAATCTTATCTATAGCTTGCTTTGTGTGTGTGTATATACATATGTATAAATATATACTTTGTGTGTATATAATAAATGTATATCATATAATATCTGCATGTGTATATATAATATATGTATATTACAGAACATATGCATGTGCATACATATATAATATATGCAGGTATACACAATATATGTATATTATATAACATATTCATGTACACATAATATATGTATATTATATACAATATGCATATATAATGTATGGATATTATATACTATATGCATATTATATATATATATAATATCTTTGTGTATAATGTCTAAGTGTTGTCTCTCCCATTAGACTGTGAGCTTTTTGAGCTCAGAAACTATCTTTTGCCTCTTTTTGTATCACCATTGCTTAGCACAGGGCCTATGTACTAGGTACACAAGGCACATAGTAGGCCCATAGTACTATGGCACATAGTAGGCTCTTAATAAATGTGGGCTGACTGACATAGGGGCAGAGACTGAGTTTTCACTTCTGTTTTCTGACTCCCAGGCCAACATTCTCTCCACTCTGCTCTAGTGGCCGTCACCTTCACAAGGTAGAGGAGGCTGGGGGAAACTTAGCAGGAACTGAAAGAAATGAGCTTCGGCTCAGGTGTTCAATTAATCTTAGGGGAACTGTGTTTTCTTTTGAGGGGAAAAAATTCTCTTTGCCATAAGGTTCCCTATTGTTTATCTAACATGCAGACAGCTAGCTCTCCACTGATTCTCACAAAACTAATCCACAGGCCTGATAATTCTCCCCAAATCCCACTGGTCTCATCCCACTTCTTAGCAAGAAATTTAAAGTAAAAAAGGCCACAGGGCAGATTCAGATTCCTGGGTCTCTATTAATTTTCCATGCTATAGGAGAGAGATGCACCTGCTCAGCAACACTGCCCTAAATAATTAAAGTCCAGGGAGATGTGTCCCTATATATTAACACAGTGCCGCTAGTGGGGGCTTTTCTTTGAGCCTTTTCATCATCCCTCTGCTGGCATCCAAGAGCAAGATGGAATTCACTCCAATGGGTGGTCCCCCCCTTTCCCCACCTTATTAGTGCCAGGGAGTGAGGTTAGAAGAATACTGGAAGCTAAGGGAGACAATAATGGAGATAATGATCTTACCACCTGCCTGCATTGCACACACCAGTTGCCTGTCCTTGGCTGCTCTTGCCTGGACCAGCCTCCCAGATGCCAGTCTCCCCCATTCTCTAATTCCCCCTGCTCATAGTTACCAAAAACAATCTTCCTTCCTCTTTCCCCTGCTCAAGAGCCTTCACTGGCTCCCTGGTGTGTGGTAGAACTGCACTTGTGATTTCATCAGCATAACAAATTCCTGATGAAGAAAATCTTTCTACCAGTGCAGGTTGGTACTTTATCTGCAACATCTAGTCTTAAGAAGTTGCCTGGGGCACAGGGAGGCTAGGAAACTTGCAGAGTCGAACAGCGAGGACATGTCAAAGATAGGACTTGACCCCAAGTCTTCCTGCCCCCAAGGCTTGCTTTCTATCCTGTGCACAGTACTGCTGTTTATGAAATATGTTATTTCTTGTTCAGTTGTTTTCCAGTCTAGTCTAATTCTCTATGACCCCATTTTGGGTTTTCTTAGCAAAGATACTGCAGTGGTTTGCCATTTGCTTCTCTGGCTCATTTGACAGATGAGGAAACTGAGGCAAACAGGGTGAAGTGACTTGCCCAGGGTAACACAACTAGTAAGTGTCTAAGGCTGGATTTGAACTTAGGAAGATGAGTCTTTCTGACTCCAAGTCTGGCACTCTGTCCATTTTGCCACTTGGCTGCCCATGGAATATATTATAAAGTCCCTTAATCTGGCATTTCAAACCCTCCCAAACCTGACCCCTATCTAACTTTCAAGATTTTTAAAAAATACTGTTTCCTTTCACAAACTCTGTTTTCACAGTCACACACACTGTCTCATAGATGTCAGACTCCATTTCCCACCTCTGTCCCTTTGCCCAAGCCATCACTGATGCCTAGGATGCCCTCTCTCCTCATTTCCTCAAGTCAGAATCATTGACTTCCTTCAAGGCTTAGCTCAGTGCTTTCTCTTCTATGAAGCCTTCCCTGTTCAACCGTCATTAGTGTTCCCTCCCTTCTCATATTACCTCCGTATCTGAATAATGCTGTACTCCTCCAATAGGATATGAGCTCCCTGAAGTCAAGGACAAAGTCAATCCTTTGTTTTTGTACCCCCCAGTGCCCAGCACAGTGTCTGACCCTACCGAGCATTAAATCGAATATGTCCAATGGTGGCCTGGGGACCTGAATCAGTAGCAGGAATGATTTCAGGGAAATGTCTGCATTCTTTTGCCCGGTGACCTTTGTGGTTTGCGTCCAGTTATTGGAAGAAGGCTGGTTGCATTGGAGGTGGACTAGGGTGGAGTTTGGGGGAGGCAGGCTGTGGCTCCAGTGATAAAGTGAATCAATATGGACAGGGATTGAGCAGATGACCTTGGCCTACCTGGTTACCCACTGTTCAAAATCACAGTGATTTTCCTCCTCAAAGAAGTTGTTGAGGACAATTCTCAAAGAAAGCACAGAATATCAGAGCTAAGAAGGACCTTAGAACTTGAAATGTCAGTGCTGCAAGGGGCCTTAGAACAGGGGATGTCAGAGCTGGGAGGGGGCTCAGAACAGAGGATATCAGAGCTGGAAGAAGCCTTAGAACAAAGAATGGCAGAGCTGGGAGGGGCCTTAGAACAGGGAATGTCAGAGCTGAGAGGAGCCTTAAAACAAGGAATGGCCGAGCTTGGGGGTGCTTAGAGGAATGGCAGAGCTGTAATGGGCCTCAGAAAAAAATAGAAGACACTATTAGAAGTGCCTCAGAATACAAATGAGGTAACATTTGGGCTGAACTGGGGTTCCAGTGCTGGCTCTGGGTGACTTTGGGGGGGATGCTTTCCTTTTCTGAGCCCGTTTCCTTGGCTCTAAAACCAGGCCTGGTACTATACGGCCTCTAAAGTCTCTTCCCCCGATCTAACTCCTCTGAAAGCCACAGATGTACAGGATGTAGAGCCCTGCAGGGACCTTAGGAATCACCCAGTCTCATCTTATTTGACCAATGGTGTCACTGAGGCCCAGCAGAGGGACACAACTTCCCCAAGGTCACATAGGTACTTTACCTGTGTCTCCTACCCAGCTCCTTCCATTCGTCCTGGCCACCTTCCAAAGTCAGTCTCTTATGGCTCCTTGCTTGCAGAAACTGAAGGTTTCCAACCAAGCTGCCATATCCCTAACCAGCACGCCTCCAGTCTTCAGTGGAAGCAGAAACCAGGACCCTTCAGAGGATGCCTCAGCACAATCAACCCAAAGACATTTTTCTCTTGGCAAGATGGAATCCTGCCGCCGTGACCTGTAACCCAATCGCTGTTCCCTTATCCCTCCATGACATCGTCTCACAGTCTTAATTTAAACCAATCCAGAGCCAAACACAAGGATCCCTGTTACCTGATCCTCTCCATCTGTACCATCTTATCTTCCGGTCATAGGGTTTCCTTTAATGGGGCACTTGAAAGGGCTTTCTGGGTGAAATCAACTGCAATCCTTAGCCTGCCAGGAAAGGGGCTAATTGTATCCTCTGAGCAACTGTCTTTTGTGTTAGGAGAACAAAGCCCGATCCCAGGGAGTCCTCCCATATGTAAATGAGCTTCTAGGAGGGAGTAGAAGAAGGAAAAGGCCCGTTCGAGCTGGAGAATTGCTTTCCTTAGAAAATAAGGTCGTACACCGTCAGAGAGCTGGGAGGGGCCTCGACACTCTAGAAACACACGGACAGCGTCGAAGCTGGAGGAAACCTTAGGTTTGTCTGAGCCAATGCCTTTATTTTCACAGGAGAGGCAACGGAGACCCTGAAAAGAGATGGCTGAGATGGCTCTTCGAATGATGTAGGTTGGAAGGAGCTTAGAGCTCAGAATGCAGGAGCGAGAAGGGGCTTTTGAATGAAGACTGTCTGGACCAGGAGGGGTCTGAGAATGAGAGATATCATCTTGTTTGACCCCTCCCTTTATTGTAGGGTTACAACTGCTCCCCTCCTGGTCTGGTTGGAAGGAGGGAGGAGCAAAGAAGGCTTTGCTCCAGGAGAGAGAGCTCCGGGCCCGGAATCAGGAAGACCTGAGTTCAAATCCAGCCTCAGACACTTCCTAGCTGTGTGACCCTGGGCAAGTCACTTCACTCTGTTTGCCTCAGTTTCCTCATCTGTAAATGAGCTGGAGAAGAAAATGGCAAACCCCTCCAGCATCTCTGCCAAGAAAACCCCAAATGGGGTCAGGAAGAGTCAGATATGACTGAAAATGACTGAAAAACCAAAATTTAGAGGACATTAACAGGACTTTTAAATAGAAGTATTGAAAAGCTTAAAATCCTCCAGTCTGCAAGAAGTCTTTCCTGGTCCTCCATCTGAGATTACCTTCATTTTATCCTGTATGTATCTATGTAAAACACATATGCATGTGTACACACATGCACACACACATGCACACATACATACAATGTACATATCTGTATGCACATACATACATTTACAGACATGCACATGTATATATGTATACATATGTTGCCTATACACATAGTTGTTTACATGTTGCTATTTTCATTAGTTTGGAAGCTACTTGAGAGCAGGGACTGTTTTGGGCTTTCTTTGTGCCTCAAGCTCTTACTCAGTGCCTGGTGCTTAATAAATTCTTGCTGACTTGACTTGAAAAGCAGAGCTCAGCATCTAATTAGCGGAGCATGGTTAGCTTACGTAGAAATCTGCTGTACGTCCCTCACTTTCCTTCCTCTTCTGATTTCTACTCCCCATTTCCAATGCCTCTTTCCCCCAAAGTCCAGTGCAGTGGCCTTGCTTTATCCCAGGGTAGGTTTGTCCTGGGGGATGGGGTTGGAGTTGGGGGGAAGTCTCTATCCCCCCCACACTCTCAACTGAATTTTTCTCAAAAGGTTGACTTGAGGCCCCTTGTGGTACTGAATGTCCAAGGTACTGAGCATACCCATTAGGGCATGAAATTCTGGTCACTCTTGTCTGGGAAGACCTTCTGAGACCCAGACTCCCAATCCTGAGATCCTTAGGGCCTTTACCATCTGATACAAATACTGCCTGCAACCCACCAGCTGAGCCTTTCCTCTATGGTCAGATGTAGATGAACCGCTCAATTCTGCAGATCTTGTCAATCAGTGATTAACCAGGGGGAAGTAGCTAGAGGTCTGGACTTGGAGTCAGGAAGACCTGAGTTCAAATCCAGCCTTAGACACTTACTAATTGTGTGATCCTGGGCAGGCCACTTAACCTCTGCTTGCCTCAGTTTCCTCAACTGTAAAATGAAAATAAGAATAACATCTACCTACTCACAGTGTTGTTCTGAGGCTCAATATTTGTAAAGGTCTCAGCACAGTGCCTGGCACATAGTAGGCCCTTGATGAATTCTTGTGCCCTTCCTTCCATCTAGTCTAACTCACTCTTTTATGGAGAAGAAGGGGGGTCCTCTGTCCCCAATCCCTGCTTTATTTCCTTGCCCAGAAAGTTCATCTTCTAGCTTAGGTCTGCCACATGCTGTGTGGTGTTAGCCAGGTGCCAAGGCCTTGGTGGGCCAACCTGGGATTCCCTGTGTGAAGGAGTCCATTTCTGGGGGACCTCTGCCTTTCTCCAGAGCTGGGCTCAGCATGGGCTGCTTAGACAGAGCATGTTTGCTGAGCACCACTAACACCTTGCAAAGAAAAGGCAAAATGGAAATAGAGCATTTAATTATTATCTAAATCGGTCCAGATGCCATAAGGAGAGAATCAAAGTATTCGGTGTAGTTTCCCTGGTGCTGCTTTTAATTTTATCTTATCAAAACAGAACTTTTTTTTAAAAAAAAAAAGGAGGAAAAAAAAACCTTCCTGTAATTAACCAACTCAAAAATCCTCTAATAAATGTTAAAAAATAACCCACAGGTCATCAAACTACAACGCAGAGAGATGGGGGGCTTTTCAACAATGTAGAGTGGATTAAATAACTGATGTATTGACTTTTTCCGGGAGACTCCCCCTCCCACAGAAAGGCCTCAGCATTAATAGCTGGGCTTCCCTGCTTGCTGAAGCTGGCCTGTGTGGGCTCCAGACCTCCTGCTGTGACAGATGGGCATTGGGCTTTTGGCTCGAGGGTGTCTTGCGGACCACCTCTTCTTCCTGTCACCCACCTTACTTCAGCAAAGGCATTGAATGCCAAAAAAATAGTTGAGACTCTGGTTCATTACCCTTGTTCATCAGCTTGTTGGTTAATGAAGATTAGAGCTTGAATTCAATTCACTGAATCCCAGAACCTCAGAGATGGAGTGGACCTTAGGGGCCATTCAGCCCTACCTGTAGCAGAGTAGTCTTGACTTTAGAGTAAGAAGACGTGAGTTCAACTCCTGTCTCTGGCACTTGCTATGTGTACGACCTTGGGTATTAATGATAACTAATACTTATAGAGGGCCTACTATGTGCTGGGCACTGTGCAAAACACTATACAAATAATACCTCATTTGATCCTCACAACCACCCTAGGAGGTGGGTGCTATTATTATCCCCATTTTACAGTTGGGGAAACTGAGGCAGACAGCAGGAAAGTGACTTGTCTAGGGTCACACAACTACGAAGTCTTTGAGGATGATTTTGAACTCAGGTCTTCCTGACTCCAATGTTTATGCTCTATCCACCCCTCCACCTAGCTGCTCCTAAATCTCTTAATGTCCCTGTGACTCAGTTTCTTCCTCTGGAAAATGAATGGATTAAACAAGATGGCTTCTGAGGTCTCTTCCAGCTCCAGAACTATGTTTCTATGACCTATCAGAGCATCCTTTGGTTTCCCTTCAGCGGCAGAACCCTGGGTCAGAACTGTTCCAGTATTCTTTCCTTTGTATATCATCATCATGGGAAAAGAAATGTGGGGTTCCTTGTGCTAGCTCCAGGAAAGCGTTGGCTATTTCATGATTGTCATTCCATTCCTTCAGGATACAGTGTCTGCTTGGCAGAGCCAATAGATTCCTAGGCTTGGAGCCAGGAAGTCCCGGGTTCAAATCCCACCTCTCACTTTTACTAGCTGTGGAATCCTGGACAAGTTACTCAGTCTCTGAGGTTGACTGACCAACTGAGTCACAGATGGCTGACAATCTGCATTGATGCGGAGGCTCCTTCATGGAAGGAAGTCCTGTTCTTACTGAGCATCCTCAGAGCCTTGAAAACTGTAGGTGCTTAATAAATGCTTGTTGAATCACGTTGATGATTTGTTGTCCTTGGCCAAGAAGAAGAGACCACAGAGAATCAGGCCTTGGTAGGAGCCAGTCTTGAGGAAAGCAGGACTTTGGGGCCTGGCTTCAAGGAGATTCAAGGCTGAGAGGGCACCCAGGCATCAGCCTGCCTCGCATCCCTGCCAATTTGCCCCTCACCGGCTCCGCTTGAAGCTTGGAGACATTTAGGTCAAGGGGATGGAATTACCCACATTGGAGATCAGCAATGAACACTCGTCCAATGTTGGGAGCCCTCAACTGCAACACCAAAGTGTTCTTTGGCCACACCTGGGACTTATCCAAAGATGTGGTTTAAAACTTTTTTTGTTCTAGTTAATTTTTAAATTATCAAGCATTTATTTTTCTCTCCCTCCTCCACTGAAAACACAAAGGGTCTATCACTAGATATGTTGGAGCTAAGAGCTAGATTCACATCCTCCCTGTGTGACCTAGAGTAAGTCACAGACCCTCTGGGGGTTGCGATTTTCCTACTGTATTAATCAATCAACAATCATTTATTGAATTCTATCAGAATATGATTAATGTTATAAAGTGAAAGAGTTGAACTAGAAAATGTCTAAGGTCTCTCCTGACTCTAAATATTCTGATTTTCCCTCCCATATGGGATTCTCCCAGCTGGCCATCTGATGTCTGTCCAGAGATATGGGGAGGGGAGGGTCTCTATTTTGGGTAGAGGGAGTGCCTGAGCGCCTCCAAATGGCCCAAACGCCTGGCCTGCTTGGAGTCTTGGGTTGGGTTACAATGAGTAATAACTGAGCCCAAAGAGAGTACATTGGTCCAAGGTCACATAGGCAGTATGTTAACAGCGGCTGGATTTGAACACAGGTCTTCTGACTCTCAATCCAATGTACTCAGTATTTTAAAACTTGTTATTGATCAAGAAAAAGATATTGATTGACAGCTTTGGGTCTTTGTGGAGGGGAGAAAAGAGAGTCAGAGGAAGGGAGAAATTGAAGGTATGATATATTTCAGACAGAGAATGTTGGAAGTGGCAGAGACTTCAGAGATGGTTTAGTCAGCGTCCTAGGATTTAGAGCTGAAAGATCTGTGGATGTAATAATGTTATTGCTATTGACAGAACATAGAACATTGGTGCTGAAAGTGACTTTAAAACTTAGAAGAGGGAATATCAGAGCTAGGAGGGGCCTTAGAACAGGGAATGGCAGAGCTGGGAGGGGTCTTAGAACAGGGAATGGCAGAGCTGGGAGGGGTCTTAGAACAGGGGATGTCAGAGCAGGTTGCTCAGTGTGTGTTCCACTGTACACGCTTCCTTTGCCCCCACATTTCCCTTAGGCCTGTCTGGTCCATTTTATGGAGACTGTCCAATCTTCAAAACCTCATCTGTCCATTTTCACATCAAGCAGAGCATGAAATGTGCCTTCCAAACTGCTAAGAGGGTGTTGGGTAGGGAGTAAGAGAGGGGCTCATCTGGGAGTGAGACTGCTCATTGATATCTCATAACTTCCAATATATTTTATTTTATTTTTTTTGTCACTTGGAGGTTGTTTCTACTTTTATTTTTTATTTTTTCCCTCATCTTTATTTATTTTTTAAATTTTATTTATTTTTTATGGTAATTTTTATTTATTTTTTTGTTTTCAACATTTACTTTCACAAGATTTTGAGTTCCGAATTTTCACCCCATCTCACCCCTCCCCCCGCCCCAAGATGGCATGCATTCTAAATACCCCTTTCCCTAGTCTGCCTTCCCTTCTATCTCTCCCCCCCTTCTCTTATCCCCTTCCCCTTCAGTTTTCCTGTAGGGCAGGATGGATTTCTGTACCCCATTTCCTGTATTTCTTACTTCCCAGTTGCATGTGGAAACATTTTTTTTAAACATGTGTTTTTAAAACTTTGGGTTCCAAATTTTCTCCCTTCCTCCCTCCCCACTCACCTTCATTGAAAAGGCAAGCAACTCAATATAGGTTATACTTGTGCAGTTATGCAAAACACTTCCATAGTAGATCTGCTGTGAAAAACTAACTCTATTTTCCTTAATCCTAACCCGCCCACCCATTTATTCTATTCTTTCTTTTGACCCTGTCCCTCCTCAGAAGTATTTGCTTCTGATTACTCCTTTTTCCAATCTGCCCTCCTCTCTATCTTTCCCCTACTCTCTTGCCCCCTTCCCCACCTATTTTCCTGTAGGGTAAGACAGATCTCCACGCTCAATTGAGTGTGTATGTTATTCCCTCCTTAAGTCAAATCCTATGAGAATAAGATTCACTCATTCCCTCTCACCTTCCCCCCTTTCCCCTCCACTGTAAGAACCTTTTCTTTTCTGTTTGTTTTTTTTGTGGGATAATTTACCCTGTTTTACCTCTCCCTTTCTCCTTCTCCTAGTATATTCCTCTCTCACCCCTTAATTTTATTCTCCAGATATGACCCCTTCATTTTCAACTCACCCTGTGCCCTCTATCTATGTATCTATATCTATATATACGTACATATAATTTTTTCCCCTCCAACTACCCTAATACTGACAAGGTCTCATGAGTTACAAATATCATCTTTCCATGCAGGAATGTAAACAGTTCAACCTTAATAAGTCTCTTATGATTTTCTCTTTCCTGTTTACCTCTTCATGTTCCACTCGAGTCTTGTATTTGAAAATCACATTTTCTATTCAACTCTGGTCTTTTCATCAGGAATGCTTGAAAGTCCTCTATTTCACTGAATGACCATTTTTTCCCCTGCAGGATTATACTCAGTTTTGCTGGGTAGGTGATTCTTGATTGTAATCCTATCTCTTTTGCTCTCTGGAATATTATATTCCATGCTCTGCGGTCCCTTAATGTAGAAGCAGCTAAATCTTGTGTTATCCTGATTGTGTTTCCACAATACTTGAATTGTTTCTTTCTGGCTGCTTGTAATATTTTCTCCTTGACCTGGGAACTCTGGAATTTGGCTACAATATTCCTAGGAGTTTTCCTTTGGGAATTTCTTTCAGGAGGAGATTGGTGGATTCTTTCCATTTCTATTTTGCCCTCTGGTCCTAAAATATCAGGGCAGTTTTCCTTGATCATTTCTTGAAAGATGATGTCTAGGCTCTTTTTTTGATCATGGCTTTCAGATAGTCCAATAATTTTTAAATTCTCTCTCCTGGATCTATTTTCCAGGTCAGTTGTTTTTCCAATGAGATATTTCACATTGTTTTCTAATTTTTCATTCTTTTGGATTTGTTTTACAGTGTCTTGATTTCTCATAAAGTCACTAGCTTCCAATTGCTCTATTCTAATTTTTAAGGAAGTATTTTCTTCAGTAATCTTTTGGACTTCCTTTTCCATTTGGCCAATTTTGCTTTTTAGGGCATTCCTCTCCTCATGGGCTTTTTGGACCTCTTTAGTCATTTGGGTTAGGCTATTTTTTAAGGTGTTGTTTTCTTCAGTATTTTTTTGGGTCTCCTTTAGCAAGCTGTTGACTTGTTTTTCATGATTTTCTTGCCTCACTCTCAGTTTTTCCTCTACTTCTCTTACTTGCTTCTCAAAATCCCTTTTGAGCTCTTCTAAGGCCTGGGACTGATCCATATTTTTCTTGGAGGCTTTGTATGTAGGAGCTTTGGCTTTATTGTCTTCTTCTGGTTGTATGTTTTGATCTTCTTTGTCACCAAAGTAAGATAATATAGTCTGACTCTTTTTGCGCTGCTTACTCATGATCCTGGCCAATTACCTGAGTTTTAAACTCTTTGTTAAGGTAAAAGTCAGCTTCCAGTGTGAAGAGTGTACTGTCCCAAGCTTTGGGGGTTTGTACAGCTGTTTTCAGAGGTACTTCTAGGGACCTGTAAATTTTCAGTTCTTCCAAGGTGGTATGATAAGGGGTGAGGTGTTTTCTCTCTATCACCACAACAAGCTCCACAGCACCAGCGTTCCTTCTCGCTCTAGGACTGCCCCTCAGAACTGTGACCCAGATCCAAGCACAGGTAAAGCAAGAGATTCCTGCCTCAGCACTAGCAAAAAGATCTCTACAATACCCCTCTGATCAGCCACTTGATTCCCCCCTCAGTCTGTGGGTTGGAAGCTCAGGAAAAAGCCGCAGCCTAGCTTCTCTCTCACCACAGTCACAGACTTTTCCCACTGACCTTCTAAGTTGTCTTTGATCTTCAGGGGTTGAGAAGTCTGGAAACTGCCACAGCTGTCCGTGATTCAATCCTCTGAAGTCTGCTCCAGGGTTGCTGCGGCCTGCGTGCCCACGCCCAACTGCGCTCCTCTCTCCACCCGGCGCGATATATCTTTCAGATCAACCACCCAGGCTGTCTTTGGGTGGAAATCTGTTTCACTCTGTCTCTTTGTGGGTTCTGCTGCTTTAGAATTTGTTTAGAGCCATTTTTTTAGGTATTTGGAAGGCTTTGGGAGAGAGCTCAAGACAGTCACTGCTTTCCCTCCGCCATCTTGGCTCTGCCCCCCCAATATATTTTAGTTAATTATTCTTGCCTACTAGGAGGGAAGGTCCTATGCTGCAAGTGCTCTTGGTACCCCCTATATTTCAGAGCTTTGAGATGGAGCCTCAGTCGCATCACCCTAGGTTTGGATCTGCACCAACCTGGCACCATGGCTGTGATGAGTCTGCTCATTTGCTATACAATAGAATATACATGGAAAGTGCACTGATTTTGGAACCCAAAGTATCTAGGTACAAATTCTGCCTCTGACACTACCTATGTGATCCTGGGCAAGTCATTTAACCCTGTTTGTCTCAATTTCTTTATCTGTAAAATGAGATGGAGAAGGAAATGGCAAAGCACTCCAGTATCTCTGCCAAGAAAACACCAAATGGGGTCATGAAGAGTTGCATATGCCTGAACAACAAGGTGTCAGAAACTTGAAAGGTAGGAAGGGGTCAGCTTGGAAAGATGGTCTTTAAGTGCCTAACAATAGTTTGTATTTTACCTGAGAGGCAATAGGAGATCATTACAGTTTACAGAGGGAGAGTTGTGTATTTTGCACTAAGGAAGAATCAGAGTGGGCAGGAAAATGAAACACCTCTCTGATCCTGTATGTTCTGAAGAGAATATTCCTACAGAATGGGTCCCTTCCATCAAGCCCAGACTCCTGAACCCTAATCCCTCCTTAGAAGTCTCTCTCTATCCCTGCCAGCCAGCAAGTCCCTGGCCCAAGCCTCCGAAACATGTGGCATCCAGCATGATCTGAGCACACAGAGGGAATGGCTGCAGGCCAGGAGCTGGGGGATGACTAAGAGACTAGTACAAATTAATTCCTGTCTCACAGGTATGTTGTGAGTCTTACTTTATTAATATGGGCAAAGGAAGCAGAAAATGAAAGGCATTGTGCAAGAGAAAAGGGGTATTATTATAATACACTTGGCACTTTTCTTCTTCAAAAGGCACTTTGCAAGTAGTCACAAATTAATCCCCCTTGCATTCCAGGGAAGGAGGTGTAAGGATTGTGATCCCCTGCCTGAAAGAGAGGCAGAGACAAAGAAACAGTGACAGAGAGACAGACAGAGGGAGAGACACAGAGAGACAGAGAAACACACAGAGAAAGAGAATAAAAGAGAAGAGAGGAGAAGAGGAAGTGAAGAAGAGGAAAAGGAGAAGAGTGAAATAAGGAAGCCCAAGCAGATGGCATCCCCCAGCAAAAGACCACTGCAAGATCCAGGTCTAGAGAGTTAGTACCTCAGGATCATGTGCCTACCTCTAGAGTGGGGACTGGGAGGGAAGAAGTCCCTTGTGGCTGCAGGGGAAAGAGTGCAAAACTAAAAGTCAAGAGAATAGGGTCCTCTGCTAGGTGATATTAGGGATAGGTCTTCCTTTCTCTCAGTCTCAGTTTCCTTGTCTATAAAATGAGGGAGTCAACTTGACCATGATCTAAGTGCTGTGGGCTTATGATCACTTAGAGGTCTGACATCTGTATGTGAGCAGAGGAAAAGAATGTTCATGTCACAGAAAGACTATGCCCAGCAGGCAAAAGAAAGACTAGACAAGAAAGGTAGCCTGAGGTACTGGCCAAAGTGCTGGACTGTAGGATCCCAGAGCTGGAAGTGACCTTTGAAGTCATCTTGTCCATGAGGAAAATGAGGTCTAAAGAGTTTCTGCTTTGCCCAAGTAGCAAATAGTAGAAATAGGATTTGAACCCAGTCCCACTTGCCTTAAATTCAACACTCTCTCCACTCTACCACACTGGATGCCTGGGTTCAGCTCTCCCAGCTCTGCCATTAAGTCCTAGCTCTGTGTGACCTTGGGAACTCCATTTCTAAGCCTCAATCCCCTCATCTGTAAAACAAAGAGGTTTGAGGAAATCTTCTCCAAAGTCCTTTCTAGCTTGCAAAGAAGAGGTCTATGATTCAAGCAAGCATGACCTTTAGCTGGCTTTTTCAGTGAGCTGGTGGTGCTGGGCGGGACCTGTGAGGTTCTAGCAGCCCCACCAGCCAGTGCCAAGCACCATGCCCAGGCTGTTAGGCACACACGTACACTCATAATCATCTGTAGGCGGAAACCGAATGCTCCTATTTAATTAGCTAAATACCAAAGAAAATATTTCAAACAAGGACGTGATTTGAGTCGGGAAGTCAGGGTTTCAGCACTGTCTGAGTGGGAGAGAATCTTAGTGAGTGGGAAAAACAGGACGGGAATGAAAGAAAATTTTCTAGAAAAGAAGGATGAGGTGAAGTTTGGGCTGGCTGGGGGTTGGGGGAGAAAGGGATGCTATAGACAAAGTTGAACTATAAAATCTTGTGTTAACATAAAATATCAGAGCTGGGGAGGGGGGAGGGACCTTAGGATATAGAATGTCTGTGTTGACTATGCCCTTGGAATACATAATGTCAGAGCTGGGAAGGGCCTTATGGACTACTGAATGTAACCCCTTCATTTTACAGATGGGAAGACCAAGGTCTCAACAGAGGAAATGACTTGTTCAAGGTGGCTGAGCTAAGCCATAGGCCAGGACTGCTAAGTTAATTGGATTTACTCCACTTTAAGGCAGTTCCAGTAGAAGGCTGCTTTTTCTCTGTTGTTTGCCACTGTAACTCAAGGGACCTGGGGGATTTCCCGTAGAAACTACAAACTCTCAGCCCCTCAAACCCTGTGAAGAGCCAAAAACAAATTCTTGGAATCACAGAATCTCAGAGTTTGAAAGGTTTCCACAGCAGTCACCTTGTTCAACTCCTAAACTAAAGGTATCCCCAGTACAATTTGCCTGGCTAGGGGTTGTCTAGCTTCTGCCTGAAGAACTCCAAGGAGAAAGAGTCCACCACCTTTCAATACAGCACATTCTGCTGCTGGACAGCTCCAAGTGTTAGGAATTTTTCTGCCATCAAATATGATTTGCCTCTTTGAAACTTTCACTTAGTGCTCCTTGATCTTCCCTCTGGGGTTAAACAGAATAAAATCGAATGTCTCCTTCGCATGACAGTCTTCAAGCTACCATATCCCAGCTCACCTCCTCTCAGTCATTTCCTGCCCAAACTATATGTGCCTTTTTTCTTCAACAGATCCTTGTATGGCATGGACTGAAAGCCTTTCACCATCTTGGTTTCTCTCCTCTGAACAGTCCAGCTTATCAATGCCATTCTTAAATTGTGGTTTCTGGAACTGAATACAATATTCAAGTCAAGTCAGCAATCATTTATTAATTGCCTACTGTGTACCAGGCACTCCAGATGAGGCCTGATGAGAACAGAATACAGTAGGATTATCAGACCCATTTTCCTGGAAGCTATGCCCCTTTCAGTGCAACTTAAAATCACATTAGCTCTTTGGGCTCCCCCATTATACTGCCGACTCATCTTAAGATTGCTATTTACCAAAAGCCCCAGATATTTTTTTTCAGACCAACTGCTGCCTAACTATGTCTCCCCGACCTTGTACTTCCGAAGTCGATTTTTTTTTTGTACCCAAGTACACGACTTGACATTTATCCCTATGGAATTTAATCTTATTAGAGTCAGCTCAATGTTCTAGTCTGCCACTGTGTTAACTATCCTTCCCAGCTTGATGTCATCTGCAAGTCTGATGACCTCCCCTTATCCAAGTCATTAACAAAAATGTTGATTAGAACAGGACCAGGGATAGATCCCCAAGGTACTCCACTTGACAATGAACTATTAACAACTACTTATTGGGTCTATCCATCTAACCAGTTGTGAAGTCCCATTGTATTTTTGTCTACTCCACAATATTCCAACTTCTCTTCACGAGAATAGTATATGGTACTTTATCAAAAGCTTTGCTAAAATCTAGATAAACCAAAGCATCTCTCTCATCAACTAGTTTCAGAGTCACTTCCAAAGAAGAAATGAGGTCAGTCCAACATCATTAATAATTGATGAAACCATGATTGGTTCTCTAAAATCACCGGTTCCCTTTTTAAATGTTCACCAACTATCTCTTTAGTGATCTATTTTATAATTTTTCCAGAAATGGAAGTCAAACTCATGGACCAATAATTTTCAGATTCAGTTGTCTTCCCTTTCAAAAAAAATCATGCCAGCATCTGCCCTTCTTCAATCTTGGGCTTTCTCTCTTGTTTCTTATCATCTTTCAAACATTACCAACAGAGGCTCAGCCATTGTATCTATCAATTCTTTCAGGGCCAGAGGCATCTGGGCCAGACAACTTATATTCATCAAGGGAAGGTGAGTACTTTCTTACTATCTTTTGCTTATCTTGGTTATCAACCTCTTCTTAGTCATTTTGGTGCTAAGGTTTCCAGTATAAAGGTAATTTTCTTGGGCAGAAAAAAACAAAGACAAAATTGGCTCTGCCTTCAATCTGTTATTAGTTATCACTGACTCATCCATTCCAAGCAAAGAACCTATCTCCCTTTTAAGCCTCCTTTTTCCTCTCCATATAGCTTTAAAAGTCCCCTTTGTCATCCGTAGCTTTCATTACCAGCCTCAGCTCATTCTGAGCCTTGGCATTCCTAAATGGTGTTGCCTAGATGTGAACATAGTACTCTGGATGTGGCCTGACCAGAGTACGGTCTAAAAGGATTATCATTCTCACACACACACACACACACACACACCACACACACACACACACACACACACACTCACTCACTCATACACACATATACACACTTTCTCATTATGAATACTATGAATCTTAATCAGTCAATCAATAAATAAATATTTATCAAGCACCTATTATATGCCAAGCACTATACTAGGCACAGCAAATACAAAGCAATCCCTGATCTCAAGGAACTTAGCCTTTTTTTTTTAATCAAGGAATAGAGTATAGACACATATATGCAAATACAAAATAGATTCAAGGTAGATATAAATTAATTTGGGGTTGATACATGAAGTGAGGAGTAGACAAGGTTTCACAAAGAAGATAGCATTTGAGCTGAGATTTGGGGGGGTGGAGGTGAGAAAGAAAAGAGTGTAAGGCATGGAGGACAGCCTCTGTAAAGATATACAGATACATTACCTTCTTTATCTGCCTTGTTAGAGGCAGGTGGTGGTGGCACAATCGGTAGAGCACTGGGCTTGGGATCAATAGGACCTGAGCTTAAATCTGACCTCAGACACTTACTAGCTGTGTGACCCTGAATAAGTCACTTCATCTCTGCTTCAGTTTCCTCTACTAAAAAAATAATGAAGATAATAATAGCACCTATTCTGCAGGGTTGTTGTGAGTATCAAATGAAATAATATGTGTAAAAAGCACTTAGTACAGTAGCTAGCATATAGTATATAAATACTTGTTCCCTTGTCACTCTGTTAACTCATAAGCTTCCTCTATTCCTTCCTCATTGAGCTAGTGGTCCACTAGAACCTCTAGATCTTTCTCAAATGAGCTTCTCTCCAGTCACATCTAGTCACAACTGTTGAGTTGATTTTTTGAAATCTAAGGGCGGGACTTCAGATTTATGCTTATTTATGTTTAACTTTATGGATTTCAACCTATTGCTCTTGTCTGCCAGTCAATCAAAAAGCATGTAATGCCTTACATTCTTTTGGTGTGTAAGGCATAGTGTTAGCTAAGCACAGTGAAGAGAAAGAATTAAAAAATCTTAATATATACAAAATATAAAATATATGGTGATAGGTGGGGGTGGGGAGGAGGCATCAGAAACTGGAAGAATCACCCCAAAGTCAGGCAGTCCCTCGGTCCTCATTATTCTTTGTTGCTGTTGTTTTGTTTTCTTTAAAAGAATCCAAAGTAGAATTAAGAGCTGGAAGGGCCTTCAGCTCTGAAATTTTCTGTTCTAAGGCCCCTCCCAGCTCTGACTTTCTCTGTTCTGAGGCCCCTCCCAGCTCTGACATTCCCTGTACCAAGGTCTCTCCTAGTTCTGACATTCCCTGTTCTAAGGCCCCTTCCATCTCTGAAATTTTCTGCTCTAAGGCCCCTCCCTGCTCTCACATTCCAATTCTATGGTCTTTCCCTGCTTGGACATTTATGGTTCTAAGCCTGAACTCTAGAACACAGTCATACCAGAGCCCATGACCTGGTTTGGACGAACAGTTAGCCAGAAGGTTCGCTGGTGCTCATGGAGAGGTTACAGAGTCCTCTTGCCATCCTCAGCCCAACCCTGGAGATGAGGTGATGAGTCAGAAGATTCAGTGAGGAGTGAGCCTCCAGGACAGGGCCCATCAATCATCTTGACATCCCGACAACCGACGCTTAATGAGACTGCTGTGCTCGGCCCAGCTCTAATTGTCTACAATTCTCTTTTATGAAAGAACATGCAGGTTTCCCTTTCATTAGCAGCCAGCTCCAAGATCGAGGGGCCGGGGGAGGGGGAGGGAGAGGAAAGTGCCGAGTTGGCAAGCCCGTGGGCTGGCTCTGGGGGAAGGCTCCTCCGAGCACAGTGGCTCCCAAGGGTTCCATCCCTCCGTGTGCAGACAGTGTGGGGGTGGGCACGAAGGAGCTATTTTAAGGCTCTTAGAATGAATTCACTTGGGTGCCTATGGGTGCCTACACTGACATAGAGTAGGTGGTGTCTAAAGCTGCAGTTCAGTAGAACAGCTGGAGGTGGAGGAGACAGCAGGCCTTGTGTGTGTGTGTGTGTGTGTGTGTGTGTGTGTGTGTGTGTGTGTGT
>NW_020941065.1:10197894-10200805 GCF_900497805.2 Vombatus ursinus | reverse complement strand
TGTGTGTGTGTGTGTGTGTGTGTGTGTGTGTGTGTGTGTGTGTGTGTGTGCGCCTTTAATTTTTCACACATATCTACATGCAAAGACTATGAAAAGTGGAAAGGGCATCAATACCGGGAATGACAGAGCTAGGAGGGACCTTAGAACAGGGACATCAGAGCTGGGAGAAGTCTTAGAACAGGGAATGTCAGAGCTAGAAAGAACCTTAGAACAGAATGTCAGAGCTGGGAGGGCCCTTAGAGTAGACAGAAAAGGAAATGGTGACCTAGAGAGGGGATGTGACTTGTCCAAAGTTTAACAGCTGGTCAGTGACACAGATTGGGCCAGAACTTAGGTCTCCTGACTTATGTCCCAGGCTTTTTTCCCTTCACCATAACCCTGAGGATGTCTTTCATCTTTAGGAAGAGAAGTCAGTTGAAGAACGGAAGATAAAGTTGGGCTGCTGAGATAGGCTCTTCCACCATCAATATCAGGTGTTTGAAATGGGAACTCTCGTCCTGTTTCCTCTCCTTCTGCCAGGTTGGTCTTCTCACTGTTTTGTGCTCACACAAAACTCAAACTGGCCCACCTCCATGTCTTTGCTCAGGCTGTTCCCCAGGCCTGTTATGCCCTCCTCATTTCTTTCCATCTCTCTAAATGTTCCTTGTCAATCAAATTCCAGCTCAAGCTCCCCCTCCTCCATGAGGCCTTCCCAGCCCACCCATGTCTCTGACTCCTTGGAGCTTTGCTGCCCCTTAATCCTCTACTGTCTTGTGGTTTTGCCTTGCTACTTCCAGTGCTCAGCCCAGTGCCGGACACAGGTGGACACTTATGAAATTCTTGTGCATTGATTGATTGATTGATGAGACTTTGGTAGACAAAATGTTAGACCTGATGTCAAGAGTCCTACAGTTAAACCCTACCTTTGACACTCACAGGCTGTGCCTGGGTAAGTGGCTTCATCTCTCTAAGCCTCTATTGCCTTAGCTATAAAATGGGGAGATTCTCATAGATGGGCCTTAAGGTCCCCTTTAGCTCTAGATGTAGCATCCTATGAACTAGAATCCCTCTCTGAGACTCAATTTCCCCCTCTGTAAAATGGAAGGTTGTAATGCCTGCCCTAGAGAGCTACAACCCACAAAATTCCCCCTTTTAGAGAGATCCTTGATAATTTGTAAGAGTGTATATATAAAAAATTATAATGCCTACAGTATATAGCTATAACCCACATAAATCCTCTCTTTGGGAAAGGGGCCTCAATAATTTTTAAGAGTATACACACACATATAATTATAATAGCTGCACTATATATCTATAGCCCATACAAATCCTCTCTTTGGGGGGGTCCTTAAACATTTTTAAGATGGTAAAGAAATCCTTGGGACCAAAAAATTTGAGAACTGAGGGGTGAGAGATCTGTGCTGTCATTTATATCCAAAACTCCAGGATGAGTAAACCCCTTCTACCAAGAAGACAGACTGACACTTGATCTGCATTTTATGGGCTTAGGGGGTTGTCTAGAGCATTGAAAGTTTCAGTGACTTGCCAGTTAAGTGACTTGCCCAGGGTCACACAATTAGTAAGTGTCAAGTGTCTGAGGCCAAATTTGAACTCAGGTCCTCCTGACTCCAGGGCCGGTGCTATATCCACTGCACCACCTAGTTGCCCCCGAATTCGGGTCTTCTTAACTCCAGGTCTGGCACTCTATGCACTGTGCCATTGAAGTAGCAAGACTGATGGTTTAGATGGAGGCTGGTGGCTGGCATGGGTGTCCTGATTGGGGTAATGTGGATGCCAAGGCAGAGGGAGTGGCAAGCAGGCATTTCAGGAGGTGCCTGAAAGATGCAGTATGAGTGAGTGTGGAGCCCAAGGGCTGGAGCTCCCATCCCTTTATCTGGAAATAGTCTGATAGGAGAGAGGATGGTAGCAGAGACCAATGATCCCTAAGTGCCTTCTTTTCTTCTGTTTGTATTAAAGGCAGGGTGCAGAAATTTCGGAGACAGATTTTGCCTTGAAACATGGAGAAGTGTTATGACAATGATACTTAGCTAGAAGAAAAATGGGCTGCCTTGGAAGGTGCTGGGTTCCCTCTCATTAGAATGAGTGAAGCATTTATTAAGTGCTTACTGTGTATAAAACATTGTACTAAACACTGGGGGTACAAATAGAAAAGTAAGGCAAGTTGTGCTCTCAAGGAGCCCACATCCTAATGGGTGAGATGCCCCAAATGGAAGGTTTGAGCTGGAAATCAGATGGAAAGGTGCCATGGTCCTTAGGGTGCAGCAGCAAAGTAGATTTTAGTGCTTCCTCTTTGATGTCATTTCCACTTACAAAATCACATTAGTTTGTGATGTTGAAAAATTTGACAAAGCCAAGGACTTTGGTGGCAAGAACTGGAGTCAACTAGGTTGCACAGTGGATAGAGCACTGGATCTGGAGTCGAGAAGACGAGTTCAAAACCTACCATAGACACTTACTAGTTGGATGGCCCTGGGAAAGTCACTTAAAGTGTTTCCCTGAGTTTCTTCAAATGCAAAATGGGGATAATAATAGCACCTACCTCCCTGGGTTGTTGAGATCAAATGATGTAGCAATTGTAAAGTACTCAGCACAGTGCCTTGTATATAGTAGGTCCTCTGTAAATGCTTATTTCCTTTCCCCCTTTTTCTGGGTTTTAAGTAGCTATGGCCATCATACCAACAGGAGCAGTTACCAAACTGCATCTCCCCCAGGCTTCCTCCCCAAGAGTACTAGGCTGGAAGCATTGCCCTTCCCAAGGCTCTTGGGTTCAGGGTCCTAGACAGTCTTTATCAGGATATGAAAGGAGGTCATAGTCAAAGTGATGGTAGTGATGATTTTCCTTCCTTCCTTCCTTCCTTCCTTCCTTCCTTCCTTCCTTCCTTCCTTCCTTCCTTCCTTCCTTCCTTCCTTC
>NW_020941065.1:10188908-10197884 GCF_900497805.2 Vombatus ursinus | reverse complement strand
TTCCTTCCTTCCTTCCTTCCTTCCTTCCTTCCTTCCTTCCTTCCTTCTTTCCTTCCTTCTTTCCTTCCCTCCTCTTCTTCCTCTTCCTCCTCCTTCTTCTCTTTCTCATTTGCTGCTTCAACTAGATTGGCTTGCCTATCTTATGGGTGCCAGTTGGTGAGGATGGCTGACCCTTTCTTTCTCCCCAGGAATTGCTTCCCCAAGTCACGGCTGAGAGAGCTGGAAGCAGGACCAGTGATCTTCGGGAATGGACCACTCCCAGGGTTCCTGTGGCCATCTGACTATTGGTGGAAGTTGGTCAGCAATTGCTGCAATTTGTGATGAAGAAAGCAGGTCTTCTCTCCATGACAATTTCTCTCCTTAAGGATAAATGTGGGAGCTAGACTGAAAGCAGGTTTAAAGGGCACTGCTATGCCCCAAAGCTTTTGGGATCATGGTTCCAGGCTGTCTCCACTAGGGGCTGAGAAGCTCTATAACCTATAGGATCATTAATTCAGGATCAAGTCATGGTGCAGAATACTAGAAACAGAAGACCGACCTAGAGGACATGACTAGAATTGTGTGTCTTGCATCATCAGTGGAAACTTACAAATGAAGACGAAAAGGCCTCAATAAGAGAAGTCTTATGGATGCCTATTAGGCAGCATTGAAGGCATGGGGTATAGTGGGAAGAGCTCTGAGTTTGGAATCAGAGTTTCTGGGTTCACTTCCTGTCCTGACCACCTACTATCCACCTAACAATGGCCAAGTTACTCAACACCTCTGGGCCTCCATTTACTCCTCTGTAAAATGAGGGGGCTAGACTAGATGGTCTTTAAAGTAATTTTCAGCTCTTAGAGCCTAAGGTCATGTGATGGAACCCCCTGTGGAAAATACCCACATGCAGTGTGGCAACATTCCACTTAGCTCCTGGTGCCAGGGTGAACCTGACCCAGAGCATTTTTGCCTACAACTCTCTTCCTCATCCCTGTAGTGCAGCACCTTGGGTCATATAAATGAGTGTATGTGCTATATCTCTCCCCATCCCTAGGGGAGGGCTGGGCCTGGAATCAGGAACCTAAGTTCAAATCCAGACTCAGACACTAACTAGCTGTGTGACCCTGGGTAAGTCCTTTAACCTCTGTTTGTTTCCTCCTTTTAAAACAGGGATCATAACAGTACCTCCCTCCCAGGGTTGTTGTGAGGATCAAATGTGATAATATATGTAAAGTACTCATGCCTGGTACATTCTAAGCACTGCATAAATGTTAGCTATACTAATAATTATCATTATTAGGATTAGCATTATTGTCATAATAAAAACAAACCCTGAAGTCAAGGACTGTGTCATTTTTCATCTTTGTATGTTTCCCAGGCCCAGAATCATAGAATTTCCAAATTGAAAGGGCCCATGGGACCATAGATCTTCAGCTGGGCATGACCTCAGAAACCATCCAGTCCTGGGATTTTAGCCTTTCTGTGCCATGGATCTCTTTGGGACGCTATGGGACTCCTCAGATTACTGGTTTTGACTACATGAAATAAAATATATAGGATGCAAAGAAAACCAATTATAATGAAATGCAGTTATCAAAATATTTTTAAATGATTATTAATTTAATTAATTAAAAATTAAAATAATTTTTTAAAAGTCATGGTTGAGATAAAATCAATAAGCAGCTTTGCAAACCTTAAAGTACTATATAAAAGCTAGTGATTATTATTGAGTCCAATCCACACACGAAAGGAGTCTCCACTATGACTAAGCAACCAATGGATTACCCCAGCCTTTGCTTGCATACCTCCAGTGAGAGTTTGGCAAATACCAATGAACTTCCATCCCACAGCACCTCGTACGTACAGTTTGAGGGCAGGGTGGGATAGAACAAATGATTTCATTACTGCAGGGAACTTCCAGGCTGTTAAAATGAACTAAAAGAGGGCAGGTAGGTTGCGCAGTAGATAGGACACTGGCCCTGGATTCAGGAGGACCTGAGTTCAAATCCGGCCTCAGACACATAACACTTACTAGCTGTGTGACCCTGGGCAAGTCACTTAACCCCATTGCCTAGCCAAAAAAAAAAAAAAAAAAAAATGAACTGAAATGGAAGGTCTTATCACAAGACAAGGAGCAGCTAGGTGGTGCCATAGTGCACAGAGGAGTAGGCCTGAAGTCAGGAAGACCCAAGTTCAAACACAGCTCAGACACTTTACCAGCTGTGTGACCCTGGGCCAGTCACTTCACCTTGTTTACCTCCGTTGCTTCATCTGTAAAATGAGCTAGAGAAGGAAATGGCAAACCACTCTAGTATCTTTGCCAAGAAAACCCCAAATAAGGACACAGAGAGTTGGACACAACTGAAAACAATTGAACAACAGCCGGTCACAATATAATTGAAATCATCATTTCCAGTTTCTTTTCCCGGTTTTGGCACCAACCCCCTGTGTGGTCTTGGACAAAGCACTCTACCTCTCTTGGTCTCAGTTTCCCCATCTGTCAAAAGATGATGGTGGACTATATATTCTCTAAGCTCCCTTCCCTCTTTGACATTATACCTTCTATAATTCAAAGGTTCATTTGAAAGCTAACATTCTGTATTGTGTTCTTCTATCCTGGCATTCCATGGTCTAAGGCACTTCCAAGCTTTGACATTTCATTGTCTATAAGAGCCCTTCCAGCTCTGCCCATTCTCTATTCTAAGGCCCCTTCCACCTCTGACATCCCATGTTTTAATGCCCCTTCCACCTCTGACATCCCATGTTCTAAAAGTCCTTCTAACTCTGACATCCCGTGTTCTAAGGGTCTTTTTCCAGCTCTGAAATTCTATGATTCTTATTATTCCTTAGGTTACCTGTCATTTTCCAAAGCTGTCTAATCAGCTCTTTAAAAACTCTTGAAATGATAACATGCCTCAGTGCTTTAATGAGTTGTAAATAAAAACCTTATCTAGGATCCTTCCCTCCTTGGCCTATGACCTCTCCATTCCTTTTCCCCAGTGCCCCCACCCCCCACATCCATCTAGGAGCTTGAGAGCCAACCGATAAGAGACAATTGTCTTCTTTTCCCCTTGATTTATTTATTTAAGGAAAACAAGTTTCTCCTAATTAGAAACACTAATGTCAAGATGTTTTACTGACTCCCAGGCTGCCTATTTTCAGATGTTCTGCCTAAAATTATACCTGAACTTTTAACATCTGTAGGTTTATTCAGCAACTCCCAGCAAATGGAAGCTTCTGTTGAGAGGTTTGTGTGATTGGGGAGGAAGGGAAAGGGAAAGGAGGCAGGAAAGGAGCCATGTCCTTTTTTAACGAGACCAGGGAGAGGAAAAGAGAGGAAAGCTCTGAAATGCATGAGGCACTGTAGGATTGCAAGATAGCAGCTCTTTGGGAAAAATTAAGTGACTGGAAAAAAAAGAAAAGATGAAAAAACACAACCAATCCACCATTCTAGAGCAGTCATCAATTACTATCCAGCTTTATGCAACCCTTCAGAAAATGAGGCAACCGAGAGAGAGGGTCTACTTGGAAGAGCATAGAGAGGACTCATCAGAAGGGTGTAGAGCTATGACCCTTCTGCCCACTGTCTTGGTCTCTTACACACATAGGCAAAGACGCATACCCACATATTCATACTGAGTCCTGTAGAAGGAAAATGATTACTTTCTCTCCATTTTGTTTAGTCTAGACTAATAGATCGAGAGATGGAAAAGACCTTAGGGGTCATGAAGTTCAAGCCCCTCACGTTACAGATGAGGAAACTGAGGTCCAAAGAGGTCATTTGCCAAGAGTTACACAGCTCTTTGGGGTCAGAGGCAGGATCTGAACCTCCTTCCTGATCCCAGCTCCAGTTTCCTATCCACTACACCATCCTTTATGTCAAAGAACTCTGTCAGAGATAAATTTATTAATAAAATTATGAATACATGTAGAACCTATATGATTGCTTAAAGTCTCAGGGATGGGGGAGGGAAGGAAGGGAGGGATAGAATTTGCAATTCAAAACTAAAAAAAAACTAAATTGTTTTTTATACATAATTGGGGGAAAGAAAATATTATTAAATATAAGATTATGAATACAGGAACATTGCTGGTGGGAAGACTTGAAGTGGAGAAGAGTGGCCTCTATTAATCGAAATTCTCTCCTCTCAGACTAGATGGATAGAATGCTGGACCTAGCCATCTGCATTCAAATCCTGCCGAAGATACTTCCTAGCTTGTGACCCTGAACAAATCACTTATTCTCTTTTAGCCTCAGTTTCTTCTTCTGTAAAATACATATATTAATAGCACCTACCTTCCATTTGTAAAGCACTTTGCAAACTGTAAAGCTGACTACTGTTCTGCCAAAAATTCTTGTAAATGCTAGCTATTATTATTTCATACTATTTAGAAACAAACACAGAATTCAAAGGTTGAGATTTAATAAGGGTTCAGCATTAGGTAAGTCTTAGCACAGTGCTTGGAACATAGTAGGTGCTACATAAATGCTTATTTCTCACCTCCTAAGAGAAAAGGAGATACCTTAATATACTTCCACCCCACCCCCACAGCTGCTTTACAAGGTCCAGCACCATCTCTTACACCAGACCCCTAGTTAAGTAACATTCTCCCTCTTGAAATTCCATAGAGTTATTTTGTTCCTATCTGTGTAACAAAGTGTGTTTGAAGGACCCTCTCACCTCTGACATTCTCTGTTTAAAGGTCTTGTCTAGCTCTGACATTTCATGTTCCATGTTCTCTCCATTAGAATGTAACCTCTTTGAGGTTAGGGATCATTTCATTTTTGTCATTTTATCTTCGGTACCTGGAACAGTGTCTGCTCCCTTCCCACCCACCCCCTATCCCATTTTAAACTAGGATCGGTCGGTTGCCTCTCCAGTGCTCAATAAATAGGTTGTGTAGTAGATAGAGTGCTGGGTCTGAAGTCAGGGAGACTCATGTTCATGAGTTCAAATCAGACTTCAGACTTACTAGCTGTGTGACCTTGGGCAAGTCCCTTAATCCTATTTGCCTCAGTTTCCTCATTTGTAAAATTAGCAGGAAATGGCAAACCACTCCAGTATCTTTGCCAAGAAAACCCCAAATGGGGTCACAAAGAGTTGGCCATGACTGAAACAACTAAATGGAAACCCATTCTATTGTTGTTTAGTGGTTTCTGACCAGTAAGTGTCTGAGGCCAGATTTGAACTCAGTAAGACGAGTCTTTCTGACTCCAGGTCCGGCACTCTATCCACTATACACCACCTAGCTGCTCCAAATCCCATTCTAACTAGCAAGAAAATCATTTTTCCAGGATGGGAAAGGTAAGGCCCAACCTTCCTTATCTCTACAATGCTTCTCCCTTCTTCCCACATGTTTCCAAGTCACTCAAGGTGAGCCAGCTTTCCCCCAGGATCATAGTTCCCATCTGTGATGCCCATAGTTTGGGAAAAGACCCCAAATCTTTTTCCCCTCAGAATCCCAGCTCTCATTTCCTCTAGCACTACTAAGCTGATGAAGCTTTTTTTCTCACAGCAGCCCTGTGAGATAGGAAATACAAATGGTATTACTCACATTTGCAGACAAGGAGGGAAAAGCTTCCTGGCTGAATACAGAGAGCTTGCAGCAGGGTCAGGATGACCCAGGTTCATAGGATGGTGAAAGGAACTCAGAGGTCATCTAGTTCTAACTCCCTCATTTTACAGACAAGGAAACTGAGACCCAGAGGGATTAGGTGACTTGCCCAAGATCACACATTCAACCTACTGTTTTGCCCCTTACCGTACTGACACTGGAGCTACCCCCCTCATCCCCAGGCTGCTACTTGGCTTGCAAGTTCTTCTCTAATATTTTTTTTCCAGCCTGGAAACAATAAGATTCATCCACTAGAACTGGGCAAAACAGTCAGGGAAAGTCTTTCTGCCCAAATGAGCAGTGGGGATTGCTGGCAACACAAAGCCACTGAGTCTTTCCACCTGGCTCCCAGGGAGTGCCCCCCCAATCTGAAGCCATTGGAGACAGCCTACCTCCACCTCATGTTGTCATGGCGACCCAGCAGCTGGCTGGGTGGCTCCAGCACTCCCACTCTCTCACAGCTGGCTTCCTCACTGCCCATTGGGGCTCCCCACACAGACACAGCTGCCCCACTCAGGGATTTATAGGGAGCTGGGGTGGGTGGAGCCTTCAGGGATAAGGCCATTGGGCATGGGATGAGGCGGGACTGCTGGATGACCTCACCTGGGGTATGGGCAGAGCTGCCTTAGCCTTGCAGGGGCCCCAGCAGGACAACAGGTGCCATAGCACAAGCATGGAGAAGCCCATCTGGAAACCCGTCCTTGTCCCTGACTGAGCTGTGGCTGATGAATGGAATCACAGAATGTCAGAGAACCTCAGAACAGAGAATTCAGAGAGGGAAAGAATCTTAGAACACAAGATGTCAGAGCTGAGTGGGCCCTTAGAATACCGAATTTTAGATCCGAGAGAGTCCTTGGGACAGAGAATGTCAGAGCTAGGTGGACTCTTAGAATAGAAAATGTCAGAACTGAGAATGGTTCAGTCTCTGGAAGGGACTTTAGAAAACAGAGCATTGAATGTTAGAGACAGACAATGCCTTAGAATATATCATGTCAGAGGGGAGAGAGACCTTAGAACAGTGATTATTAAAAGAGAGCATTAGAAAATCAGGACCTTGGAGACTTCATCCAAAATTTTTCATCTATCAGATGAGGAAACTGAGGCATAGAGTGGTTGAGTGATTTGCCCAAGGTACAGCTGGGTTGTGGCAGGGCCTGGACAGGAGCCCACATCTCTGAACTCCCAGGCCAGAGCTGACACAACTTGACCATGCTGTCTGGGATTGGTGTCTGCCTTTGACACCTGGCTTCAGCAGTCCTCTAGAAATAACTCTGAGGTTAGCCCCAGCTAGGGGGCCCTGTCAGTTCCAGGGTGGTGGCAATCCCCCACCCCCTGGCTCTGGAGGAATGCCTCCCTGGCCTGTCTAGAGGCCAGAGTGGGATCATTTTCCTGATGTGTGCCTTTCAGGCAAACCAGAGGACACAATCAGCCCTCTTCATTCAGGGCCAGCATGGGATGGGGGGGGGGAGGTCCAGTTAACATTTCCAGTGGCTTGGCAAAGAACCAGTCCCACTCTAGGTCAGAGCCTCTCCCCATGTTGTCACTGACTAGCCCACAGGAGGATAGAAGAGCAAAGTCTACTTGAGTTAGAACTCCAGGAATGAGCTAAGGGCCTCAGGAGAGAACGCTTCAGTGAGGATCTTGGGGCAGAAAGGATGCTCCCATGCAGGTGGTCCTCTTAGGGCATCCATCATGCTGGGTTCCAGCACCTGGCCAGACTAACACATTGGCCGCTGAGCCCCCATGGCTCCCAGCCACAGTGCAGCAAGAAGTAGGGGTGAGCCAATGCAGGCTGTATCTAAATCTATGATCCTAACATTTTTAAAATGGGAGGGGGGTTGGACTAGATGGTCTCCAAGGGCCCTTCTGGAACTCAATCTATGCTTCTATGGTCATCACTCTGGGTCTCCATTTCCCCATATGTAAAATGAAAGAATTATGGCTGCTGGGGCCCCTTCCTGTCCCAGATCTAGGCTCTTTTGTCATGGGGCTATCAAGATGAAAGTGCTGTGTGTTGGCTGGAGGTCTGCCCACCTTCAAACTTGCAGAAAAGTTTGGCCTTCTCAGGTCCTGACCTTCTCCCACCTCAGCACCAATGAGGAGTCTACCCTGAAGGCTCTTTGGACCTCAATTTCCTTTTCTGTCAAACACAGAGATTGAATTAGATGCTTGGGAAAGTCCTCTTCCAGCTCTAAAAATCTTCTCTTAGAGGGTGAGGAATGGGAATGTACCTTGAGCCCTTCTATTGAATCTTCGATTTGCTGGCAGACTTCTACCCTCTCTTCTCCCCCGCCCCCCCCCCCCCCCCCCCGTAGCGATGCTTTGTACTCCAGGGAGCCAGCAGGGTCTTTAGAGATTCTCAGCTGTTTGGGCTCTGAACAATGAGTGGGCTTCTTAAGAAATGAGGAGCAGAGCTCTGGTTGTTTTTTATCCCTTGATCTGCGACACCCCTGCCCCTAACCCAGAACACACACACACACACACACACACACACACACACACAACCATGTTAGCAGTCCACAATTTCATCTAATCTTAAAATCTCTTACATTTGGTTTTCTGTACTGGTAGAAAATAGGATAGCAGTGCCAATGCCTAGCCTCTTTTCCAACCTACCCCAAATCATGCCTGGCTCAAACTCGTGGAGGGTCTCATCTTCAGAAATCTCCAAGACATCCCATTATCAACCACAAACTTGAGAAAAAATTGCTAGTTTCTCCCCTCCCCTTCGCCTTGCAGACAACCCCTATCATTTCCCATTATAGGGCTGTTAACAAGTGAAACTGAAAGGACCCATTTATCCTTTATGACACTCTTCCTTTCTAGAAATAACGTCTCCTAAACTGTCCATCTCGCCCTGGGAAAAAGAGCTGGGTTCCACGCAGTAGAGAAACCCCCTAGCTGTCTGCCCGCAGACAGAGCTCTGCTATGCTCCAAATGCCACTTCATTTTCCCCTGGGGAAGTGAAAGTTTCTCCCTGAACCTGGCTAGGTCTGTCTGTCACCTTCCCCAAGCCATCCCTGACTAATAATGAACCAATGGCTCGGTTCCCCCACCCCCATGGTGGGGGGAGGGTGTTGCCTGGAGATGCAATTCCAGTTCCTGGGGATGAAACCCTCCGTTCTTCCGATCTTAGTTTGGTCCCTTTGCCTCTCGCCCACCCCCACCTCTGACTTTCAGTTATCCACACACACGCTCCCCCCTCCTTTGCCCTGTTACCTGTGGGGTCGTCCGGAGCCTCCCAACTCTGCCAGTAGATGTGCAGGGAGCTTGGCCAATCTCTTCCCCTCGGCGCTGGAGCCCAGCCGGGCTCTCCGTGCTGCCCCAAGCTCCTTCCAGGTCTAAGATTGCTGCAATTGCGCGAAGGAGATCCGTGTGTGTGTG
>NW_020941065.1:10182132-10188898 GCF_900497805.2 Vombatus ursinus | reverse complement strand
GCGCGTGTGTGCGTATTCGTGTGTGTGCAATTGTGTGCGTGTGTGTGTGTGTGTGTGTGTTTAAAAGAAAAAAAAAGACAGAAGCTAGCTCTCCCCCAGCTGAGCTCTGAGCTCACTGTTATTTTCCCTGCCCGGGCGAGAAACCGCAGGGGGAGGAAAAGTAAGTGTGGGGAGCAGCGGAGATGGGGTGGGGGGCCTGCGCCCCCCAATGCAGCCGCAGCAGCAGCACTGGCGCCCCCCGAGCCAGGACGGCTACAGCGGTGACCGCAGCAGCCTCCCACTCACGCAGCCGAGGCTGGGCAGGGGGCAGAGCCCGTGCCCATCCCGGGCAGCCGCCTGCCCGCGCCCATCCCGGGCAGCCGCCTGCCCGCGCAGGGATGCAGCCTGTGCCACCGATCGGGGGCCCGAGGGGTGGGCAGGGGGCGCGGGCAAGGCGCGGAGGCTGTAGCCCGGCTACTGATGTTCCGGCGGGAGGCTCGCGGGCTCTCGCTTAGTTAACATCTCTATCGGGCTGCCTGGGCTCTGCTCTGCTTGGCTCTGCTCTCGTCTGCTGCTGCTGCAGCGGCTGCCTCCACTGCCACTCTATTCAGCAGGCCTACAGCACTACCTACTGCTTAACTCTTTAAAGACTGGCCTTCCAGTCGGAAAAAGCACAGGGCTGCGATCTCGCTCCAAGAGGGATGGGGTGGGGGTGGGGGCGCCCCGGGCAGCTCCCGCCTGCTGCGAGCCAGGCTGGGGGACTGGGGACGGGATACCCAGGGAAAACACTGACAGCCAGTATCTGGGCAGGCAGGCCCTTGGGGGGACATCCCCCCACCCCCACCCTCATACCCCTCCAGGAGCTCCCACCGTGGGAAGTCTGCATCAATCTTCCCTACCCTGAAAGTCTCAACTCTAATGGCACCCCCTCCAACCTCAGCCCCCCCCACTAAGAATGATGCTGAATATATATCTGTGTGTATATATGTGTATATATTTATACACACACACACATACATACACAACACACACAGATCTGTATATTTACATAGATACACACGTATTAATGTGGATATGTTTATGTTGCTAGTTATGCCTCATCTCACAGAACAGTTTTCTACGCTTAGTAAGCACCCACTACAATTAAGGGCTATTTTTTCCCCTTTCTTTGTAACTTAAGCACTTGTCACAGCGCCTGGCACATAGTAGGCACTTAATAAATACTTGTTGACTGACTGACTAGACCTAATGATGCAGACCCACTATCGCCCCAGAGGCAGCTGTAGTACAATAGAAAGAGCATTGATTCTTCCCACCATGGGTCTGGATTTAAATATTGCCTCTGACAGATACTACCCGTTTGACCTTGGACATATGGTTTCACTTCCCTGGCCCTTTCTACTGCTCTAGAGCAGAAGGAAGTCTTAAACTTTCTGGGCGTGTGTCCTGGACCCCTTTGGCAGCCTGCTAATGCCTGTGGAACCCTTCTTAGCATAATGTTTCTAAATGCACAAAATACATAACATTACAAAGGAAACAGATTATATTAAAATAGTTATCAACATGTAAAACGAACAAAGAAATAAAATAACCAAGTTATCAATTCCAGCCTAAGAAACTGTTCTAGACTTAACATCCTGTGATCTGTCAAATGGGATGGAGACAATGTGAAAAGAGTCCTAGCCTTGGAGACAGGAGAATGGGTTTCAAGCCTGTGCTTTGAGATCCTGGACAAGTCACTTCACTGCCTTGTGCCTCAGTTTTTTTGATGTAAAAAAGAGATAATTATACTGGCACCACCTTGAAAGGCAGTGTGGTTTAATGGGCAGAGAGCTGGTCTTGGAATGAGGAACACCTGAGTGTAAGCCCTGCTTGTGACACATACTGGCTGTGTGACCTTGGGCAGGTCACTTAATATCCCAAAGCTCTAGGTAACTAAGTTGCAGAGAAGGTACCAATCTGCATTGGCAGAGGGAGTTTCTTCATCAGGGAATTTCCCACACAAAAGAAATTATGGGTCTAGTCCATATCCCTATCTCCCTACATAGATCATAGGATTGTCTTGGAGACAATTTATAAGTACTAAAACATTCTAGAAATGGGGATACAGATCAGATCTGTGACTTCAATGTCCAGACCTCCCAATGGTATGGTGAACAGAACACTGGTTCTGGACTCAGAAGACCTGAGTTCAAATCCAGCCTCTGAGCCTTACAGCCTATATGCTCTTGAGAAAGTCACACAATCTCTCTGAGTCTCAGTTTGCTCATCTGTAAAATGAGGGAATTGGGCTACTTGGCTTCTTCCAAAGTCCCTTTCAATTCCAAATCTATAATCCTATGAATTTCATCTACCCATGCAACTCAGCATCTCTTCTGAAACTTTTCATCTGTAGGCACTGTCTCTGGGATCACACAGCCAGCATATGTCAGAGGCAGACTTCCCAGGTCATCCTGCCTCCCAACCCAGCTCTCTATCCACCTTGCCATGCAGCCTATAGAAATGGCATTTATCCTTAATATCTCCAAGGTCCCCAGCCAGCTCTAAATCCTATGATCTCTCATCTACACTTATCACATTCTATTTTTAAAATAACAGCTGATGTTTCTATAGCATTTTAAGGTTTGAAGAACTCTCTACATTACCTCATTTGATCCCAGCAATGGCTCTGGGAAAAGGATACTATTGGTATCCCCATTTTGCAGATGAGGAAACTGAGGCTAAGAGACATTAATGGATTGAGCATGGGAGGTGAGATTCAAACCCAGGTCTCTCCTGATTCAGGTCAATTGATCTTTTAACTACACCACATTGACTTTGATTGTGTTCCTACTTCTTTCCCTCAACCAGATTGTAAAGTACATGATGACAGAGACCATGTCTAATTTAGTTGGTATCTACTCGTGTGGCTAGAACTGTGTTCTGTGCTTAATAAGCACCGATGACAATTCTTGAATTATTTGTTGGAGCAACCAAATGCAGCACAGGGTAGGAAGGGAAGAAGAAGGACAATGGAGAGCATCTCGGCTCCTGTCCGATGTCCTTCAGTTGGGTCATCCTTGAACACTCCTAAATATGGGTGTGCATTTGTCTCTTGACCTATACCCTCCTCAACACAGCCAGGAGAACAGGCAGAGTTCCGTTCACCTCTACCCAATGGTCACATCTGTGTCGGCAGGGAGGCTCCCACTTACATCGAAAAGAATCATGGAGTGTCCAAGTCAGATAGAATCTTACAGCATAGGAAATGAATGAAACAAGGGATTCTTAGGACAGAGGATGTCAGAGGTGGGAGGGATCTTAGAAGAGAGAACATTAGAAGTAGGAAGTACCTTAAAACAGAGACTGTTGGAGCAGAGAGGGTCCTTAGGACATGGAATGTCAGAGATGGGAAGAGACCTAGAACAGGGAATGTCAGAGCTGAGAGGGCCCTTAGAACAGGGGAGTCAGGATTGGGAGGGGCCTTAGAACAGGAAATGTCAGAGCTGGGGGGGGTATAGAATAAAATACTCTAGGTAATTCTTAAGCTCCCTCTGTAGTAGAGAGAACCTTGGCCTGGAAGCTAAGAGGACTGCATTCTTGTCCTTACCCTTCGTGACTTTGGGAAGTCACTTCCCCTCCGTGGATCTCAGATCTAGCTTCTGTGAAATGAGGGATTTGGACTGAATGATTTCTAAAGTCCTTGTCTGTTTTGGTAGTCTATAATTCTCTAATATCCATCGCTCCACACCATCTACCTTTTTATATTCTCCCTTTTCATATTTCTATGCTACTCTAAAGTGCATCAAGCACATTCTTTGCAACAGCTCTATGAATACAGGTGTTATTATCCTCTTTTTCCAGAGGGAGAAACTGAGGCTTAGAGAAGTCAAGTAATTTGACCAAGGGGACACATGGACTGAGTGCTAGAGCCCAGATTCACATCTAAGGGTCTTGGCTGCAAGTCCTTTTTTTCCTCCACTACCCCACATATAACACAACCGTCTCTTGACTTTCTTCTGTCTCCCCTACCCTCCTCCTCTCTCCTCTCTCTCTCTCTCTCTCTCTCTCTCTCTCTCTCTCTCTCCATCTTTTTTCTTTCTCTCTCTCCTTTTCCCCCCTCCTCTTTGCCTCTGTCTGTTTCTCTCCCTCTCTCCCCTCCTTCCCATACTCCTTCTGCCTTCCTATCTCTGGTTCTGTCTCTGTATCTTAGAATTCTTTCTTCTTCATTGACCTTGAATTAGTTATACAAGTTGTGGTCCATGGATGTGACATAATATTTCTATGGTATAAGAAATGATGAATATGCTAAATAGAGAGAAGCATGGAAAGACTTATCTGAACTGATGCAAAGAGAAGTAAGGGGACGCCATATACCCAACGACCACAACAGTGTAAAAGGAACAGCAAGGACAAAGCAATGGAGCGAGAGCATCATGAAATTGTCAAGAACAAGCTTGGCCCCAAAGAAGAGAAGGACCTGCCCCTCCTCCCTGACACAAGCCAGGGTCCCTGGGTGCTCAATACTGCATGGAACATCAAACTTTGTTGGACATGATTGTTCTGCTGAAATTTCTTTTTCTTCCTTTTTCTTTTCTTCTTTATTATAAGGGAGGGTTCTCCAGGGCGGGGTGAAGGAAACAGTGGAAAATGCAGGTGATGTGAAATACCAGAGATCAATAAAAATCTATTTTTAAAAATTGGGAAATAAGAATCCTTTGTTTCCTTCAAAACCCTGATTAAGTGCCACCTTCTACATGAAACCTTTTCAGATACACTGTTAATGAGTGCTCTTCTGCTCAAAGAAGTTGCCTTGTATTTCTTTTGTATATATGCCATATACTTTTCTTTTTGGTGAGGCAAGCAGGATTAAGTGACTTGCCCAGAGTCAAGTACCTGAGACCAGATTCGAATTCAGGTCCTCCTGACTCCAGGGCCAGTGCTCTATCCACTGCGTCACCTAGCTGCCCCCCCATATACTTTTAAAAGTACATATTGCTTTCTTCAAAAGAATGCAAGCAGGGGCAGCTAGGTGGCACAGTGGATAGAGCACCGGCTCTAGATTCAGGAGGACCTGAATTCAAATCTGGCCTCAGACACATAACACTTACTAGCTGTGTGACCCTGGGCAAGTCGCTTAAACCCATTGTCTAGCCAAAAGAAAAGAAAAGAAAAGAAAAAGAATGCAAGCATCCTGAGAGTAGGAATTTATATTCCCAGCCCATGGTACAGGGCCTACTGCATTTTAGGAACTTAGTAAATGTTTATTGATTGAATGATGGATTGTCTCTATTGCCCAGTCTCCATCTTTCTTTCTCTTACCCATCTTCCCATTTTCCCTCTGTATTTCCCCTCTTCTCCTCCACCCTCACAGCTTATCAAAGGTGCACAAAATCTTTGAGATGATACAGTACAGACTCTTCCTCCCCTCCCCATTTTCCCCTTATCTCAGCTCCCCCCTCCCCCCACCCATGCCTCAGGCTTGTGCAGGGCACCCTCAGGGCTCTGTTTAACCAAACTGGTGATTCTCAAGGCTAATGAGGTTGCTGGCCCCTGGTACAAACAGCTGATGGAGCATAAATAGAGAAGAGAGCAAATGTCTAATTTTTGTAAGAAACAGTTGTCCAATCGATACCAATAGGGGAAGGGACACATTCGATTTTCCTCCTCTCCACACCCTGCCCCAACTTTGCCAAACACAGCCAAGGAAAGGCTACACCAAATGTTTGTAAAACAAAGCCCTCTCTCTTTTCCACTAATCACTGTCATGGTCGATCTATCCCCAGCGTTCAAAGATGAGGCTCATTTCACAGATGGGTCATCTTTCCAGGTCAGAATTTTATTGCTTTGGGCCCAAGGCAAGACTTAGAAAGCAGAAAGGAGACATCCTATAGGCCTGAAAAGTTAAGTCACAAACACACAAAGATGTATATTTGAGGGAGTTTCTGAGGGAAGGATTACAGAATTCTTCAGAGCTGATTTCAGGGAAAAAGTCAGCTGACTACTACATCACTGTTGGTTTCACTGAAGCCTCTAAAATCACTTTGGGTTCAATATTGGAAGCACTGCAGTAGTTATAGCAGTACCCACGTTGGACAGTAACTTCTCCCCTTGGTAGTATTCTAAAGGACAGCATTTCTTACCTCCCTCCCAACGGGCCTTCTGTTGCTATCCCTCGCCTACTACACCTTCACCAAATCTTACTGCATTTGTCTACATCCCGTATTTATGTATCTGTGAATAGCTTCCTAGTAGAGTGTAAGCTCCCTGAGGGCAGGGACTGCTTTTTTTTTTTTTAATCTTTGCATCCCCAGTGCCTAGTACAGTGCCTGGAGCATAGGAGATGCTTAAGAAATGCTGGAAGAAGAGGGCTAGAAGGCAGGTGGGGACTTGGAAAAATGATTTATTTGGTATAAGGAACTCCCAAGAAGAAATTTCCTCTGCAAAATCTATGAGAATGTAAGACCCTTGAAGGCAAGAATTGTTTTGTATTTGTTATTGTATCCTCAGCCCCTAACACAGTGCTTAGAAAATGCCTTTTCACTCATTGATTTAATGTCCCCATTTTACAGAGGAGAAAACAGTCTCAGATTGATGAAATGACGTGGGAAGGCAAGTTAGTGGTAGAACAGGGACTAGAACATTCAGTCATAGGTCAGAATAGAAGGAAATAGGGAAGTTCCACAAGGTGCCACAGACCCGGGGACATTGAGCTGTAGACTCCACAGGATGACCGAGTTGGGAATGTCCTTAGAACAAGGGATGTCAGGGCTGGGAGGGACCTCAGGACAGGGGATGTCAGAGCTGG
>NW_020941065.1:10147918-10182122 GCF_900497805.2 Vombatus ursinus | reverse complement strand
CAGAGCTGGGAGGTGGCTTAGAACAGGGGATGTCAGGGCTGGGAGGGACCTCAGGACAGGGGATGTCAGGGCTGGAAGGGACCTCAGGACAGGGGATGTCAGGGCTGGGAGGGGCTTTAGGCCATAGAACTTTAGAGCCAGAAGGAATCTTGAAGCTCTTTTAATCTAAGTCTTTAATTTTTTTCTAGTTCTAATTTTACAGAGAGGTAAATAGACTTGCTCAATGTTACACAGTGCATTAATGCTGGATTCAGGGTTTAAACCCCAGTTCATCCTCTTGCCCCTGAGCATCTGGGGGGGTGAGTTGGCTGCTTGTGTGCCTAACAGGCTTGGGCCAAAAGCCCTTTCTTTCAAGATCCTTAAGAATAATCCCCCTCCCCACCAGGAACAAGTTACACACAAACACCACACCTGATTCCCTAATTATTGTTAAATCTCAAAAGAACCAAAAGCAGGTGGAAAAACAGAAGTGCCTTCAGACACTGGTTCATCTCCAAACTTGTGGGAAGCCTGGGTGAGATGACTTTGTCTGACTTCCCCCCGATCCCCTGATCCCCTGATCTGTGTTTTTGCTTTATTGGCAAAATCTGCCTGGGGTCGTCATCGACAATGATAGTTCGGTGTCTCTGAGACATCAGGTGATCCTCTGGAAATCTCAGCTATTTCAGGGTGGCAGATGTAAGGACGCACTGTCAAGGACATGGAATGTTAGCACCGGAAGGCACCTTCAAAGTCATCTTGTCCATCCCACTCTGTGTCCACCTTAGAGAAGGAAACAGAAGCCCAGACAGTCAGAGGGACTTATCCAAGGTCATGCAATAAGTGAGAGACAAGAGCCAGAGTCAGAATCCAGGCCTCACTCAATCTGTCAGCAAATATTTCTTGAGCACTCACCATACTCAAGGTAACATGCTAGATGGTCTCCATTCTGTGCCCTTTCCACCACTCTGGGTTATATAAACATTAGTTATTTATCAAGTACTCTGGAACAAAGCCAGGCAGCTTCCCAGAAGCAGGGACTGGGCAGGCACCAAGGTCAGAACATACTGGCGGTGTGACCTTGGACACACCTCAAAGTGGTCCAGGTACCTCTCTAAGATAAAACATTTTAGAACAGCATCTAACATGCATCAGTGGAGGGAAGTTCCTCACTGGAAATTCCCTATATGAATGAAATCACAGGTCTGGACAAAAAAAAATTCTACTTGAGACTCACAACAACCCTGCAAAGTACCTATAACTGGTATATAAATGTTATACCCATTTTGCAGATTTCCCCAGAGTCACAGTTAGTGAGTGTCTGAGGAAGGATTTGAGCCCAGGTCTTCTTGAATACAGAGCCAACCCTCCATATAATATAGCAATATACTAGAAAATGAGCAATAGATTTGACACTGTCCTTGCAAATCATTCAGCTTCCCCATACTTCAACCCCATCACCCTAAGGCTGTGTTTGAGAGTCCAAAACTTATAACAGTCCTTCAACATTTTAAGAAATCTATCATTTATTCCCCATTACTACCACCCAAGCCTTCTCTTTTCCAGGCTCCACATCCCTCTTTCTTTCATGCAATCTTTATAATGTGGTTTCAAGTCCCTTCACCATTTTAATCATCCTTGTCTGCGCACTTCTCAATGTATTCCCTAAAATGTGATGCTCAGAACTTTACACAATAATCCATTGGGTACCAGGAATCTATCATTCTGCACTCTACAACTTATATTCACAACTCCTAATGCAACAAGGCTAAGATCTGTAATGAGGAGGGCATGGGTGACAGAAAGAGTTGTTTTTGTGCTTGTCCTTTGTTCTCGAAGAGACCATGACATCAGGAAGATGATGACATGACTTGCAATTGACTTTGATTTGAGCGAGGGAGGGCTGTGCAGGGTCACCAGCCTCACTTTCTCGTCCAGAGCCATCTGGGTCCAGCGGCCAGATATTCATCAGGACGACTGGAGATGGCCCAGCCACAGAAAGAGTAGATTATAGTCAAAACCCATATTGTATAGGACCCTCCCATCTCTCACCCAGTTCTCTCCGAGTTTGGCTTGCTTAGTCCAATCTGCTCTTACATTAGCCGATCTAAGCTCTCATAGATAGACCATTATCCTATGGCTCTGTTCATACTCTCTGAGATCTAGGCTACTCACTACTCTAGCTTGAGCCCCCAACCCATGCATTTTCTATTCATACAACCCATCAATCAATATTGATTAAGTACCCACTATGTGCCAGGCACTGTGCTAAGCCACTCATGAGATAACAAACTCATACAGCACATGGTATTCCCCAAACCAGCCATTTATAATAATGACACTTAGATCTCAGACATAACCATTAATTTAAGCAGGAGAATAATATTTAGATGACAATATTTTATGGCAATACATAAATGATAAAATATATTATAATACACATAATAAACCCAGATCCAACCATGTTCCACCATAATAATCACTATAGTGAATGGTGGATACATACTTATATGAACTTCAAAGGGAAGAATATGAGAGAGAAATGCTCAGGGTGTCTCCTAACTTGACTACAGGCTTCAATATTATGGGTCCACTCAGGAATCTACATGACATACAAAGTTACTTCTCTGTTCACTGCTTGACTGTTGATCCTCAACACTTTTCAGCCAGGAAAATTCTCTTCTCTACTCTAACACAGCCTTTACAAACTCTTTCATGAATCCACACCTTTGAAAGTGTGTTTAGAAAGTATTAGCACAATATTATAAAGATAATCAACTTTGAAAGACTTAGGAATTCTAATCAACAGAATGATCAGGCCATGATTCCAAAGGACTTATGATGAAATATATTGCCCACCTCCAGTAGGAAGCTGATAGACTAAGTGCAGATTAAAGTATGTTTTCTTTCTTTGCTTCTTTCCTTTGTTTATTTCTATCTTCTCTCTCTCTTTCTGTCTGTCTGTCTGTCTGTCTGTCTGTCTCTCTCTCTCTCTCTCTCTCTCTCTCTGTCTCTCCAACATAGATAATGTCAGGATTTGTTTCCCATGACAATATACAGTACGTGCAGCGGATTTTATTTTTCTTGCTTTCTCAATGTGGGGAGGGGGAGGAGAAGGGAGGGAGAAAATTTGAAACTGAAAACAAAATTTTAAAAAGAATTGGTTAGGGGGCAGCTAGGTGGCAAAGTGGATAGAGCACTGGCCCTGAAGTCAGTAGGACCTGAGTTCATATACGGCCTCAGACCAAACACTTGTCACGTACTAGTTGTGTGATCCTGGGCAAGTCACTTAACCCCAATAGCCTAAAAAAAAAAATTTGGTTAAATATTTTTAAAAGAAACAGGAAAACATTAGCTCTTAATGTGGTAGCAGTTCTCTTTAAACCAGAGAAATGCAAAGCTCCTCAAAGTAGATGCCTCTGGGTGATGCAGCTAGTCATTGATATGGATGCTGTGCTGCCCAATCAGAATTGAGCTTACAGCAAACAGCTCTGCGCAGGTGGATTCTTTCAAGCCAGCTCACCAGGACACCAGAGCAGCTGCAAAGCCCTCTCTGCTTTTCCTTTCCAAGTCAGAGGAAGCAAAAGTGAGCAACAAGCCCTTATGAAAAGCCTCATTCCTTTTCAATGATGGGCAACACTGAAGGTTAATAGCCATCCCTGGTGCTCTTGGCCAATGAAGCCAAATCTCTCTCTGACCAATGAGGAATCACTCCCTGAAGCCCACTGCCGCGTGACTGTTTCTGAATGTTCTAGCCCCCCACGGAGCATCTCCCCAGTCGCCTTCTTGTGTTTTCTCAGATTTCTGGTTCCTTACCTGAGAGCCAGCTTCCAGTCTCTTGGTGACTCACCTTTCACTTTAAAAGTCCCAGGTTCCTAAATTTTCCCTTTCAAATTGATAGTCCTTTTAAAATCATGACTGTCTGGGGGTGGAGCCAAGATGGCAGAGGGAAAGCAGTGACTGTCTTGAGTTCTCTCCCAAAGCCCTCCAAATACCTTAAAAAATGGCTCTAAACAAATTCTAAAGCAGCAGAACCCATGAAAAGACAGAGTGAAACAAATTTCCAGCCAAAGATAGCCTGGATGGTTGATCGGAAAGGTATATCATGCCAGGCTGGGAGAGGAGTGCAGTTAAGTGTGAGTGTGCAGGCCGCAGCAACCCTGGAGCAGGCCTCAGAGGACTGAATCGTGGGCAGCTGTGACAGTTTCCAGACTTCTCAACCCACAAATGCCAAAGACAACTTAGAAGGTCAGTGGGAAAAGTCTGTGACTGTGGTGAGAGAAGAAACTAGGTCTCAGCCGCAAGTCCCGAGTGCGGGCTGCGGCTGCCTCCTGAGCTTCTGGCCCACAGACTGAGGGGGAATCAAGTGGCTAATCAGAGGGGGATTGCAGGGATCTCTTTGCCAGTGCTGAGGCAAGAATCTCTTGCTTTTCCTGTGCTTGGATCTGGGTCACAGTTCTGAGGGGAGGTCCTGGGGCAAGGAGGAATGCTGGTGTGGTGAAGCTTCTTGTGGTGGTGGAGAGAAAACACACTTATCATAGCACCTTGGAAGAACTGAAAATTTACAGGCCCCTAGAACTATCTCTGAAAACAGCTGTACAAACCCCCAAAGCTTGGGACGGTATATTCTCCACATTGGAAGCAGACTCTTACCTTAATAAAGAGTTTAAAACTCAAGTACCAGGCTGGGATCATGAGTAAGCAGCACAAAAAGAGTCAGGCTATATTATCTTACTTTGGCGACAAAGAAGATCAAAACATACAACCAGAAGAAGACAACAAAGCCAAAGTTCCTACATACAAAGCCTCCAAGAAAAATATGAATCAGTCCCAGGCCTTGGAAGAGCTCAAAAGGGATTTTGAGAAGCAAGTAAGAGAAGTAGAGGAAAAACTGAGAGTGAGGCAAGAAAATCATGAAAAACAAGTCAACAGCTTGCTAAAGGAGACCCAAAAAAATACTGAAGAAAACAACACCTTAAAAAATAGCCTAACCCAAATGACTAAAGAGGTCCAAAAAGCCCATGAGGAGAGGAATGCCCTAAAAAGCAAAATTGGCCAAATGGAAAAGGAAGTCCAAAAGATTACTGAAGAAAATACTTCCTTAAAAATTAGAATAGAGCAATTGGAAGCTAGTGACTTTATGAGAAATCAAGACACTGTAAAACAAATCCAAAAGAATGAAAAATTAGAAAACAATGTGAAATATCTCATTGGAAAAACAACTGACCTGGAAAATAGATCCAGGAGAGAGAATTTAAAAATTATTGGACTATCTGAAAGCCATGATCAAAAAAAGAGCCTAGACATCATCTTTCAAGAAATGATCAAGGAAAACTGCCCTGATATTTTAGGACCAGGGGGCAAAATAGAAATGGAAAGAATCTACCAATCTCCTCCTGAAAGAGATCCCCAAAGGAAAACTCCTAGGAATATTGTAGCCAAATTCCAGAGTTCCCAGGTCAAGGAGAAAATATTACAAGCAGCCAGAAAGAAACAATTCAAGTATTGTGGAAACACAATCAGTATAACACAAGATTTAGCTGCTTCTACATTAAGGGACCGCAGGGCATGGAATATAATATTCCAGAGAGCAAAGAAGATAGGATTACAACCAAGAATCACCTACCCAGCAAAACTGAGTATAATCCTGCAGGGGAAAAAATGGTCATTCAGTGAAATAGAGGACTTTCAAGCATTCTTGATGAAAAGACCAGAGTTGAATAGAAAATTTGACTTTCAAATACAAGACTCAAGTGTAACATGAAGAGGCAAACAGGAAAGAGAAAATCATAAGACTTATTAAGGTTGAACTGTTTACATTCCTGCATGGAAAGATATTTGTAACTCATGAGACATTTGTCAGTATTAGGGTAGTTGGAAGGAAAAAATTATATGTATGTATGTATGTAGATAGATAGATAGATAGAGGGCACAGGGTGAGTTGAAGATGAAGGGGTCATATCTGGAGAATAAAATTAAGGGGTGAGAGAGGATTATACTAGGAGAAGGAGAAAGGGAGAGGTAGAATGGGGTAAATTATCTCACAAAAAACAGAAAAGGCTCTTACAGTGGAGGGGAAGGGGGGGAGGTGAGAGGGAATGAGTGAATCTTATTCTCATAGGATTTGACTTAAGGAGGGAATAACATACACACTCAATTGGGTATGGAAATCTGTCTTACTCTACAGGAAAATGGGGGGGAAAGGGGACAAGAGAGTAGGGGGATGATAGAGAGGAGGGCAGATTGGGAAAGGGGGTAATCAGAAGCAAATACTTCTTAGGAGGGACAGGGTCAAAAGAAAGAATAGAATAAATGGGAGAGGCAGGATAGGATTAAGGGAAATAGAGTTAGTTTTTCACAGCATATCTACTATGGAAGTGTTTTGCATAACTGCACATGTATAATCTATGTTGAGTTGCTTGCCTTTTCAATGAAGGTGGGTGGGGAGGGAGGAAGGGAGAATATTTGGAACCAAAAGTTTTAAAAACACATGTTTAAAAAAAATGTTTTCACATGCAACTGGGAAATAAGAAATACAGGAAATGGGGTACAGAAATCTACCCTGCCATACGGGAAAATAGAAAGAAAAGGCGATAAGAGAAGGGAGGGGAGAGATAGAGGGGAAGGCAGACTAGGTGAAGGGGTATTCAGAATGCATGCCATCTTGGGGTGGAGGGAGAGCGAGATGGGGTGAAAATTTGGAACTCAAAGTCTTGTGGAAGTAAATGTTGAAAACTAAAAATAAATAAATTTATTAATAAAAAAATCATGGCTGTCTGTAAATGTATATGTGATTTCTCATTTGAAAAATCCCACTCTTTTAAATCATAAAACAGCATATGAAAATTATCCAAAGTACCCATCATGCTTTGCAGTTACAGTATTTAATAAAGTTCTCCATCTCATTGGTGCCCTTGAAAGTGTATTTCTTTACATTCATATTTCTCTAGTTTTTAATATAAGTAGAAGCTCTTTCTCTGCCTGTTTATGAAATTAAACTTTCCCCACATAAGTGAGTCATCACTCCACATCATTGATGAAGGAATCTGATTCCTCATATCTAGACCACAGGTCATTTTCTCTTCAACATTGTCTAAATCCCTTCTGAAAGTTGTGTTTGTATATTAGTGGTGTTTATGAAAACAAAGTTATTTTTCTATTTTTAGTAGTTATCAAAATGTTCCTCTATAACAGGGATAATATCCTACATCATTTAACAATTTAGATATCTTTTTAAATATTTTACATATATTTTTCCTTTACACAAATCCACTTTTTCTGTCCCTCTCATCACTAAACTGCTCCATTTCTCTTAAAAGGATGGTATGCACTAAGATTTTGTTTTGGCTGCCTGTCACTCCTGTCACTCACACTTCTATCAAGCCTGCAACCCTTACTAACCTTCAACCACATCTCTCTCTTCCAGTTTTTTCAAGGACTAGAAGATTTTCATAAAGGACCAGGCAGAGACATCACCACTGTGTTGATCTGTTTTGTTTGACTGTATTTCTAGGCTAGGAGTTTGATTGGGGTGGTGAGGGGGTGGAGTAAGTGAATGGGGGGCAAAAGAGATGCAAAAAGAAAAAGAATATCAATAAAACATGTGAAGATAACAGTGATGTTTAGAAGGGAACATATCCACGTAGAACAACCCTGTCAAATTCTGCATATACTTAAAAAGCTATACAAACAAACTCACAGCTTCATACTTATTTTCTTTTTTGCATTTTAAATGTTTATGTTTAGTAAAAATTGTTTAATTCATAATAAAAATATTTTTTAAAAAGAACCAGACAGACCTACAAGGCATAAAACAATTAGCCTTTCTTATAGTGTGTCTCAAACAATCAATGGAAGGCTGAAAGCCTGGTGAGCTACCAGTGGGCATGGGTATGGAGGAACAGCGGCAAGGGAAGGAGGGATTCAGGGCACAGACCACCACTGGATCTCAGTTGTCAAAAAGGGAAGGATACAACTGGGTCTCACCTACTGGTTGGAATGGATAAAACTGGGGCTTGGTTGCTGGAAGCAATGGATCTAACCAGATCTCGACTATTTGAAGGGGTCAGTAGTACAGAGTCTCAGTAGCTGAAGGCATCATTTGCTGGAATCTCAGATAAGATGGGCTTCAGGGAATGGCAAAAAGAAGGATGGGGGTCAGCAGTGTTCCTTTGGTTGCCTGCAGTTGGACTGAGCAGACTTAGGCTCCGACAAGCTCCCTGTCTTTCTTTTCCTCAATATATTGGGGATGTCTGGGTCCCTCGAGCAGCTAAACGTAACACCTGATCTCCTATCCTAGTGCCTTTGCATAAGCTCTTCACCTACACCTGGAAAGCACCCCCTCCCCTACCTCTTAGAATCTCTAACTCCTTTGGGAGTCCTTTCTCAATATCCATCAGTCTAGCCAGAAACATTTATTAAGTAGCTATTGTGTGTCAGGCACCGTGCTAAGTGCTAGGGATACAAAAAGAGGCAGAAGACAGTCTTTAATGCCTTCCTTTCTTTAAATTATCTTGTATTCAAGTATTTATTTTGTATTTTTTTATGAGAGGCAGTATGACATAATAGATAGAATTCTGACCTTGGAGTCAAGAAAACCTGGGTAATAATAGTGAGCATTAGATAGCACTTTGATCCTCACAATAACCCTGTGAAGTAGATACTATTATGTTGTTCCCATTTTACACATGAGGAAATGGAGACATAGAGATGTTAAATGATTTGTCCAAGGTCACACAGCTAGGAAGTGTCTGAGGTAGGATTCAAACTCAAGTCTTCCAGACCCCGAGTTCTTCTCTCTATCCAGTGCACTATTTAGCTACCTAGCTTGAGGCTTGGTAGCTCAGGCTTGAGGCCTGTCTCTGCCACATACTGGCTCTGTGACCCTGGACAAAGCTCTCAGGATCCCCACTCAACTTTCTGAGACTGTAAGTGACAAAGAAGGTGCCCAAAGAAGGTAGATGGATTTTCCACACTGGGAATTTCCTTTAACCAATAAAATAACAGGAAAAACTGGTTTGCGGTGTGTGTGTGTGTGGGTGTGTATGTGTGTGTGTGTGTGTGTGTGTGTGTGTGTGTCTCAGTCTAAGTCTGAGTCTGTGTCTATGTAGAGTGTTGAACCTGGAGTCTAGAAGACACAAATTCAAATCCTGCCTCAGAGATTTCTTAACTGTATACCTTTAGCAAGTCAGCCAGCCTCCCTGTGCCTCAGGTTTCTCATGTCAAAATGGGGATATTAGCACCCACCTCCCAGGGTGGTTGTGAGGATTAAACAAGATAATATATGTAAAGAACTCTGCAAAATTTAAAGCATTATAGAAATGATAGTTTTATTGTTATCATTATTACATTAATTACATTATTAACATTATTACATAATTACAAAATTAATTCTATGAGTTGCAGAAGGTATTGTGTTGGTAAGGAAAGTCTCTTGTGTGGTGCTCCCTACACTAATGAAATCACAGGTCTCAGTAAAAAATGAAATAATGATATCTGGCATTTATATAGTTGGTCAAAGCACTTTGCAAATACCTCATTTGATCCTCACAACAACCTGAGAAGTAGATGTTATTATGGTCCCCATTTTACAGGTAAGAAAACTGAGGCACAGAGTCACTTGCCTAGGACCATTATTATCTATATTATTAGCTATTATTATCCCCATTTTGTTGTCATTCAGTCGTTTCGGTAGTGTCCTACTTTTCATGACCCCATTTGGGGTTTCTCTTGGCAAAGATGCTGGAGTGGTTGACCATTTTCTTCTCCACCTCATTTTACAGATGAGGAAACTGAGGCAAATAGGATGAAGTGACTTACCCAGGATCACACAATTAGTAAGTGTCTGAGGTTGAATTTTAACTCAGGTCTTTCTGACCCCAGACCCAACACTCTATCCAAACAAAAGAGTCTCTATTTTTTGGTGAGGCAATTGGGGTTAAGTGACTTACCCAGAGCCACACAGCTAGTGAGTGTTATGTGTCTGAGGCTGGATTTGAACTCAGGTCCTCCTGACTCCAGGGCCAGTACTTTACCCATTGCTCCACCTAGCCACCCCTTACAGTCCCTTTATTAAAGGACAATTCTCCCCATTCTCCCCCTGCAAGAGCTTGGAGCTACAGTGAGCTTAGAGGACACCATCTACATTGAACTTCACTGAAGACTCCTATGAAGCTTTCTGTGAAAACCTATTTAAAAACACATTTCAACTAATTAATAGCATCCAACCATAGCTGGAATTTAAAAAAAAAATAAGGCAACAAGCCATCAATTTAAATTGCAGATGATGACCTTTATGTTGGAGACCTTTTCAAACATCCTGCTTACAGCGCTGAAGGTCCTCCACTCGATAATCCTCTGAATGGTTTTCTGCAGTTGGTTTTATGATTGTCATTATGTGTTGAAATCCCCAATTTTTATGCCTCACCCCAGTTGGAATCTCCTGAGAGCCTGGGTAATTAAAAAATGCCTGGAGCGAGACGAGCTCCCCATTTCCCCACCCCCTGCTGCTACATTCTTCTGGCCCATAGCTTTGCAAAAGCCACCAAAATGATCTGTCCATAAACTGGGTTCACATGGGGAAACTGAGACCCAGAGAAACAAAGGCATAGAACTAGTCAACCAGCAAGGTAAAATTAAACTCCTGGGCTCACGAATGGTGTTTTGGAGCAGGATGCCAATCGTTGAGATTCCTCAAACTAGTTCTCCTTTGTGAATTGAGCAAAGAAAGATACTTAAAATGGGAGGAAGGCAGAAGATGGAGCGAGAAAGGTAGGCAGAGAAGGAATATGGGATAAGGAACTCTTCAAAATTATTCTTGGGAACTATTTTTAAAGAATGGGAAGCAGATAGCCAGCCAGCCAATTAGCATTTACTAAGTGCCTACTATGTTCCAGGCACCATACCAAGTGTTGGAGACACAAAGAAAGGCAAAAAATACTGGGAGCTCATACTCTAAGACAAGTCAACATGCTAACAACTATGTACAAAGAAGCCATAGAAAAGATAACATAGTCCTGTCCTACTCTTTGTGACCATGTTTAGGGTTTTCTTGGCAAAGACACTGGAGTGGTTTGCCATTTCTTTCTCCAGTTCGTTTTACAGATTAGGAAACTGAGGCAAAAAGGCTTAAGTGATTTGCCTGGGGTCACACAGCTAGGAAGTGTGAGGTTGGATTTGAACTTAGGTCTTCCTGACTCCAGGCTCAGCATTCTATCTACTGCATCACCTAGCTGCCCGAGAAAGGATAAATAGGAAATAATCGGAAGAGGGAAGGCAATAGCATTAAAGGTGAAGGTTAGATTTTAGCTGGAACTTGAAGGAAACCAGGAAAGCCAGGAGAAAGGAAGGAGAAAATTCCAGGCACGGGGGACATCCGGTGAAAATACCCAGAATTGGTAGATGGAGTGTCCTGTGTAAGGAATAGCCAGGAGGCCAGTGTCTCTGGATTGCAAAGAATGGGGGTGGGGCGAGGGGATTGGGAATAATGTGTAGGAAGGCTGAAAAGGTAGGAGGGGACTGCCTGTTCATATCCTTTGATATGCCCTTTTCTAATATCCATAAAATTATAGCTCTTGGAAAAGACCTCCATATTTCCTTGATAGCAACCTGGTACAGTGGATTGAATGACGTATTAGGAATGAGAGGACCTGGGTCTGATTCCCATCTTTGTCACCGCGTGATCTTGAAAAGGAGACTTAAGCTTTCTGGGCCTTGGTTACCTCATCTATAAAATGAGGAGGTTGGACTAAATGTTCTTTAAGGGCCCTTCTAGATCCTCTGGTCCTATAAACCCTGAATGGTAGTCACCCAACTTCTGCTTGAATACCTCCAGTGATGGGAACTCAGCACCCCAGCTTATTCCATTACTGGACAGTTAGATTTAGTTCAGAGGTGATGGACTGGGACATATTTTTTGGACATGTTCAATGTGGGAATTTGTTTTGCTTGACTATGCATATTTGTTACATATTTATTTTATTTCTCCTTTTTTCCAATGGGGAAGGGATGAAAGGGAAAAATAGATTTTTATTAATTAAAAAGAAAACAAATTTAGTAAAAGCTGAGGAAGTCGAACTTTGTTGCTTCCAAGATCCTTACCAGCTCTAAATGTATAATCCTATGATCTCTATGGACCTCAGTTTCCCTCTCTGTAAAATGAGGAAATTGGGTTAGATGGTCTGTAAGGGTCCTTCCGGGTCTAAATCTCTCATGTTATAAAGACACTTTCTGTCTCGAAGCCTCTATACAGGCAGGACATGGTCCCTTCCAACTTTAAAGCCTAAATCTTCATTTATCTTCAATAAATACTAGGCTTGGAGGGGAACATTGGTTTTGAGAACCAAGTCTATTCAGAATCACAATTCTAAAATACTTTAGGGTTTGCAAAGCAGTTTACACACATTAGCTTGTTCTATCCTCAGGAGAACCCTACAAGGTAGGTACAATTGGTATTATTATCCCCACTTTACAGATGATAAAGTTGAGGCTCAGACAGGTTCAGTGACTTGCTCCAGGGTCACCCAGGGCCAGTACGAGGTGCACAAATTCTCAGTTATTCCTCAATTCATCTTGTTATTCATTAGACCCAGAGGTTCCTGTATGGGTCAAAGGAATTGTGGGGGGAGACAGGGAAGGATTTCTGGGAATGGGGCCCACAGCTACTGCCAATGGTATCTGCAGCATCTCCATCACGCTCAGAGCCAGTTCTGGCAAGAGCCACAGAAAGGAGTTGCATTGAACCACCACAAGCTAGCTCCACGTTCTCCCTGTTGGCAGAAGGGATTCTGCAGAGTCTGAACTGCGGAAGGCAGAGAATTTCAGAACTGGAACTTGTCAGGGCAGCCAAAGGCCCCCTTCTTCTCTTCTAAGTCCTGATATTGCTCTGACAGCTAAAAGTGCCTTCCTGAGCTCCCCTGCTGCTGATGACAATGCCACCTAATGTTTGTACTGGGCTTTATACTTTTCAAAGCCCTCTCCTGGGCATTTCCTCACTTGATCACTGCAAAAAGTCCCTTATGAGACAGGTAGGGACTATTATCCCCATTTCGCAGATCAGAAACAGAGGCATGTAGAGGTTAAATGACTTGCCTAATGTCATACAACTCATACTTGGCAGAGATTGGACTCAAATCCAATTGTCTTGACGCCATCCCATGACCTGTCCCTCTGCCACGCTGTTTGTCTCCCCCAGCTAGACTTGTCCCTTGGTGATCCTTTGATGGACAAACTGAACTCGATTTCCCCATTCATCTAATCTTCCCCTGACTCCTGATTCTATAACAGCTGGGATTCATCTGCAAACTCTCCTGCCAATTCCAGACATGGAATTATTTGTTTTGAATTCTCCTTGCCAATGGTCATAGATCTTTCTCTACCAAACACACATGCCAGACACAGGGACATATTAAGTCAAATAAGATTGGCTGAGCTCCTACTATGTGCAAGGCACATTCTGCAGGTCAGAGAGTTGGAGAGAGGGGGAAGAGAGCTGGCCAGTGAGTCAGCGAGCCCAGATTCAAGCCAGGCAAGGCATTCCTCCACTGGCTGATTGGGTGTGTCCTCTCTGAATAGCAGCTCCCCATTTATAAAGTAAAGGGATTGTACTGGGTGATAAAGAAGTAGTCAGCATAAAGAATAAAGCACTAGATTTGGATCCAGGGAGACTTGAGTTCAAATCTTGTCTCAGTCACTTACTAGGCACACAACCCAATGTAAATCATTTAAGCTCAGCCTCAGTTTCTTCATCTGTAAAATGAGGATAATAATAGCACCTACCTCATAAGAAAATTGTAAGGATCAATCTAGATATCACATACAAAGTGCTTTGCAAACCACAAAGAGTTATATAAACACTAGCTATTATTATTATTATTGTTATAATTTTAAGGTTCCTCCCAGCTCTGACATTCCCTGTTCTAAGGTTCCTTCCAGCTCAGATATTCTGTGTTCAGTGTTCTAAGGACCCTCCCACCTCTGACATTCTGCTCTGAGGCCCCTCTCATCTTTGACATTTCATGTTCTAAGGATCCTCCCAGCTCTGACATTCTCTGTTCTAACCTAGCTCTATCATTCCTTGTTCTAAGGTTCCTTCCAGCTCAGATATTCTATGCTCAATGTTGTAGGTACTCCCCCCACCAGCTCTGGCATCTTCTGTTCTCAGGCCCCCCTCACCTCTGACATTTCATTTTCTAAGGAATCTCTGACATTCCCTGTTCTAAGATGCCTTCAAGCTCTAATATCCTATCTTCTGATCCCCTCTACCCCTAGCTCTGAACATTGGTGTTCTAAGTATCATATGTTCCTGTGCCAAAGCACAGACAGGAGATGGAATGTCATGCGTGGGGAAGGGGAAGTAAGCCTGTTTAACTGAAATGTAGAATGCACATGGAAGAGTACTGTGTAAATTGCAATTTGGTGGTAATGGGCTTTAAAAACTAGGCAGAGTAGCTCGTATTCAGCCTTTGACCTCAGTATCCTGGTCCTAGGTCTTACCCTGGAAAATCTCTCCATCTCTCTGATTGGTCATTTCTTCCCAGAATCTCCATTTAAGGAAGTGCAAGGACAGCCAGATTCATTCCTTCATTCCTCTCTGGGTTCCATGCCTGAATTTCCAGCCTTCTTTGTCCACTGTAATGCTCTGCTAGTAACTTCTCTCCTCACTTCCATTCTACCCCACACTTTTTAGCTCCCTATGCGTTATTCCCACCCCCTTCCTTAAAATGTAAGCCCCTTGAGGGCAGGTTCTATCTTTCTATTTGCTTGTATTTATATCCCTGGTGCTTAGCGCAGTGCCTGGAGTCAGAAAGACCTTAGTTCTAATCCAACCTCAGATACTTACTAGCTGTATGACCCTGGGCAAATCACTTCACCCTGTTTGCCTCAGTTTCCTCATCTGTAAAAAAAAAGTTGGGGAAGGCAATGGCAAACCACTCCACTATCTTTGCCAAGAAAACCCCAAATGGGGTCATGAACAGTCAGACATGACTAAAACAACTCAACAACAACAAAGTGCTTAATAAATGCTTATTGATTTCATTTGCCTTGATTTGCCCTAAAAGCAATAGAGTCCTAGAACTTATTGAGCAAGGAGGTGACTTGGTCAGATTTGTGCTTTAAGAACATCAATTTAGTAACTATATGAATGATTGATTGGAGAATCAGTCAGTCAACAAACATTTATTAAGCACTGATTATACAACAGACATTGTGTTAGGTGCCAGGAATACAAAGAAAGACAAAAACATGGTCTCTGCACTCAATGAGATTTCGTTCTAATGAGGTAGACAATATACTGATGAGTATTCTCAAACAGGTTATCTACAGAGTGGGGGAAGGTAATGTCCAGGAGGGAAGGCACTAGTAGCTGGAGAAGGAGGGGAGAGGACCAGGAAATGCCTCCTACTGAAGGTAACATTTGAGTTGAGCCTTGAAAGAAGCCAGGAGATGAAGCCACTCAGTGCTACCAGTCTTCCTCTAATGCCCTGAATATTTCCTGCATACTAGTCAGTCCCTCCATCTGCCCATCTGTTACTATCCATTGTTTTTGGTATGTGAGCAAACCATCTCCTTTTAAGGTCACACATGTCCTTACTAATATCCTTTAAACCATCCCTCAATGACCAATGATCATTGCTTATGTGCTGCAGTCTCCATACCCCCACCTGACATCTTTTCATTGTCCTTAATATTCCCTGAAATTAATTTGTATCCTTAGAGTTAGAGTTGTTCCATGGTATGCAGACATGTAGCCCCATTTGGAATATATTCCCATTAAAATAATGTGCTCTTATAGCAGCTTGGGACCATTAAAAGCACAAAATTTTCCCAAGGCAATCCAGTTCAATCTCTTTCTCCAATTTCAATTCTGGGCCCAAAATATAGCACTGCCAGGGCACCTGTCCAAGACACATACACTGATGAACTAGTCCCATGGGCTGCCCAGTCAACTGTATGTCCTAATCTGGATCTCATGCATTCTTCATCCACTTGGCTTTTCCCACGTGGATAGCTAGGAGAATTGATTTGAAATTGCTTGTCTCATTAAGAAAGCCATGTGGTGTGCCAGGGCCAAATTTAGTCAAAGGCAGTGTGGTATGATGGAGAAAAGATGTGAGTCCCCTCTATGACACTCACTAGCTATGTGGATGAGGTCACTTCAACTTTTTGTGCCTCAGTTTCCTCTTCCTAAAATAAGGGAGTTGGACTAAATGGTCTCTGAGGTCTCTTCCAACTCTAAAGCTAAGGTCCTACGACATGTCATTACCAATTATTTGGACCAAGTCCTGTTGTTCCCAGATCTACAATATATCTCACATCTGTCCACTTCTCTACATTCCCTTGGTGACCATCCTAGTTAAGCCTTCATTACCACTCACTCAAACTACAGGAGTAAACTCCTAATAGGTTTTCTCCTCCTGTTCTGGTCTGTCCTCCATACCCTACCAGACTAGCCTTTCTTAGACATGGATCTCAGATACATGTTACTCCCCCAATTAAAAAAAATCTTCAGTGGACACTTATTGTCTCTTGAATAGAACTTGGACTTCTTTTCTTGGCATTGAAGACCTGCCACAACCTGGTGCCATCTCATCTTAGTAGCCTTATCTTCTATTTAGTCCCCTCCATACTCTATACACTTCAGACGACTAGGTAATGCTATTCATCTCAAATATATATACACTGGGAGGTCCTGCCTTCCTTTGCTCAGGTTAACCCATATGCTTGAAATGTCCTCTCTGCCTAACTTCACTTATTGAACTGTCACCCAACTTTTTAATGCCCACATCAAACGTCTCCTCCTCTAGTTAGACTTCTTTCCCCCTCAGATCTCCCTGTGTACTTCATTAGCACTTATTTTATGCATTTATCATCAGAGTTACACTGAGAAATTCTTGTACCTAGGGCAAAGGCAGACAGAAACAGCATTGTAATATAAAGGATAGTTTAACAATGGGGGCAGCTATGCCAGGAGAGGGGACTGCCTTTCCTTTAGAGTGAACATTTCACTCCTATAATTGTTGGGCAGGGAGGAGATGAGACCAAGAAAAGAGGTTTATTGGTGGCTTGACTGTGAGGATGATTGTGCCACGTAGCAACATGGACAAGTCTTGGGGATCGCATTTATAGTAAAGATAGAGTATACCCCTTCAGTTTTCAGTACCTTGGGACAAAGCCCCAGTTACTTTTTACTAGTTACAATTTGCTTATTATATAATTTTGTATTTTATAGTTTGTATCTCATCCACCACCTAGACTGAGTTCCAAGAGGTCAGACACCAAGGCCTCTAAACTTTGTATCACTCATTACCACTAGGGTCTCTGTCATCAAGCAAGCAAACAATTAATCAACAAGCATTTATTAAACACCCACTCTGTTCCTGGGGCCATGCTAGGTACTAAGTATACAAAGACAAATCCTATATAATCCCTGCCCTTGAGGGGCATACATTTTACTAGTATACAGTATACAGGTTATATTGATAGAGAGATAAAGCTATATGGCTTTGACTCTATCAAAGCTGGTTGAGGAAACACATCTGAGACTGACACAGAAGGAGGGAATTGTGTCTTCTCCAGGAGTTCCCAGGGTACCTTCCCTATGGTTCTCTCTGATTCATTTACCTAATTCCATAGGTACTCCTAGTTATCATTTGATACTGTATGAAGATGTCTTCCTATAGGTCTCTGTGGGAAAATAAGATTTTTGTACCATGGCCCAAATCTGAAACAAGTTCCCTGAGGCTTCTCAGGGAATGGGCTTCTTTTGTCCTAATTTTTCTTAATTAAACCATTAGGCTGCCTGATATCTTGGTATTGCTCTCTTGGGACAAGATTCAGTTACACAGCCCTTCAGGAGGGTGGTGCTTGAGAGCTACTCTCTCCAAAAAGCTAGATGGCCCCTGCTTACTTCTTCCAAGGCACTGACACTCAGGGTTAAATGTTGTTTTTTTTTCCCTTCAGAGCAATCTCTTTAAAAATTTTTTTAAATGGAGTGTTATAGTCCAATCATTCTGGAGAACAATTTGGAACTATGCCCAAGGGGCTATAAAACTGTGTATACCCTTTGACCCAACAATACCGCTACTAGATCTATATCCCAAAGAGATAAAAAACAAAAAGGAAAAAGACCTATATGTACAAAAATATTTATAACAGCTCTTTTTGTGGTGGCAAAGAATTGGAACTTGAAGGGATGTCCATCAATTGGGGAATGGCTGAACAAGTTTTGGTATATGATTGTGATGGAATACTATTGGGCTGTAAGAAATGATGAGGAGAGTGGTTTCAGAAAAACCTGGGAAGACTTATATGAACTGATGTGAAGTTAAGTTAACCAGGCTATCATTGTACCAAGTAACAGCAAAATTGTACCAAACATTAACCGTGAAAGACTTAGCTACCCTGATCAATACAAGGATCTAAGACAATTCCAAAAGACCAATGATGAAAAGTGCTGTCCATTTCCAGAGAAAGATCTGATGAGCTCTGAATGTAGGTTGAAGTATAATTTTTTCACCTTTATTTTTCTTGCTTTTTTCAGCATTATGGATAATATGTTTTGTATGACCTCACATGTATAATTGATATCAAATTACTTGCCTTCTCAAGAGATAAGGGAGGGGAAGAACTTGGAACTCATTTTTTAAAGTTAAAAATAAATAAATAATGATTATTTTTTTAAGAATGGAGTGTTATCATTAACCCCAGGGTGTTGTCTCTGGACTTATTTATAGGTGACGATTTACTGAATTTGGTTTGACAGAAAAAGAGGGAATTGGAAAGCAGGAAAAATGAGTTTGGGTGCTTCCATCGACTCCCTGTGAGTCACATAAACAAGTCATTTCTCTGTAGGACTTGGTTTTCTCCTCCGTAAAATGAAGAAGTTGTATTTAATTTACTTAAAAAGACTTTCAAGGTCTAAGGTCTTGTGGTTCTCTGATTTGAGTGTTGCCAGGAAATGCCTTTCTGGCCACAGTGTGATAAGGCCAGTGGAGAGTGTCTAGAGGGTGGCAGCCAGAATGGTGGAGGGCCTTGAATCAATGCCACATGAGAATGAGTTGAAGGAATTATGGTTGTTGAACGTGGAGATAAGAAGACTCAGGAAGGACATGATAGCTTTCTTCAAGGTTTTAAGGGCTGTCATAGGGATTAGATTTGCTCTACTTAGAAGGCAGAACCAGGCAAAGAGACAATTTGGACTGGATGGCAAGGGAAAGCTTCCTAATAAATAGAACCATCCAAAAATGGAATGGGATGCCTTGGGAAGTGGTGGGTTCCTCCTCCTTGAAGGCCTTCAAGCAGAGGATGGCTATTTGTTGGGGATGTTAGAGCAGAGATTGCTCTTATGTACGGGTTGGACCAGACAGCTACTAAAGCCCTCCTGATTCTGAAATTTTGTAATTCTGTGATATTACTCATCAACTGACTATACAAGTACCTGAGATTTCACCATTAGTGATTCCTTCCTTTGGGTCTTGAAACCTTTTAAATATTCCAGGGGAAAAGGGAACATCTTAAATCCTCATCAATTTACACCATAGCTTTCAAGGACCATGGTGGCCACCAGAGATCAAGGCTCTCTTGGGGGAACGATGAATGGCCCCCAAATCATTCCATGAGAGCACCAGTTGAAGGGTCTGGGATTTTTACCTTGGAGAAGAGAAGGTGGAGGAGAGACATAACAGCTTCTCTACTCTCTTCAGTTATTATCAACCTCCACCCAAAATGTTTACATTGTTTGTATTTTGTATTTTCTTACATCATAGGATCATAAATCTAGACTTGGAAGGATACTTGAATGCTATCTGGTCCAATCTAGAACCCAAAGGAATCCTAGAACAAAGAATCCTAAAAAATGTTGTTGTTCTTCCTTTGTTTTTGAAGAGGACTGATAACATCACCGGGTGATATCTTGAATTGAACTTAAGTGAGGCAGAGTTGCACAAAGTCATCAGCCTCCTTATTTCCTCCAGAGTCATTGAAGTCCAATAGCAGAACAAAAGTCAAGAAGACTAGTGGTGGCCCAGAATGCAGTGAATGACCTTGGTGTGTTCAATACCTGACCAAGATCTAAGGCCTCCAGGGTGCCTGCTTCAGCCACCTTCATGGCCAATGGAACAAATTGTTCTTATCCAGCTATGCTTAGGGTAGACATGTAGCACTTGCTACAACTTCTGGAAGCCACAGGTGTGAGTTGGGTGAATCAGGTGATCACCAAAGGCAGATGAGCAACCCTGAAAAGGGCTCAGCAAGTCCTTACATCATAGGTTCTAGTCCTCACTGAACACCTCATAAACTCCAGGGCTAGAACATATCCGGTACTCAAACACCTCCTGGGAAGAGGCATCTGAAAAGGACTTGAAGGTTTACAAAGTGCTCAGCATACACTGTCCTATGTAATTCTCCTAACAGCCCTGTGAGGTAAGCAGCATTATTATCTCTTATTTTACAAAGGAGTAAACTGAGGCTTAGCAAAAGTAAGTGATTTGCTCAGGATCACACAGTTTTTATGTACCCCAGGCAGGATTCCTACCCAGGTCTTGCTAGTTCCTGGTACAGCATTGTCTCTAGTATACCATGCTATCAGTGTTTCTGATTGTAACTGTTTGACTTTCCCCTTCTAAATGGCCATTTCTATTCTACTGAGTAGAGACTAGAGAACTGGCTTCTGAGTCACAGAAACCTGGGTTTAAGTCTCTCTCCTGACACGTATTGACTTTGTGACCCTGGGCAAGTCATTAACCTCACAAAGCTCCCCAGACAACTTTCTTGAGACTGTAGGATACAGAGAAAGTGCTGACTTCTGTTTGTAGAGGGAGCCTCCTCATCTGGGAGTCTCTGTATCAATCCCTAAATCTGCTGAGTAGACTCAGAAACCAGCTAACTAGGTTTATTAGAAATGTTTGTTAAGATTAATCAGCCTTTATGCAAGGGCTGGTGGGCTCCCCTTCAAGTAAAAGGCCTGAGCTTTGTGACTTCTGTCTTGGTAGCTTAGACTCTTTAAAAAATATTTGCCTTCCTTTTTGACTCTCAGACCTGTTGTAGATAAGGGTCTGTGGTAGGCTACCACAGAGCTAAATTCCATATGGGTGAGGGTTCCTGCTTTGGAATTCTCATCAACTCCAAGTTAGTGGGATGTACACTCTGTGTCTGTGTGTCTGTGTGTGTCTGTGTCTGTGTCTGTGTCTGTGTCTGTGTGTCTGTGTGTGTTCCTGTGTGGACCAGCTGCAAGGACCCAGGGGAAAAGGCTTCCTGTTGCCTTTCTGCATTGTTTCTGTGGGTGCTCACTCTCTGCACTCCTGCTCTGTTGGTGAATGAAGAGCTGAAATAAGGCTACAAAACAAATACAATGGACGCTCATGATTATGTGAAGGGCACCCGTACAAAACCAAAGGGGAGAGAGAACATCTAGGTAAGGTGCAGCCACTGACCCCTCGTGGATTTTCCAGTTTAATAGGTGATAATGCAGTTTGACTGAATGAAGGTCAACTGTAACTTAGCTGCAGAAAACATCATTCTCTTGGGGGAAGGGGATGGTGGGGCAGGAATCTGGAGTTGTGGATTTCCCTGGCATAAGAGACTCCTGGTGTAGAAACTCCCTGCACTGTGCAGATTCACTGCGTTTCTACCAGGTATAAACATGGAGAATTGCTTGGGACACTGAATGGTTAAGTAGCTTATCCAGAGTCATGCCACATAAATAGTAAGCGAAATGTTCTTAAGACCAAAGGGCAGCTTAACAGGGATGCCAGGATAAATGCAAATGGAGCCAGGGATGAGAAACCAAGTCAGGAAGGAGACTGAGAAGGCTTGGGTCACAGCTACCCATGCTGGCCTGGAAATCTCTGGTCTTGACTCAGATGGCATGGTGGTATAGACAGTGCTTCTTAAACTGTGGGTCATGTTGCCATATGGGGTCACAAAAAATTCAGCAACAGTAAAAGGTTTCTGAATGTGCAATGACTAAAAATTAACTAAAAATCAAACGAGGAATGAATCTGGGGTGTTTTTGGCAGTGCTTGTCAGTGTTGCACTGGGCAACTTCACTGCAGCTTTGGTTCTGAACACAAAGCACATGCACTTCGCACTGCGCATGCCATCACACTACGCAATGCCAACCAACACAGCAAAAATTCAAAAAGGGATTACAAGCAGAAATAGTTAAAGAAGCTCTGGACTGTAGTAGATAGAGCATTGGGTCTGGAGTTGGGAAGACTCGAGTTCAAATCTGACTTCAGATACTTACCAGTTGTATGACCTTAGGCAAATCATTTAACCTTTGCTTTTTTCAGTTTCTTCTACTGTAAAATGGGGATAATAATCAGCACCCATCTCCCAGGGTTGTTGCGATGATTAAATGAGAATATTTGTAAAATGCTTAGCACAGTGCCTCACTCATAGTAAACATTATAGAAATGCTAGGCAGCATTCTTAGGGGCCTGAGTCATGCTCCCTCATTGACCTCCTGGCTTTGAATGGGCTCTGCCTGGAAATGCCATCTCCCTAAATCTAGACCCATTGGTTTGTAAAGAAAGCAGATTTAAAAAAAAACCCAATACACTCAGCCATAGTCAGATATGACCCCTCATGGCCTCAGATCACTGAGAATGATAGAAGAGTGGTGGACAACAGGTACAGAATGTTGAATATGGATCAGATACTGGCATTTTGACCAATTGATTTTGTTTCCTTGTTTTTCCTTGTTGTAAAGGAGAATTCAATGGGGATTATATGGGGGTGACTGGAGAGAGAATAGACTGAGGAATAACTTTGGGAGAAAAAGACAAAAAACATCAACAAAAGAAACCCAAATGAAAAGTTTCTTCCCTGACATGTGGTTTGGCGACCTTAGAACTGATCCTAGCCAGGTCCAAGGAATGATCTGGACAGTGCAGGTTGTGTCTGAGCAGCCCTGGCTCTTAGCCTCCTTCCTAGGGAGCAATCAGATGCAGCCCATTCCCCTCCCACCGGCTCCAGAGCGCTGGGATCATTTTTCTACCGTGGAGTGAAAACCCCAAGCTTCTAAATCCAGCTTCTGATCTGTAAGAGGCCCTGAAAAACCCATTCTGTTTTCTGCTAGGTTTTGTCCCAAGAGCTCCAGCCTCCACAACACAAGCATGCACTCACTAGGACCAGACAGCCAAGGGTTGCACTTTACCAGGCTCAGGACTAGCCAGGCTGTGATGGGGCTTTGCCCTCCCTGGGCCCCACAGCTTTAATCACCTCTGCAGCAAAGCCACAAACACCAGCATCCAAAAATAAACATTCTCCAAATTCCTAAAGCAAGAGGTGTTTCTGTAGACAGGACTGGCTTTGTTCTACCCCTACTGTTCCATTTTCTAAAGTCACATCTAGCTCTGAAGTCCTATGTACTATAATAATCCCTCCCGGTCTGACATTTTATGTCCTAAAGTTCCTCCCAAGTCTGACATTCCATGTACTAAGACCCCTTCCCAGCCCAGACAGTCTACATTCTAAAGTCCCTCCTAACCCTGACATTCCATATTCTAAGGTCTCTTCCAGCTTTGACATTCTATTTACTACAAAGTCCCTCCCAGCTCTGACATTCCCTGTTTTAAGACCTTTCTCTGCTCTGACATTCCACGTTCTAAAGTGTCTTCCAGAATTGACATTCTATGTTCTATATTCTATGCTGCTTTCCTGATCTAACACTTGAGGACTAAGAACAGTGGTGTTTACCATTGAATTAATAGATTAGTAAGTAAATAAATGAATGAGCAAATGAAGGTCTATTTCTATCACCAATTCACTGACCTTGATAAGACACTAAACCCTTAGCTCATCATGACATTTACATAGTGCTACAAGATTTTCAGAGTTTATTCCATATATCCCCATCAACTTTTTCCAACAGATCCTCCCCATCTATCATCAGTTCTATGATAGTTCTAGACAGTTTTTTTAACCTATTCCTCATCTACTAGTTCCTACCCTATAAACAATGCCCAAGTTCCTCTACATTCTTAAAAAACAAACTCTTACTAGATTCTACTGTCCCAAGGAGCTATTGTTCCATAGCTCTCTTTCCTTTCTAAGTCAAACACTTTGAGAAACCATCTACCCTTTATCCATCCACTTCATCTCCTCTCATTTTCTTCGTAACCCTCTGCCATCTGACTTCTGATCTCATCATTCAACTGAAAAATCTCTCCATTTCTCTCCAAAGACACCAATAATTTCTTAATTGCCAAATCTCATGACCTCTTCTAAGTCCTAATCCTGCATCCCTCTGCATCCATTGTCACACAATTACTATTTCCTTCTGGATACTCTCTCCTCTTTGAGTTTTCATAACTGTGCGCTCTCTTGGTTCTCCTCCTATGTCTGACTGCTCCCTCTCAAGCTTCTCAATGTCACAACCATTAACTGAAGGTATATCCCAAGTCTCTGACCTGATCATAACCCCCCCATCTTCTATTTCTTTCATTTGATAAACTCATCAATACCCATGAGTCCAATGATAATTTTTAGGTAGATGACTCCCACATCTATACATCCAGCACTAGCCTCTCTCCTAAGCTCCTGTCCCTAATCTCAAACCCAGCATCCGCAAAACAGAATGCATTCCCTCTCTCTCCAAACTCCCCGTTCCTCTGAATTTCACTGTTACTGTTAAGGGCACGCCCATCCTCCCTGTCTTCCAGGTAGGGTGTCATCCTCAACTCCTACTCATCTCCACAGCCAGACAGAAATCTTGCATTCCTATCTCCATATCCCTTGTGCCTGTTCCCTCTTCACAATTCACACAGTCACTCTACTAGTCCAGACCCTCTTTGTCTCTCACCTAGACTATTGCAATGGCCTCCTGACGTCTTCCTGCCTCAAGCCTCTCCCCACTCAAATCCATTATCCAAGGAACCACCAAAGTGATATTCCCAAAGCACAGGTCTGACGGAATCACTGCCCTGCTCAAACTGTTTCAAGAGCTCCTATAGCCTTTAAGTTCAAATCCTCTCTTTGTCATGTAAGGCTCTTTATCACCCATCCCCTTTCTACCTCACCAATCACCTTATACATTATACATTTGATAATCCAACCCTACAGTCCCACTGGTATTCCTCCCACATAATGCTCCACCTCGTTCCTCTGAGCCTTTATATTGGTTGTCCCCTCCAAGCCTAGAATTCTCTCCCTTCTCATCTCACCTCTTGGTGTTCATGACTTATTTTAAGACTCATCACAAGCACCACCTTCCAAAGGTCTTTTCTTGTCTTCTAGCTTCGAAGGCCACCCCCCGCTAAGGTTTTTGTAATTATCGTTCAGTTGTTTCGGTTGTGTCCACCTCTTTGTGACCCCATTTGGGGTTTTCTTCGCAAGGATACAAAGAGTGGTTTGCCATTTCCTTCTCCAGCTCATTTGATAGATGAGGAAATTGAGGCAAACAGAATGAAGTGACTTTCCCAGGATCACACAGCTGGTAAGTGTCTGAGGCTGGATTTGATTTCAGGTCCTCCTGACTCTAAGCCCAGCACTCTATCCACTAGGCCTCCTGGCTGTTCTCTTCCCCTCCCCCCACCCCCGTTAGCTTGTACTTACTTTATATGTATTGTGTATATAACTATCTATTTCCATGGTGTCTCTTCTATTAGAATGGAAGCTCCTTGAGGGCAGGGTCTGTTTTACTTTCTCTTTATCACCTAAACACTTGCCACAGTCCCTACTTCATAGGAGGCTCTTGTCAAATAAATGCTTATTAGTTATCCCTTGTGAGTAGTCCTGCTTTGCTGATGAAGTTGTTGTTATTGTTATTAGCCCCACTTTACAATGATGAAAATTTGAACAGAGAGGTTGTGGCTATTCCCAGATCGCACAGATATGTAGAGCCCCATTTGATACAGGGGATTTCCCCAGCCCAGCCCTCTGAGAAGGATTATCCTCATTTTACAGATGTAAAAACCGAGGCTGAGAGTGAATTGTTCACAGTCACTTACCTAGTAAGCATCAAAGACAGCATTGAAAGCTAAGGCTCTCCTGAGTCCAGGTTCACAACCCCTTCTACTATACCACACTGCCTCGGATGCCTGAAATATAACTCACTTCTTATAGCATCCTAGAGCTAGATTCAGAAGAAACCTGAAAGGTCATCTAGTCCAAAGTTCTTATTTTACAGAATAGGAAACATAGGCCCAGAGAAGTCATGGGATTATAGATTCAGAACTGAAAGGGACCTCCAAGGCCATCCAATCCATACCCGTCATCTTAGAGATGAATAAGTGTTTGTTTCAGACTGTGTATAGGTGCTGTTTTAGAGATATCTATATGTTATATATGTATACATGTATATTTTAGAGCTTTCATATGTTATATACACGTATTTTAGAGATGTTTATATGTTACACATGTATATATGTATGTTTAGAGATATTTATATGTTATATATGTATAATGTGTATGTTTTAGAGCTTTTATCTGTTATATACTTATGTTTTAGAGATGTTTATATGTTACACATGTATATATGTATATTTAGAGATATTTGTATGTTATATGTGTATATGTAGATTATGTGTATGTTATGTGTTATACATGCATAACATATATGTGGTATTATAACTAGAGGGCTGACCTGGGAGTCAGGAAGGACTGAAAGGGGGCCACTGGCTGTGTGCCCTTGGGGGAGCCACCTTTTCTGAATTCCCAAGCAACTCCAAGACTCTAAGTTATAGAGAAGTTGCTAATTTGCGCTGGTGGAGGGAATGTCCTTACTGGAAGGTCTTTATCCTAACAATCACAGATCCTGAATTGAATTAGAATGGACTTGCAATCAGAAGGCCCGCTCTGACCTCTGGGCTTGACATTTCACTTTTGTGGGTTTCCATTTCCTCATCCATAAAAATCTATAAAAGGCTGGTGGTCCCAACCTCACAGAGCAGCTGTGAATGGGGAATGATGTACATTTTAATGTGTGGTATAGCTATGAACTTTCAATGGTATTGTTAATGGGAATTAGAATGGAGTGGGGAAAGATAGTCAGAAAGGTCTCTGAGGGCAAGTACTGGTTCGATTTTTTTCTTTGTCTCTCCCAGAAGGAGGACAATGCTGGTCACATAGCTGGATGATAATAAGTATTTATTGAATCTTCTTGGAGTCTCCATAATGGGCTTCTGGATTTGGGGCTAGGCAAAACCTCAGAGACTATTTAGTCCAACCACCTCACTTTAAAGAGGAGGAAACTGAGGCCCAGAAAGAAGTGGCTCGTCCAAGGTCACACAGCTAGCTTGAAGCAGAGCAAAGCTTTGGGCTCACGTCCTATGATTTCGATTTCCATTCATGGTCCACTGTGCCACACTGTCTCCCAAGTTGACAGCTGAGAATAATAACACCCAACCTCGTCTCAGTTTTGCTAATTACAGTGTCTCTCCATCTGGAAGCTCACTGTGCCTTGATGCTATCCAGGCTCTGTTGGGTTAATGAGGACCAACGGCCCCTAAAATGAATGGCCAGCTGGGCCCTGGCATCTGGCCATTCAAAATGTCAGTAAAGGGAAAATGAATGGATGCGTTGGACTGTTGGTAATTGGGATTTCAGTGGCCATTGGCCAGGCTGCTTCTATTTGGTTATTTCCTCTGAAATGGGGAACGAGCACGGGAAGGGGGTGAGGAAGAAGGGAAGGAGGGGACAGGCAATGGGGTAGGGGAGAAAGGAATGGCTGTTTTCCTGCCTCAGGGGTAAATGGACTGAGAAATTGCCCTTCCAGCAGGCCAAACATGTGCACACTAACTGAGGGACAGTCTCAAAGAGAGCAAATGCTCCCTAGGGCTACAGGTTAGGTGGGAAGAAGGATGCTGGTGTTTAGGGCTCAGCAATATGCCATCCACACACTTGTTTGGATGGACAGGATTGGGGGAGGGGGTACATTTTCCCTTAATTTACCCACAGTTCTCAGTTTCTTAGTCTGGGGAAAAAAACAGGAATGAGGGTGGTATAGCTGTCCAGTCTCTGGGGAAGGAGAGAAAGGTCCGTGGGAGCATGATGAAGGCCATGAGGTCTAGCAATGCTGATGATAACAGACATTTATATAGCACCTGAAAAGTGGCAAAGTCCTAATCTCATCTGGACTCACAACTACCCTGTGAAATGGGTACAAAACAACATTACAACTTTGTCACTCTCTAGTATATCTGTGTGACCCTGGGCAAGTCCTTAACATGAGCCTCAATCCATTCATCAACAAACATTTAAAAATTACCTACTAAGTGCCAGGGGGCAACTAGGTGGATAGAGCAGCAGTCAGGAAGACCTGAGTTCAAATTTGGTTTCAGACACTTACTATCTGTGTGACCTTGGGAAAGTCACTTCACCCTATTTGCCTCAGTTTCCTCATCTATAAAATGAGTTGGAGAAGGAAATGGCGACCCACTCTTTGTATCTTTGCCAAGAAAACCCTAAATGGGATCACAAAGAGTCGAACACAACTGAAAATGACTGAACAACAACTAGACACTAAGAATACAAAGATAATAGTGAAGCAGTCCCTGCCCTCAGGAAGTTTACATTCTAGTAGGAAAGGCAATATATACATGTAGATACATGTATATGTGTACAAAATAAATAAATGTGTACAAAATAAATAAATGTGATAGGGATGGGAGGGCACCGGGAGAAATTAGGAAAAGAGAAAAGGTTGTCTTTGAGCTGAGCTTTATATTATATGTAAATATTTATATATAATATGTATGTGTGTGTGTATGTGTGTATGTGTGTGAGTGTGTGAGTGAGAGCGTGTGTGGGTGTGTGTGTGTATCTGCCATCTTCCCAATGGAATGTAAGAACTCTGCGAGCAGGAATTGCTTCATTTCTGTCTTTATAATCCCATGCTTAGCACAACGTCTAGCAGAGAGAAGTGCTTAATTGATTGATCAATAAATATATATATATATATATGTATATTTAGCACAGTCAATAAATATTTGTAGATTGATTGACTGATGAGAGATGGCTTCTGATTGGTGTCTGGTTCAGCCGAAGAGTCTCAAAGGATCATTAACCCCCTTTCTCCTCCTGTTGTAACCAAAAGATCATTTTGTGCAAGGTTTGGTGATTCCTCTCTCTATGTGCTCTGAACCTGTTATACGAGGAAGTAGCTAGGTACACGCTGACCCTGGGTCAGAGGACCATCTGCTCAAATGCTTACTACCCATGTGACCTTGGGCAAGTCTTTTTACTTCCACGGGCCTCAGTTTCTTCATCTGTAAAATGAGAGATTTTGACCAGATGAATTCTGAGGTCCCTTCTAGCTCTGGATATATGTTCCAATAATTCATTAAGTATCTACTGTGTGCAATCTTCTTATATTTTACTCCCCTTCCTTAATGCTACAATTCATCAGCACCAGCCTTTTTGCTCTTCTCCAAACAAGGCACTCCATCTCCTGACTTTTTGCCTTTTTTTTGTGGGCAGTTCCCCATGCTTGGAATTTACTCCATCTTCACCCCATCTCTTGTATTCCGTGACTTCCTTCAAGTCTCAGTGAAAATCTCACCTTCTACCAGGGGCCTTTCCTAGCCCCCAGCACTGATAGTACCTTTCCTTTGGGATAGCTTTTCTTCTATAAAGATCTTGTCTGTACATAGTTGTTTACATGACTGTGAGCATCTTGACAGCAGGGAGCCATCTTTTTGCCTGTCTGTGTATCCTTGGCACTTGGTACAGTGCCTGGCACATAGTAGGTGCTTAATAAAATGTTTGTTGACCGATTGACTGACCTTGTGCAAGTCAGTTAGTCTCTTGGGATTTCACTTTCTTTATCTTTAGAATGATGGTGAGGTATGGCATGGAAAGACTATTGACTCCAGTCAGAGGCCCTGGGTTCAAATTCCATATTGTCATTATGATGAAAGTACCTACTATGTGCTAGGCACCATATTAAGCACTGTGGATATAAAGAAAGGGAAACAAAACAATCCTTGTCCTCAAAGACTTCATAGTCTAATGGAGAATACAACATGTAGACAAATATATACATACAAAGTCATACACATACACACACATTTGTATATGTATGCATATGTACATAAATATGTGTGTATGTATATGTATGTATATATATGCTTGTATATATGGTCCATGGGAAGTATGTGTGTGTATGTGTATATGAGTATACATGTATGTATGTATATGCATATATATATGTATATATATGTATGTATGGACATACAGTCCATGGGAAGTAATCAGAAAGTAATCTTGGAGTGGAAGTCATTGGGGAGGTGGGGAAGAATAGGACAGGTCTCTTGCTAAAGACATCACCTCTGACATTTACAGCCTGGGTAACCTTGGACAAGTCATTTAACTTCTCTGGGCCTCAGTTTCCTCACCTGCCAAATCAGGAGGTTAGATTCATTGGCCGTTCCAACTGTAGGTCTCTGACTTTATAACTGTAAGATCCTTTCAAACTCTAAGAGTCTGATCCTTAATTACACAGAAGTTGCTTGTCTTCATCCACAGAGATAATTTCCACCCTGGTAGATCCACATGCAAATGAACTCACAAGCTCAGATTCCCTCCCACTCCCCACCCCCAAATAAAACTATACCATGACTGGCTTACATGCTAACCAATGGAACGACCAAGCTCAGCCTCCAAAATATTCACTAAAAATACCAAAGGAATACCTCTGATCACATGCCAAGCCCTGAAAATGGCTCCTAAGGCCTCTCTGAGCAGGTGATACATAACTACAAAGTATTATGATAATCATCATCTCCAATGGGCCCTTTCCCTTTGAATGGCCATTTGCCAGTTTGTTCTCCATGCCCAGGCTCTGAGTAAATCACCCAGCCCACAGTGCCTGCCGTTTCCAACCCATTCGCCAATAAATTCTTTCCCCTCAAATTCTGCAGCTCTTCCATTTGGCAAACAGTCTGGCTTATATTTATAATGTGGCTTAAAACTGACATGGCCCTTTCATTTCTTTTTGCCTTCTCTGGTAACTTTGGAAATGTGATCCTGTTGGGGGGCTTGGGTGGGCTCCAAGGGCATTAGAAAGATGGGGATGCCTGGTGGATTTGTCAGCCAGCTGCGGTGTCTGGAATGTAGTGGGTACATCATAAGTGCTTGTTGATGAGAGGGAGGGATTGATTGATGATGCCCATGACAGAATTGACAAAGGAGACATTAAAAGAGCATCAATGGAAGGAATTTGGTGTGTTTAGCCTGGGAAAGAGAAGATGCAGGGGGAACGTGAAAGTTGGCTCAAGTCTTTAGAGGTCTGTCATGTGGAAGAGAAATTAACTTTGTTCAGCTTGGCCCCAGGGGACAGAACCAGGAGTGATAGGGATGGGGAAGGGTCACATAGAGGCTCCTTTAGGCTGGTGGTCACAAAAACTTGCTCATGATGAGAGCTGTCTCAAAGTTGAATGGATTACTTTAGGGGATGGTAGGGTTCTGATCATTGGAGGTCTTCAGCAGAGGTTGATCAAACACATGTTAAGGATGTTGTAGAGGGGAAGGTAATAATAATGAGGAGGAGGAAGAGGAGGAGAAGAAGAAGAAGAAGCAGAAGCAGAAGAAGAAGAAGAAGAAGAAGAAGAAGAAGAAGAAGAAGGAGAAGGAGGAGAAGAAGGAGGAGGAGAAGAAGGAGGAGGAGAAGGAGAAGAAGAAGAAGTAGCAGCAGCAGCAGCAGCAGAATAAGAAGAAGAAGAAGGCAGCTAGGAGGCACAGTGGATAGTGCACTAGCCCTGGAGTCAGGAGGACCTGAGTTCAAATCCAGCTTCAGACACTTGACACTTACTAGCTGTGTTACCCTGGACAAGTCACTTAACCCTAATTGCCTCACCAAAAAAAGAAGAAGCATTTATAGAACCATTTATAAATATTATCTCATTTGAATCTCATAGCAACCTGGGAGGTAGGTGCTATTTTTATCCCCATTTTACAGATGAGGAAACTGAGGCACAGGAGAGTTAAGTCACTTACCCAGGGTCACACAGTTATCAAGTATATGAGACCAGATTTGAACTTAAATCTTAATGACTCCAGGCCCAGAACTTTACCTACTGTGCCACCTAGTTGCCCTTTCATCTATAGACTGCACTCAGTGGTGCTAAGGTCCCTTCCAACTCTCAGATGTTGTGGTTCTGTAACATAGAGGACTGGAAAATGAGAGAAAAATAAATGGATGGCCCATTTGTGTACCAAGTACTATACTGAATGATTTTTACAAATACTATCATTTTTATCCTCACAACAACTCTGGGGGGGAGAGGTCTGTTCTCATTTTAGAGCTGGGAAAACTGAGAAAGACAGAGGCGACTTGCCCAAGGTCACACAGCTAGTAAGTGTCTGAGGCTGGATTTGAACTCAGATCTTTCAGACACTAGGTCCAGCACTCTAGCCACTGTGCCATCATTTGTGCCATTGGTATTTAGGAACTATTAACAGACTGGGAAAGAGGCCTCCAGCACATTGGACAGATCATCTATGAAGGATTCATGGGAGGCCTCAGACAAGAACTGAAGACAATAAGAAGGTGTATAGAGATTGTGACCTTCCCAGTAGAGACTGGAACTCTTTAGTCAGGCAGTCAGTTGGTCAACAGTATTTATTAAGTGCTTACTATGTGTCTGACACTGTACTAGGCTCTAGGGAAAAGAATTCCTACTTTCAAGAAGCTTACTTCCAGAGAGCACTTCTAAATACTGAGTTAGTAATTGAGAGGGAGAGGGGAAAAGGAAATCACCACTTGTCTTGCTTATTTTTTTGTGTGTGTTTGTTTGAGTTATCTGGCCCCTTTCTACCTTTCCAGTCTATTTATGTCTTACTTCTCATCTTCCTGAATACAAATCCAGCCTCAGACACTTACTGCCTGTATGACCCTGGGCAAATCACTTCACCCTGCCTGCCTCAGTTTCTTCATCTGTAAAATGAGCTGGAGAAGGAAACGACAAACCACTCCAGTATTTTTGCCAAGAAAATCCCAAATGGCGTCACAAAGAGTCAGACACGGCTGAAAGAACTGAGCAACAACACCCCTCCCCCATTATACTCTTCAATCCAGTGACACTGAACTTTCTGTTTCTCAAACAAGAATTCCTTCCTTCCTTCTTTCCTTCCTTTCTCCCCCCATCCCTCCTTCTCTTCTTTCCTCCTTCCCTTCCTCCCTCTCTCCCTCCCTCTCTTCCTTCTTTCAATCCTTCCTTCCTTCTTTTCTCCCTCTCTTCCTTCCCTTCCTTTCTTTCTTCCTTCCTTCTTTCCTTCCTTCCTTTTTACCTTCCCTCCTTCCTTTCCCTAGCACCCAAGCACAGTTCCCAGCACATAATAGGTGCTTAGCAGATGCTTACAGATTGAGTGATTGATTGAACTATATGAAATCCCGACCCGCGGCATTTTCCCCTGGTCGTCCCCCATGCTTAGAACTGTTTCTCCTTATGTCTATATCCTGGATTCATTGACTTCACTGAAAGCCCCACCTTCTCCTGGAATCTTTTCCCTATGGCCTTTAATGTTAGTGCCTTCTCTTCATTGACTCTCCCTCAATTGATCTGTCTATAGCTAGTTTGTACATAGTTGTTTGCATGTTGTCTCCCCTATTAGACTGTAAGCTCCTTGAGGGAAGGGGCTGGTTTTTTTTTTTTTTTTGTTCTTATTCCTCTGCCTATCTTCTATCCCCAAAGCTTAGCACAACACCTAGCAATAGTAAGTACTTAATACATGCTTGTTAATTGACTTCATTGGCTGCTATGTTGCATTCCTCTGTAGAATGTAAGCTCCTTGAGGGCAGGTGCTTTTTTTTTTGTCTTTGTATCCTTAGCTCCTGGAACACACACTACCCTATACATTTTTGTTTGGGGAGGAGAGTCTGAGGGAGGAATCCAGACTTGTGATTTCATCAATATAAGTAGCTCCTGGAACGGGCAACTCTCTACCAATGAAGATCAGCAACTCATAACATTTATTAAGTGCTTACCATGTGCCAGGCTCTATGCCAGGCTCTGAGGGTATAGAGGCAAAGAATGAAACAACCCCCACTCTCAAGAGTTTCCTTTTAGAGATTAGCCTGAGGCACCAGTAAGAGATTAGGTGACATATATGTCTATCTACCTTGTTAGATGTAAATCCTTAAGACCAAGAATTCCTTCCTTCCTTCTTTCCTTCCTTTCTCCCCCATCCCTCATTCTCTTCTTTCCTCCTTCCCTTCCTCCCTCTCTCCCTCCCTTTCTTCCTTCTTTCAATCCTTCCTTCCTTCTTTTCTCCCTCTCTTCCT
>NW_020941065.1:10113827-10147908 GCF_900497805.2 Vombatus ursinus | reverse complement strand
CAACTCTCTACCAATGAAGATCAGCAACTCATAACATTTATTAAGTGTTTACCATGTGCCAGGCTCTATGCCAGGCTCTGAGGGTATAGAGGCAAAGAATGAAACAACCCCCACTCTCAAGAGTTTCCTTTTAGAGATTAGCCTGAGGCACCAGTAAGAGATTAGGTGACATATATGTCTATCTACCTTGTTAGATGTAAATCCTTAAGACCAAGAATTCCTTCCTTCCTTCTTTCCTTCCTTTCTCCCCCATCCCTCATTCTCTTCTTTCCTCCTTACCTTCCTCCCTCTCTCCCTCCCTCTCTTCCTTCTTTCAATCCTTCCTTCTTTCTTTTCTCCCTCTCTTCCTTCCCTTCCTTTCTTTCTTCCTTCCTTCTTTCCTTCCTTCCTTTTTACCTTCCCTCCTTCCTTTCCCTAGCACCCAAGCACAGTTCCCAGCACATAATAGGTGCTTAGCAGATGCTTACAGATTGAGTGATTGATTGAACTATATGAAATAAATGCATGCAAAACAGCTGCCCAATTACCTGATAATTTTGGAGGGGAGGCATGAGCAGCTGAGGAGATGAGGAGAGGTTTTAAGGAAGGGTTGGTGTTTAAGCTGAGCTCTGAAAGAAATGAGCGATTCTAAAAGGAGGAAGTGAGGGAGGAGGACATTTCAGGCATGGACAACAACCTATGCAAAGGTCAAGAGACAGAGGATAGAAGGTTGTATGTAAGGAATAACAATAACTGGGCTGGAGTGCTTGAAGGAATGCAGTGTATAATAAAACTGAAACAGTCAGCGGGAGCCAGGTGGTGAATGACTTTGAACGCCACATAGCGTTTGTATCTGATCTTAGAGACAAAGGGGTGTGGGAGTTTATGGAGCTGAGGAGAACCATGGCCAGTCATGTGTTTAAGGAATAACACCCATAGGGAGGAATGATTATAGAGGGGAGAGACCTGAGGCTGGGAAACCAATTAGGAGGCTATTATAATGGGGATGAGGGCCTGACCTGGAATGGTGGCTGTGGGAATGAAGAGGAGGATGGAGGCTAGAACCAAGAAGTATCTTTGAACCCAGAATATGAAAGCTAGAAAGACTCTTAGCACATGGAAGTCTGAACCAGGATGGATCTTGGGGGTCACTGAGAACAGACTCCTCATTTTGCAAGGAAGAAGACTACGGCCCCAAGAGGAGAAATTGTCTAAGATCCGCACAGCAGGTCAGTAGCTGAGTGCCCCAGGGGGCTGTGTTCCAGGGCTCCCGTTTCTTGATTCAAGAGTCTTTTCCCTATGTGTTACTACTCTTATTCATGGCCCTCGGGGCTTCAGATGCCTGGTTCACACTGGATTACTCCAGATGGTCTTTATCTATCTCCCTTCTTTAAATCTTACTGCACTTGGAACCTGAATGCATAGAGAGTGGGGCCTGAGTCAAGAAGACCTGAGTTCAAATCTAGCCTCAGCCACTTACTAGCTGTGTAACCCTGGGCATGTTACCTAAACTCTGTTTACCTTAGTTTTCTCTACTGTAAAATGGGGATAATAACAGTTCCTATTTCCCAGTGTTGTGAGGATCAAATGAGATAATATTTGTAAAGCACTTAGCACAGTGCCTGGCACATAGCAGGTGCTATACAAACACACAGCTTTATTATTTTTTAGCATAGATTTATCCAGGGATGTGCTGGACCCAGAGTATATTTCAGAAATTAGCAAATACTGCACATCAGGGCTTGATTTATTGTTTTGTTGATTGTTTAGACTTAAGGAAGTGATGAAGAAGGGGGGACTCCCTCCTCTCTGGATCTGTCATTTGATGTATTATTTTTTTTTAATATGAGGCAATTGGGGTTAAGTGACTTGCCCAGGGTCACACAGCTAGTAAGTGTCAAGTGTCTGAGGCCAGATTTGAACTTAGGTCCTCCTGACTCCGGGGCCGGTGTGCTATCCCCTGGGCCACCTAGCTGCCCCTTGGATCTGTCATTTGAATTTGAACTCAGGTCTTCCTCCTTGGATCTGTTGATGGCTGGTGGATGCTACCTCAGAGTGTCATAAATCATAGGTTCATAGATTTAGAGGTGGAAGGGGGCTCATTAGTCCAACTTCCTCATTTTACAGTTGAGGAAACTGAAGCCCAGAGAGGTTAATTGACTTTCCTGGCTCTGAGTGCTGGGGGTGGAATTTGAACTTGGGCCTTCCAGACTCCAGGTCCAGTGCTCTGTACTACACCATGCCTGGGGCCAATGTTAGCATTTACTTTAAGGGGAGAATCAGTTTAGCTGAACCCTGTTCTCTGTCAGTACAGAACCATGGCCCAGGAAGAAGTTGGATCATGGTAAGTATATAGCGGGCAGCCCTCTGGAGGCTTGCCTTGGGGGAGGAGGGGTCCTTTTTCTCTCTCTATCCTCACATTGCAAGGGGGGATGTTCTCTGCATGCTCACTGGCCATCCCCCATGCCTGGAAGGCCTTCCTTCCTCATCTCTATCTCATAGGTCCCCAATCTGCTCCAAAGCCTAGATCATGTATCATCTTCTATGTGAAGCCTTTTCTGATTCTTTCCAATGCCCATGCCCTCCCTTCTCAGCTAACTTGTATTTCTTGGTCTTTGTTCTCTTTATATTATTCTCTGTTGACTTATTGTCTCCTCTTATAAGCGTCTGAAGAGTAGAGATTGCTTCTTTGCCTAGCGTAATGCCTGGAATACAGTAGGCAGTTAATAAATGCTTGTTGGTAGGTGGATTGATTGATGAGAGTAGTACACTCTCCATCCAAGGGGAGTGCTGGTGAGCCACACGAAATGAGAAGGGTAGAATTGGGTTGATATTTTTTTTTTTAATAAAAGAAAACAAATATCTCTTTGCTTGTGGGATAACATGGAATCAGTCTCCCCTCCTGATCCCACCCCCCAAAAACACTTGTAGATAGTTTTGCTTTCATTAACACTGGCATAAGCCAGGACCATCACCCTGGCGTCCAAAGAGATGTTGCCTCATTGGAAAGCAAGGATCAGGCCCATCTTCCTTAGGATGGTTCGTGGGGAAACGTGGGCAAAACAAGAGGAACAGATGGGGTCATTTGGTTCAGAAGGCCCAGAAGTGAGCAGGGCAGCAGCTGTTCATGATGCTGGAGAGACCTCTGGTCATGGATATTGTTATCCCTGATTATCAGAAAGGAGGGAGGGAGGACAGGAGAATAAAAGAAAGTGTGGATTAAAGCATGAAAGCAAGAGGATTGGGAGAGATTAAAGAGGTGGGTGGAGGACTGATCTCTGGGAGAGACCTTCCTCTCTGGAGTTCTGATTTCCCCCTCCACCACACACACACACACACACACACACACACACACACACACACGCGCGCGCGCACACACACACACAAGTGACCTGCCCTTGACCATATAGAATTAGCAGCAGAATTGAGGCTAGAACCTGGGTCTTCTGACTTCACCTGCTTTCTACTCCTGCCTCTTTCTAATCTCCTACTAAGTCTTACTTTATTGGACCACCCCATGCCGGAGGTCCAGGATCTCTGGAAATATCCTGGGTTCCAGATCCTTAAAAAAAAATTCTCATATAGTTTGAACTATGGTCCTTGATAAAGGGAATCAGTCAAAATTTAAATGCTACAAATAGTGTGGTACAGTGATTGGTACTGGAATCAGAGGGCCTGAGTTCAAATCCTTCCTCTAATACTTACTACCTGTGTGACCTTGGCTAAGTTACTTGCCTTCTCTGGTCAGTTTCCTTATCTCTAAAATGAGAGGGTTAGATGCCGTGGCCTCTGAGGTCTCTTCCAGCCCAAGATCTGTGATTTCACAGTTTCAGAAAGGAGTCCCTTCCAACCCACAGTTCTCAGAACTGTCACTAGCCATGGCGTGATAGGGGTGAGGGGAATCTATTCTTTGACCCCCTGTGAGTTCAAGGACCTCCAGGGAGGTTCCTATATCTAGATAGAAAAGGGAAAATCTGATTAGGTTTTGCCAATATGGAAAATGCTGTCCTGAGAGGCAAGCCTAATCCAAATGCTGTTCCTACCCTCTCATTTTATCTGTAGAACCCTCCTACAAAGTAGACAAAGGTTGAGCCATTACCTCCATGTTTTTATAGGAGCAGAATGGGCAGCCTAATGAGATGGGATTGGATGGGGGTTTGGGAGGTGTGAGGGTTCATAGGGAGCTTTCAATGGGAAGCTGATGAAAAAAAGGCAAGAGAAAAAGTGGAAATAGTTTGCTGGAAGGGAAACTCAATCTTAGGGTCTTTTAATTCAATTCATCAAACATTAATTAGACCCCTACTGTGGGCTAAGCACTGGGGTCATTCAGTCATTTTTCAGTCATGTCCACCTCTTTCTGATCACATTTGGGGTCGTCTTGGCAAAGATACTGGAGTGGCTTGTCAGTTTGTTCTCCAGCTCATTTGACAGATAAGGAAACTGAGGCAAACAGCATTAAGTGACTTGCCCAGGGTCACACAGCTACTAAGTGTCTGAGGTCAGATTTGAACTCGGAAGAATCTTCCTGATTTCACTCTCTGCACTATGGCGCCACCCAGCGGGCCAGGCACTGGGGTTACAAAGACAAAAATGAAACAGTTCCTACCATCAAAGAGCTTATATTCTACCAAGGAGAAACAACAGGTACGCAGCTAAATAAATGTGAATTTTACCCAAAATTTGATGGAAGGATGGGCACTAATCCCTGTGGGAGATCAAGAAAGCTTTTGGCAAGAGATGATGCTTGAGCTGGGCCTTGAAAGGATTCTAAGACACAGAGGTGATGATGAAGTGCATTCCAGGCATGGGGCACAGCTCATGCAAAGACATAGTGATGGGAGATGGATTGTCTTGTCTAGGGATCCTCAGACTGGTGGCCTTGAAGTCTATTATATGGTGTAGGACAGAGAACACTGGATTCCCAGTCAGAGGCCTTGGATTTGAATCTATCCCCTGCTACTGGTGTGATTTTTCAGTAAATCACTTCCTCTCTCTGGGACTCAGTCTTTTCTCCTTATAACTGTAATCCATGACAGAGACATCATACTACAGTGAAAAGGGTATTGGATTTGGAATCAAAGGAAAGCCACAGTTCGGCTACTTACAATCCAGGAGACTTGGGGCAGATCCTTTCTTGATCCTTTCTCTTCCGTGGTCCTGAGATTCCCTCTCCATAAATTAAGAGAATTGGGCCAGATGGGCTCTAATTCCATGAATTTTCGTGATCTGTGATATAATAATAGCAGCATTTATATAGTGCTTTGAGGTGTGCTAAGTACTTTACAGATACCATTATATTTGATCCTCACAACAACCTTGGGAGATAGATGCTGTTATTATCCCCACTTCCCAGATGAGGAAACTGAGGCAGACAGAGGTTAAGTGCCTTCTGGAGGTCACATAACTAGTAAGTGTGTGAGGCAGAATTTTAACTCGGGACTTCCTGACTCATGAACCCAATTCCCACTCTCATCTAGATGCCTATAGATAAGTTATATTTCCTAATTAATTTTTTAAAACTCCCCTTTCGCAAAGGAATTTGACCCAAATGCCTCAGTAAAGAGGAGTGGACCTGCCTGGGAGCTAACCGAAACAGCGTGATGCAAGACGGAGAAGAAATACGTACACAGCTTACTTCACAGAGCTATTTATTGGGAAAGTGCTTTCCAAATCTTAAAGCATTATGCAAATGTGAGGGTTTTTTTTTTTACTATTATTATGATTGATGCTATTGTTATTTGTTTGTGGGTGGTGTTCAATGTTTCATAGATGCCTCCAAGGATCAACAGGGTTTACAGCATCCAGCCAGAAGGCAACCAAGATGGTGAAGGGCAGGAGACGATGCTGTAACAAAAGCAGTCGAAGGAACTGCGGATCCTTAAACTGAAGAAGAGACAACTCTGAGCAGGGAAGGGGGAGGGGAAACATGGTAGCTGGGTTTAAGTGTTTGAAAGGTGGCCGAGGGGAAGAACAATTAATTGTGCTTATACCCCCAGTGGGCAGAACCAGCACCAACAGGTAAATGTTATGGAGAGGCAGATTTCAGCTTCATCCGAGGGAAAGCTTCATTTGCGAGAGCTGTCCTAAGATGGAAGGGGCTGCCTCAGGGAGGGAAAGAGTTCTCTATCACTGGAGAGCCTCAAGGGAAGGTCACAGGACCCCTTGCAAGCTATCCTGTAGAAGAGATTCCTTTTCAAGTACAGACAGATGAGCTGGCTCCTGGAGCCTCTTGTGACTTTCATATTTTCTATTGACTTGGACACAGTAACTTAATCTTCTCTCCTAATTCCTTTCCTCTCCCCTCCTCCCCTCCCCTCCCCCCTCTTAATTCCTTTCCTCTCCTTTTCCCTCTCCTCATTCTTCTCTGCTCTCCTTATTCTTCTCCTCATTATTCTCTCTTTTCTTCTCTCCTCTTCTTTCCTCTCTTCTCTATTTCCCTCCTAATCCCCTCTTCTCCCCTCTCTTCTTTCCCTTCCTCTTCTCCACTCCCCAATTTTCCTCTCCCCTCTTCTTCCCTCCCCTCCCTTTCTCTGCCCTCCCCTGTTCTTTCCTGCTCTCCCCTCCTCCTCTCCTCTTGCCTCCTCTCCTTTCTGCTTTCCTCCCCTCTTCTCCCCTCCCATCTCTCCTTTCCCCTCCTCTTCCTTCCCTTCCCCTTCTCTCCCCTCCCTTCTCCCATCTCCTCTTCTACCTTCCTCCCCTCCTCTCCCCTTTCCTCCTTGCCCTCCTTTCCCTTTCTTTTCCCTCCCCCCTCCTCTTCCTCTCCCTACCCCACCCGCATTCCTGTCCTCTGGTTTCCTTGCTCTCTACTCTTTCCAATGCAGTGTTCAATCTCTGCATCAAACAGAACAGATGCTGGTGGCTGGGTCCCCATTTGGGTCTCGATGCTTCTTAAGTATTCCAGTCTTCAGCAGCTCCCTTTCCCAGCTCTGCTATTCACAACATCGTTATTGAATTATGATAATATATGACCCAAGATTGCGAAGCTGCCCCGCCCCTGCCAATTACATTTATCCCAGGCAACCCTCCAGAGAGCCCATTTCGCTGCTGTCGGCCCTGTCTTGGGTGACCTCCTCATGTCCCTCCACTTGGGGGCCTGTCCCAGTCACTCATTGAGGTAGCTGCTTGGGAGAGGTCTCTGTGCCTTGTCACTGGAGCCGACACAGAGAAGCATGATGGGGACTTCCGTGCCGCAAATTTAGCAACGGGGCCATGGAAAGGCAACAGCCGTGGATTCCAAGAATGGAATAGAAGAAAGGATTGGTCTCAGATGAGGCAGGAGGGTGTCAAAAGGAAGCCATCAGGCCAGGCTGCCTTATACATGATAATTTCCTGGCTTTGGCTCCCTGGACACCCCCCCACCCCCGACACATACACACCCCATAAAGGGGCTAAGCCTTTCCTTGCCCCTGCTGTATGCCTCCATCCAGGGCAAGGTGAAAGGCCGAGGGACCTGTGGAAAGACGTCTACATCAAATCCTTGCTCCTCAAGGAAAGGGCATGACCGTCATCTCAGCCCTGGGAGTCACGAGGGGCTCCCAGAATAAATCACAGGGTCAGAGCTGGAGACCCTGGAGCATTTCACATATCATCAGCAGTCTGATCATGCCAGGGCTCTGCCTTAGACAATGATCCAAGATGAAAGGAGACTCAGGAAAGGCAGGAAGAACCATGTGTCATGTCATAAGACTAAACACTGACTGTCAGAGACCTTGGAGATCATATAATCCAACCTGGTCATTTGACAGATGAGGAAACTGAGGCCTGGAGAGACTAGAAATGACTTATAGTCCCTAACAAAGTTAGATTATAGAGGATAGGATTGTAGATCTAAAACTCAAAGGAATCTTAGAGATTATTGAGTACAGGATTTCTTAACATTTTCTGTGTCATGGACTCCCCCACTCCCACCTTTGCCAGTCTAATGAATCCTATGGACCCCTTCTCAGAATCATGCTTGTACATGCATTAAATAAAACACACAGGGATATAAAAGAACCAATTATATTGAAATACAATATGGGCTCCAGGATTTCTAAAATCCTGATCTAGTCCAAACACCTTCATTTTATGGAGGATGACTCTGAAACCCACAGAAGTAACCTACCCAAGGTCAAGCAGGTAACATGTAGTGGAGCTGGGATTTGAACTCAGGTCCTGTGACCCCAAGTCCAGTGCTTTTACCATTTTGCCATGATGCCTCCCATAAATAAAATGATGCATTCACTCACTTGTTCATTCAACAAACATTTATTAAAGGCCTATTAGAGTTGCCACATGGTGTAGTGGAGAGAATTTGGGACTTGGAGTCAGGAAAACCAGGGTTCAGATCGCTGCCTCTGATACCTGTTAGCTCTGTATGACCATGGACAATTCACTTAACCTCTCTGACCCTCTGTCTCCTCATCTGTAAAGATGCATGAATTATAAGGTCCCTTCTAGTTCTCAAAGTTTGTGATTCTGTGATAAGAGATTTACAGAAGCAAAAACCAGGGTTTTTTGTGAGATCCCAGAAGACACGTTGTTAGAAACAAGGTTGAGTGACTTGTCCAGGGTCACAAAGGTAGTAAGGAGCAGAGAGCTGAGCTTTAAACTCAGCTTATGGAAACTACATTGTTTCAGGTTTGAAAGAGACGTTGGTATCCACCAAGATTAATCCATATCCCAAAAAAGTATTTCCCATGTAATAGTCCTGACAAGTGATCTGATGATCAGAAGTCTTTGCTCAAAGATCTTGCAGCAGGTAGGCGGCACCACAGAGCACAGAGCGTTGAGCCTGCAGTCAGGAAGACAGAAGGTCAAATTCAGCCTCAGACACTTACCAGCTGTGTGATCCTAGACAAGACATTTAACCCCTGTCTGCCTCAGTTTCCTCAACCATAAAATGGAGATAATAACAGCATGTACCTCCCAGAATTATTGTGAGAATCAAATTTGATAATGCTTGTAAAGCACTTAGCACAGTGCCTAGCACATAGTAGTGCTATATAAATATTATTCCTCTTTCCAGAAGGAGAAATCTGCCACTTCCTCAGAAAACCCATCCAACTGTGGTGCGGCTCTCATTATTAGGGTTCCTTGTTATGTCAAACCTTATTTTTTTTTCATAGAATTATAGTTTCAGAGTGGAAGGGACCTTAGAAGTTAGCTAGTACAGTCTACAAAGGGGAAATAACAGTTACCCAAGGTCACACATGTGGCAAGTGGTAGAGTCAGGATTTGAATCCTGGTCCTCTGAATCTGAATCCATTGATCTTTTTTCACTAAGGCAAGCCTCTATTGGTCTGGGTTCTACTGTCAGGAGCCAAGCAGAACAAATCTCTTCTCTTCCACAAATACTTGAAGATATCTATCATGATTCCCAAACTTCTTCTCAGGGGTAAACATCTTCATTCCTTCAACCAATACTCATTTGATTTTGGATTCAGAGTCCATCATCACCCTGGTTGTCCTCCTCTGAACACACTCTACCTTACCAATATCATCCCAATGACTGCCAGAACTGAACATGAACCTCCAGAGGTGGTCTGACTAAGACTGGCTGTTGGCCAAAGAGCTCGTAACTGGAAGTTTTGCCCCTCAGGATGTAGTACTGAGTGTTTTGGTTGCTACTTCACAACCACTGCCTCTTAAAGAGTTTACAGTTGACTTAGACTCCCAGATCCTTTTCTAGCAGACTGCTAAGTCTATTTTCAAACACTCATACTTACATTGCATTTTTAAACCCAAGTGTAAGGTTTTACCTTTATCCCAATTAAATGTCACCTGATTATATCCAGCCCAATTTTCTATTCTGCCAATAACTTTTTGGATTCTGATTCTGTTATACAGAGTATTAACTATCCCTCTCAGCTTTGTGTCATCCACAGATTCGATGAGTGTGTCATCCAAATTACAGGTAATGAGATATCCAGGTGGCCTAGTGGAGAGAGCCTTGATTTCGAGTCAAGAAGACCTGCCTTAGTTATTTGCTAGCCATGGGACCCTGGACAAGTTACTTGCCTTTCTCTATCTCAGTTTACTTGACTGAAAAATGGACACTATACTAGTACTTACCTCATGGAGTTGTTGTAGTGATAAAATTAAAATGTATAAAGTACTTTGTAAAACATAAAATGCTATATAAATGCTAGCAATTATTATTGTTGAGGGTAGCTAAGTGGCTCAGTGGATAGAGCACTGGACTTGGAATCAGTAAGACTCATCTTCCTGAGTTCAATTCTGGCCTCAGACACTTACTAGCTGAGTGACCTTGGACAAGTCACTCCACCCTGTTTGCCTCAGTTTCCTCATCTATAAAAAGGGCTGGAGAAGGAAATGGCAGACCACTCCAGTATCTTTGCCAAGAAAACCCCAAGTGGGGTCACAAAGCATTGGACATAACTGAAACAACTCAACAACAACAAATTTTTATTGTTATTCAGCAGCACAGGAGAAGGCACAGACCTCTGGGGCATGCCCCTAGATCCCTCCTTCCAAACTGACATCAAAACATTCATAACTATTCTTTGGCTGTGGCTTTTGGACAGTTTTCCAAACCATCTCATCATCTTGTCATCCAGCCTGTGCATCTCCGTCATTTACACAAGACTCTTAACAGACTTTATCAGAAGCATGCTAAATTCTAAGCAAACTATCCCCACCATTCCCCTGACAGATCAGTTTAAGAACCCTGTTGAAAAAGGAAATGAAGTTTAGTCCATCATGACCCATTCTTAGTAAAGACATGCTGCCTCATTGTAAGAACAGTTTTTCTTTCTAGATCTTCATGAATCATTTTAAAAAGATCCATTCTAGAATTTTGCAAGGATTGAAGTTGCTGCCCGTTAGTTGGGAAGTCTATTTCCTTCCTTTTTATTTTTGAAAACTAGGACAATTGCCCTTATCTGGTCCTTCATTTTGTCTCCCATTTCCCCCAATCATTCAAATATCATATCCAGTGGCTTAGCAAACAGTCACCAGTTCCCTCAGTATCTGGTCTCAATGAATTGAATATATGAAGGGCAGCTATGTGGTCTCTTCCTGTCTCCTGTATCAATTCTCTCTTAGCTGCTGTAGTTCTGCTCTCTCAATCCAAAGGTCATTCTCCTTGGCAGAGTAAACAGAAGCAAAATAAAAATTAAGCGGGACTCTTGCCTGCTCTCTTTTGTCAAGTTTCCATCTTTCCACCCATCTTGAGCAGCAGTCTTTTCCATTCTCAGATGTTTTTCTGTCTCCTAATGTAGCTTTTAAAAACAAATCTTTAGCCCCCCTCTCCAGCCCCAGTTTATTCTGAATTTTATTACTCACGAGCCTACCTTCAAAGATACACTTCCCTTACCTGTCCTTATTTCCACTTTTGGTGCATATCTTCTTAAAAACTAAGTTGATTAGAGAGGTCCTTGTGCAGCCACATCAGCCTCTTCAGAGAGGTTACCATTCTTCCAAGGTGGTACAGTGGATAGGACATTGTTGGACCTAGAGCTAGGAATAATTTAGTTCAAATCCTGACTCAGACACTTACTAGCTATGTGACTCTTTACTACTCTAAGCCTCAGTTTCCTCAACTAGGTGGCACAGTGGATAGACCACTAGACCTGGAGGCAGGAAGACCTGAGTTCAAATTCAGCCTCAGATACTTACTAGCTGTGTGACACTGGGCAAGTCACTTAACCTCTGTCTGTCTCATTTTCCTCATCTGTAAAATGGGGATAATAATAACTACCTCCTAAGGTAATGTTTATAAAGCACTTAGCATAGTGCCTGGCATATAACAGGCCCTATATAAAGGCTAGCTATTTTTATCTAGAATCCTAAGGAGAAATTCCCAGAAGCAAACAGGCCATCCATGCTAGATATGGGGCAGGAAGACTAGAAGCAGTAGGACAAGTGCCTGACAGCAGCAAAAGGACATCTACAGAGGGGCAGTTAGGTAGTGCAGTGGATAGAGTGTCAACCCTGGGGTCAGAGAGGACCTGAGTTCAAATCCAGCCTCAGACACTTACTAGCTGTGTGACCTTGGACAAGTCACTTAACCCTGATTGCCTCTTTTAAAAAAATCAATGTACAAGTGATAGGGGTTGTTTACAGTGAGACTAGACCTTTGGTCATAAGACACCAAGGTCTTCATCATCCTTAGATTATAGGATCAAAACTACAAAGTGGGTTAAAGAAAATCGAGAAGGGAACAGAGAGGTGTGGTGACTTGCCCAAGGTAATACAAGTGACTGAGTCGGGATTCAAATTCAGGTTCTGTGAGTTCAGACCTCTAAGTTCATTGCTTTCTCCACTGAATCATACAATCTCCACGTTAATTATTGCCACTTAACAGATGAATAAACTGAGGCTCAGAAAGGGTCTTGAGCTCCTAGATCTGGAGCTGGAAAATGCCTCAGAATTCTAGTCCAACCCATTTTACAGATGAGGAAACTGAGGCCAAGAGAAGTCACCCAAGTTCATACAGATAGTGTCAGAGATAAGATTTAAACTCAGATCTTCTGACTCCAAGAGCATTTATCTTCCTGCCCAAACAGACCTTCATTGGTCTCGTTAGAATATTCCTCACAATTACATTTCTCCATCATTCTTTGTTGGTAATAATCAAGAGACAAGTTTTAGCTGACACCCTGAGTGAAATCAGTAGCAATAGAGTGAGTTCCCACCTGCTACATAATTTGTCTCAGGTATGCAAACATTTCACTTCTGCTCATCATTGTGGGTGTCCTTGAGGCAACAAGAATTATGCCTCCCCGTGCCAAGACATGGTGTAAACTAGGCGCCCATGCCATGCCTGTCTCTGTGTTGACTTTGATGAGTAAATGGAAAGATTACACGGTTTATGTAAACGAAAGTCACAGCATTCCCTGGTAACATCTTCCCCAGAAGATTAGTAAATTGAACACACAGGCACAGATTGATGGAAATATTCCCCTCTGAATACCCAATATAAATGCCTTTTCCTCATGACCTGGCATGTGTTAAAAATAAAAATAAAAATAAAATCTCCAACAAAACTCCTATAATCTTTCAGTTTCAAAGGCAGAGGACCACTTGGTTATGGTATTTTTGTTTCTGAGTCATTTTAGTCTTGTCTGACTCTTCATGACCCCATTTGGGGTTTTCTTGGCAAAGATACTGGAGTGATTTGCCATTTCCTTCTCCAGCTCATTTTACAGATGAGGAAACTGAGGCAAACAGGGCAAGTGATTTGCCCAGAGTCACATAGCTGGTATATGGAATAGTGATGTTTAAAACCAAAAAACTGAATTGTAACAGCCATTTGGAAAGGAAAAGAGGAAAACTGATTTCTATTGCCTGTAGGTGGGAAAAGTAGCCCAGATTCTCATAGATTTGGGGGATTGAGTTTTTACTCTGTTGAAGTTTCAGGACAGGAGTGGGGCTTGAGGAAACCCACAAAAAGAAATTTTGAAAAGAGAGATGAAAATTCCTTAAGGGTTGGGACTGTTTCATTTTTCCCATTATATCTATCCCCATATATTATACATATATATATAATATGATTATAATGTCTGGCATATAGTAGGCACTCAATTAATGTTTAACATACTTTGTATTTCTTTATCTCTGTGTGTATTATATCCCCTTATTCCAATGTAAGCTCACTGAGAATTGTTTCATTTTTATCCTCATATGCCCAGTGCCCCCCACAGTGCCTGGCACATAGCTGGTGCTTGTTAAATGTTTGACTATGAATTAATTGATGAATGTAAGCTCCTTGAGGGTAAGGGCTGTCTCAGTTTTGTCTTTGTATCCTAAATGACAAGTCCATTGGCCTGGAAGGTCAGTCCTTGAAACTCTGTTAGCAGAATGAGTCAGACTTGGGGTTTTGGTGCTTGAAAAAAGCACCTCCATTAGGAGACAGACAAATACTTTCCCCTAGACCCCCTTTCCTCTCCATTTCCCTTCCTCCCTCCAGCCCAGAGCTCAAATAAAACCCTTCCCAATCCCTGATGTACTACGCTCCAAAATGGTCCAGGATCTCCTCTCTGCCTTTTCTGATGATGCCTCAAACAGAGGAGGCTTATCAGCTCAGCCAACAAGCAATATTTTTCTCTTCTTTTCAGCCCAAGTTGGGAAAATGAGGTCCAACACTTTAGCAGGCCTGGGTTGTGTTCAACTGAAGATTTGGCCTTTAAGAAATATATTTTATTCATGCCCCTAGTACATGGCGTCTCAGCATTCCCGACTTCCCTTTGTACATAGCACTTAGAACCATCCGAGGCGAGACTGAGTGATAAATATTTTACTATCAGAGAGCATTCCTGTAACACTTGGATGGTGTGGAGTCATTTTAAAGCCGGTTCTCACCCCATGATTTGGAGACAGTTGGAAGAAGAAAAATATTATATTGACCCCAGGGGGCCTCTGCAAAGTTTATATGGAACAAAGTTTACATGTAACTCAAAATGAATTCCTGGCACTGTTTGGGATATTCTGGCAGTGGTCAAAGTTGTAACTGAGGGCTGGACACTGAGGCCCTTCCCTAGCGCAATGAAATTTAGAGAATGCACAAATTTAACACATGAAATCTTTTAGAAGCAGAGAAGTCATTTTAGTCAACTAACCCACCACTCCACTTAGCTGGACTTCTCTTAAATAATTCTTGTATTATTTGCACATTGTGAGCTACAAAGTTGGCTTGAGGACACATTTGGTCCTGCAACTTGGTAGAGGGGAGGATTGAGGGAGGAATGTTTACCTTAGGTATTAGAATTGATAATGATAGCTCTATCAGGGGTATATGGGAAACAGAAGACCTAGGTTGGAGGTCTTCCTCTGATGCTTTCTGGCCATATGACTAAGCACATTGCTCACCTCTCTGTTTCTTCATCTTTAAAAGAGGGCCAACGATGCTACAACTCTTACTGCAGTGGGCTACCATGAGAAAAGAGCTTTGTAAACCTTAAGGCATCATTTCAGTGTGGAGCCCAGCTCATGATAGAATGGAAGGAATGCTGGACTTGGGTCAGGGGACTGGCATATAGAAGGCACTTAATAAATGTCTATTGATTGACTCATTGATGAATTAAACTCAATTGAGTTTCCCTCAGCCTCAGTTTCCTTCTCTGTAAACTGAGGGGGATGGACTAGCTTAGAGGTATTATGGGGAAATGCGTAACAAAATAAGTAAAAATACAATGAAACATAGATAATGTTCATTTGTAGTTTTCTAAGTCAATATGTATCTACAGAGGTCCTGTTTTGCTACTGAACAAGCTGGCCTCTAAGGCCCTTTTCAGCTCTAAATCTATGATCCTATAGCTTGACTATGCCTCAGTTTCCTCCTCTGTAAATAAGGGGGTGTGTGGACTAGATAACCTCTAAAATCCTTTTTCAAGTCTAAATCTCTGATGCTATCTATGACTTGGGTTAGAAGCTCAACTAGGGAGATGACTTTGGACAAGTGACTCATCTAACAAACCTCCTTCCTTCATTTGTTATATCTATGCAATAATAGCTTTAGCATCTTCTACCCAGGGCTGTTGAGAAGATTCAAGGAGATAATGGATGTAAAAAGCTTTGCAAACCATTAAGTACTATAAAAATGCCAGCTTCTGTTATCAGCAAACACCCAAGTCATACTATCATAGCATTTAGAGCTGAACCTTGATCCATGCCACTCCCAATCCTCGGAATACCCTTCCTCACCCAAAGGATAAAGAAGTATAGGATCTGGACCTGGGAAGGATCTCTAAGTTCATGTGACCCAACCAAATAGTTTTTAAAAGGAGTTAAAGAGAGCTCAGAGATATTTACAGACCTTGGACCTTGGTTGAAGCTAATAAGGGGATAGGGATTAGACCCATAAATTCTTTGGTGTAGGGAACTCCCAGATGAGGAAGTTCCTTCCATGAATGCAGGTTAGCACCTTCTCTGCAATTTATAGTCCTAGAGAGTTTTCTGGAGACACTGATAGGTTAAAGCACTTGGCCAACCATTATGCTTCTATGGTGGAATTCCAACCCAAGTCTTCCTGAGATAAGGGATAATTCCAGACCTGTCATCCTAAGAGGAACCTTGATAAGCTGGATAGTTTCCAGATGAAGGCAACTAGACTGCTAAAGGGCCCCAAGACCATGTCATATGAGGGTCTGCTGAAGGAAGCTGGGCTGTTCAGCCAGGAGAAGAAAAGACCGGAGATGGAGTGCAGACCATGATATCTGTCTTCAAGGAGACAGGTAGGTGGTTCAGTGAATAAGCACAGGGACTTGGAGTCAGGAAGACCTGAGTTCAAATTCTATCTTTCAGACACATACTGGCTGTATAACTCTGAGCAAATCACTTAACCTTGGTCAGTCTCAGTTTCCACATCTGTACAATAGAGCTAATAATAGCACCAACTTCACAGGGATGTTGTGAGGATCAAATGAGATAACATATGTACAGAGTTTTGTGAACTTTAAAGTGCTATATAAACTTTAGCTGTAGCTGTAGATGCTGGAAGGTCAAAGGGGGCTTAGAATTGTTTGGCTGCAGAGGGCAGAATTTGAAGTTGAAGGAACTGAGGGGATTGGGACATTGAGTGGTGAATTGTGGGAAGTGAGTGAACCACACTGACTCCATCTTGTGACTCAATTCTGGAGCTAGCTCAGTTTCTTTTCTATTCACTTATGGGTGTAGTCCAATTTCTGACCTTTGAGAAAACTTTATTCAGTTGTGGAAACTGAAAGAAAATTTTGTTGCATTGTTTGAACCTAGCCCTATGTGGCTGCAAAGCTGGACCTTCTCTACCTGCTGTTTAGACACCCTTAACTAAAGCTACTTCACCCTGTTTGCTTCAGTTTCCTCATCTACAAAATGAGCTGGAGAAGGAAGTGGCAACCACTCCAGTATCTTGGCCAAGAAAACCCCAAATGGTGTCATGAAGAATCAGACAGAAGGACCTAGGTTATGCTGACCAGAAACCCAGTCAGATTGATGCAAGGCTTTTTCTCACAATTGTACATCTCGAGCAACCCACACATCTTATCTGAAAACTGGCCCCATACTGATTAGTTATTGTCCATGTTCCTTTGATTGTTTACAGATACTTGGGAAGTGGGGACACCTCCTTTTCTGATTTCAGAGAATTGCACCCATTCACTATCCCCCTCCCAACTTGGAAAATCCTTAATCTTTTATCCAATTAGAAATCATTTTGCCTAATGTATTGTTTCCTTTTAATTAATTAATCTTATTTGATTAGTTGTTTTTAATGTATAAAATTCTATCTCCCCCTGTATTTGGGGTCCAGGCCTAAGTTGACAAAGGGGCCTGGTCCTAGTTGCTTGAGCCATTGACACATATTGCTTAATAAACCAATATGCTGGAAGATTGAACCGTAGTTGCCCCAGTCATTTCATCTTTCACCTGCCACAGAATTCAGAGAAGTCACAGAGACAAAGGAAGGCTTGATATAACAGAAACTTGCCAACAGTGAGAGCTGGGCCAGAGTGGAAGGGACTGCCTCTGGAAGTGGTAAGTTCCTGCTCATTGAAGGGTCTTTTGGAAGAGACTGGATGGCTATTCTCCAAGGACCATGGAGAGCACATTCTCATTCACATATGGTTGATCTGGATGGCTTCAGAGTTTCCTTCCAATTCTGTCATTCTGTGATCTAATTTCCCCACTCCCCCATTTTACAGAGAATGAAATCAGCCCCCAAATCCAAGCCTCCATATGAAGATGGCCTCTAGATGACCTCCAAGGTCACTTCTAGCTGCAAATATGCGATCCTAAATTTCTGTCACATTAGCTTCTTGGGTCCTCAGTTTCCTTATCTAAAAAAATATCAGTCAGTTGGATTCCAGGGTATCTAAGATTTTTTTCCTATTCTAAATCTATGATCCTCTTTATTGTACATTATGGAGACCAGGCTCTGCATGGAGAGAAGCCGCTTAAATCATTGGCAGGATAGAGAAGATCATTTGAGATTTCTGATTCATATCCTCCCCTAGGTCACATTGGTCTCAACCAGACTCTTTGCTTCTGTTTTCTATATGCTGTGTGTCATATATGGGGTTGTTTATGGTGTCTTTGAACTGCTAGATGTTTCAGAGCCAGATGTTTCCAGTTGTCATGGTCTATGGAAATATAAAACTGTCACACTCACAACTCTAGCCTCTTTCAAGATGATGATACAGTCTGTTCACAGCGAGAGGGCCCTCAGCCTAGTGACAAGCACTGTACTCACCTTCCCCCAAATATGGGGTAGGGGAGGGAGCAGGCTAGAGAGAGATTATGCAAATGCCCTCCAACAGCTGTGGAAAACATGTTCCCTTGTATCTCCTTGTATTCTAATGAGGAAGCAGCCCCCATGCTGGGCTGGGAAGCAGCAGCTGCATTGAGAGACAGGAAATAACACAAATGACACAGGAAGACCTCATTATCCCTGATCTCCCAACAGGCCCTCCTGCCCTTTCCCACCTCTGGGCCTTTGTTAGAGCTATTCCTCATGCTAGTAGAGTGAGTAAAACTAGGTCCCCATTAGTGCAAATAATGAATCCCCTGGAAAGGGTTGCATTATTCAAATTTGTCTTTCACATTTCCACTGTGCTGAAACTAATGATGATACTTTACATATTTATAACCTCAAATAGTGAGAATTAGAATACGAATGATGCTTTGACCATTTGAGGAGAAATTCTGTATTTGAAGTAAAGGAGACGTAGCTGTAATCCAGTTAATCTGGCCCCACTCTTCCAGGCTCACTCACACACACACATTTTATTTATACACACACGTGCGCACACACACACACACACACACATTACCTCCTCAGGGTTCTAGGGATACCCCTGAGGGTTTAAGAGTCTGTTTTCAACATGGTGAACTTGCTTCCATTTATCCTTATCAATGCAGACCCTGCTGCCAGCTGATCAGAGGAAACAGCTAGAACAGCATTGGGAAGATGGGAAATCCAGTCTCCTCTGGATCCTCAAGCTTCAAGGAGCTTCTCTGGTCAAAGGTATGCAGATAAGCAGATGGGATGGGGGATGGAGACCCAGCTAAGGCTGAACTCCAAATGAAGGCTTTTCTTTCCTCTCCTCACTCGCAGGCAGTTCCTTCTCAGGGCTGTCTTGGAACTCACTTGCTAGTTCATAGATGATCTCCCAGTGGTGGCAGGTTTTCTTAACCTATAAGAACAGGATGCTTATGCGAAATAAGGCTTATAGATGATTGATTAAGACTTGTTCTCAGCTAGTTAAGGCATCAAAGGCAATCCCACCCTTTTTCTTGAAATGCCTTTCCTTCTTCTAAGGAACAGAGAAACCTAGGATTTAGAACTGAGAAGTCACTGAGAATTCAAGTCCCAGGTATTACCTGGGATAAAGAGTCCTTAATACCTTTGTGACCTTAGGGAAGTTTCTTTCTCTGTCTAGGTCTCAGCATCTTTATCTGTCAAATCAGGTCACTCACTTCCAGCTCTTAATTTATGATCCTATGACCTAATACAACCCCTTGACTTTACAGTAGAATTAAGGGATGCTCATAGGATCTAAATGACCCCAACCAACATCACACAGCTAGTCAGGGGCAGAGTCAGGACTTGAACCCAGGTCCTCTGATTCCAAGCACAATTCTATTACTCCACAGAACAATGGGTGCATGGAATAACAGGATATCTTCACCAATATGTAGTTGGTTTTTCAGAGTCTGCTTATCAGCCTCAAATGAAGAAGTTGTGACAATCAAATGCAGCTTAGAATTCCTATTTTAGCTCTCATTTTAAAGACAGTTCCTCTAACATCAAACCTAAATTGTCCTCTTTGCCACCTCCACCCAGTGGTCCTGGTTTAGTCTGCTGGAGCCAAACAGAACAAATCTAATCACACTCTTCAAGACCCACCTTGATATACTTGAATACAAATAAAAGTTCCACACAATCTTCTCCAGGCCCCTCCAGTTTCTTCAATTGATCCATGTACAGCATGAGCTAGAGATGCTTTGACCTCCAGGCTACCCACATCTGGATGCTCTCCACTTTTCCAGTGTCCTTATTAAACTGGGGTGCCCAGAACTGAATGCCAGAGGTGGTATGACCGGGCTAGAGGACAACGGGACTGTTCTTGGAAACTAGTCCTCTCAATGTAGCTTTGTATTACATTTAAAGTGTCTGATCTATAGTCCCTCCTAGCTCTGATGTTCCATAAGCTGTGCGTTTGCCTTCCTAGGTAGATAGTAGAGTCCTGCAGGTCAGGGATTACGTTCCATTTATTCACCTCCATTTTTTTCTCTTCAACATCTCTGCTTCCCTATCATGCATGCACTTAACCAGCTCATTTCTTTGAGTGTGTGGTGCTGAGTCTGTTTATTGGACTGAATGAATTGAAGACAGGTAATGTGAGAGTGGGATAGGAAGACTATTTCTGATACGAGGTATTTGACATCACCTTGGCAGCAGGTATCCAGTGGAGTGCCCCGGGGATCTTTGCCTGGTTCTTGGTTGTTGAGCATTTTGATCAATGCCATATAAAGACATAAATGACTTTCCTATCAAATTTACAGATGACACAAAGCTGAGAGAGACAAAAAAAAACACACTAGGAGGCAGTCAGGATCCAGAAAGAACCTGACAGGTTAGAATATCATTATTATTATTGATTTAGAACTGGAGGGGACCCCAGAAGCCATCTCATCTGTTGACAGACATTAAACCCAACCTCCCCATTTTTCAGAGAAGAACACTGAGGCCCAGAGCGCTTGACTTGGCCAAGATCCCATGGGTAATGAGTAGCAGAGCCAGTAGGCTTTCTGTTACACCACGCTGCCTCCTATTTTTGCTGGGCCAAATCAAATAAGATGAAATGAAGCAGAGATTCATGTACAGTCTTATACACCAGACCAACCTAGCCAATTTATAGAGACAGGAATTGAATCCTGCAAAATGCAGGTCTCCACAACTCTATTTTACTTTGTGTTCTCAAGACAGTGGCTTTGCAGAGAGAAAGTGAGGTTTGATGACCTGGATAGTTCATTGAACCCCTTTGAGCCTCAGTTTCCTCATCTGTAAAATGAGTTGATCGAACTCTGAAGTCCCTTCTAGCTCTGAATCTATAATTCTACGAGCTGATGATCCCACGATCCTTCCAATGGTGAAACCGTGTTGTTTGAAATAGCTCAATCTTTAAATTTTATTTACAACAGTTTATTTACAAACAATTTATTTACAACAAAATTATAAACTCTTAGAAGGCAGGAACTGCTTCCTATGCTTCCTTTCCCACATTTTGTTGTTGCAAGCACAGGCTAGATGCTTGGCGATTAACTGTCATAGTCATTGAGAGAAGGGAGCTTTCTCTAGATACTTGTTAATTGAGAAAAATCAAGAGGGATTCCTTCCAACAATGCTTCTAGAGAAAGGAGTTTTTGAACTTTTGAGAATTAGGGTCAGTCTTAGTTTTTGGCAGTATCCTGCATGCTGGCATTAATTAAGACAATAGCAAAGGAGGGAAATGATTTCTCAATCATTTGTGTCTGTATAAGAGAATGAGACCCTTCTGGTCTTATTTTGGCAGCCACAGCTGTGTTTAGAGGTTAACCATCTTCCATCAGCAAAACAATGTCAGAGCTGAGAGGGGCTTTAGAACAGGGAATGTCAGGGCTGAGATGGGCCTTAGAACATCTTAGAACAGAGAATATCAGGGCTGGGAGGGGCCTTAACCATGAAATAATACAACCCTCTTATTTTACAGCACCCAGAAACGTTTCACTCACATACACACAGACACACATATCACAATACACTCATACTCACACAGACACACATATGCGCAGCAAACACACTCGTATGCACAGACACACCTATATATACACAGACAGACACACACCATACACAAACACACACAAAGAGATTCACACTCCCACACACAGATATACTCATACACAGACTCATACACATACACACAGACATATACTCACAGACACACACACACTCACAGTCACACATACACACCATATATACTCACACAGACATACACAGTCATGCTCATACATACACTCACATACACATTCATACACAGACACACTTCAGACCCACACAATATACATACTCACATAGACACACTCATACCTACACACACTCACATACAGACACACACTCAGACACATACCATATACACATTTACACAGATGTACATAGTCACTCACACAGATACTCACACACATATTCATACACAGACACACACACAGATTCACACTCCCACACACAGATACACTCATACACAGACTCATACACATACACACAGATATATACTCACAAATAGACCCAGACACACACACAGTCACACACAGACATACACCACAACACACTCACACAGACATACATAGTTATACATATACTCACACATAGCTTACACATATTCATGTACAGACACACATTATATATATACTCACACAGACACACTCATACTTACGTACACTCATACACACATTCATATACACAGACATTCACATACACAGATAAATTTGCAGTCCACCCCACATACACATGCACACACTATACACACACATTCAGACACACATACACACACACACTCACTCACACACACACAGACTTCTAGCATTTGTTGACCAGATATGCTTGTCATATTTCCAGTGCATTGTCCCAGGCCTGAAATGACCCCTGTAAAGCCATCCAGCCTAGCCCTATGCTCTAACGACCTCTGAAGGGCTGTACGTTCGGTGACACCCTCTCCTGCATGGCTGCCTAATTTCAGTTGGTGGAGCTGAAGCCAAACTGGAAAGAGGGCCATGGTAGAGGCAGGGAGCATGGATGGTCATCCCCCACCTCAGGCAGAGGCAAAGTGGGCCCTGCCCAGGGAGAGGTAGGAGAGGGAACACCAGGTCATGGAACAAAAGGAGACACTAGGCTATTAGATTTATTTTCATAAAGCCTGCTTTGTAGTAGCACCTTTGAATTTATGGCTTGTGTAATGGATTTTAACAAACCTAACTTTTAATAAAGAGGCATAGCTGTGATATTAAATGATGTGGGAAATTCCCAAACTCGCGTCAAAATCATCTCATCTAACTTTCATACATTCAAAAAGCTGGGCCCTGGGATTCAAAGACAAAAACACAACAGTGCCTGCCTTCAAGGAGCTTACTTTTTATTGGGAGTGTCGACCTGAAAGTTGGTTAAAAAGACAACAAGCTAGGTAATAAGTAAATCTATATTGTTTATTCCCTTAAGTCAGCCACATGTTACATGGAGTCAGAGCTTTAACTCTGATTGAATCAAGCAATTTTAGGAGGACATTTAAACCCTGACTCAGGATGTCTGTGTTACTTAGTTTTATGGTCTCCATATGTTTAACCAGAGCATGAGAAAGGAATTTTAAATAAGATAGGCAAATGTCAGATCCAGGATATCTGTGTTTCCTTTACCACCATCAAGGTTGTATCTGGGTTAAAAGCCCCTTAGTGGTCATAAACATAAGAATGCTCTTGATCAGCTTTAGCTGTTGACATAGGAAGGGGCATTCTCAGTTCACTCAGGAAGAAAAAAATTAATTCAGGTTTTTGGCCTTTATTGGGGCTCAATTGATCTTAAATGATTATCAGGAGAAACGGCAACTGGATGGCTCAGTGGACAGAAAAACAAATCCTTGGAGTCAGGGAGGCCTGAGTTCAAATCTAGTCTTGTACACTTCCTAGCTGTATGGCCTGGGAAAGTTATTTAAACCCATTTCCCAGAGCTGGTGGGAAATGTGAAAGTGCTATAGAAATAGCAGTTATTATCATTATTATGGAAGCAACAAGAACCAGATAAATAAGTACGACATAATAATTAGAGTTAGCTAGATGGCTCAGCGGACATAGCTCTGGGTCTGGCATCAGGAAGATCTGAGTTCAAATCCAGCCTCAGACACTTACTAGTTGTATGCCCTGGGCAAGTCACTTAACCTTTGTTTGCCTCAGTTTCCTCATCTGTAAAGTGAGCTAGAGAAGGAAATGGCAAATCACTTCAATATCTTTGCCAAGAAGATCCCTTGGACACTATCATCCATGGGATCACAAAGAGCTGGGCACAACAAAATAATAATAATTAGCATTTATATAGCTCTCTAAAGTTTGTAAAGCCACCCATGTTATCTCATTGGGTCCTCACAACAATTACAAAGTTATTTCTCAAGGGAGAAGAGTTACAATTGAAGAGTTCAAAGAAGTCTAAGAGTGGGGCTCCATTGATTATCTTACCTACCTAAAAGTAATTACTTTTTTATTTGGTAAATACTCTTTTTGACTGAATCAATTAATCAGAACCCTTTGTGAATTGGTCCCCTACATGCTTAGAATCAATCAAAGCCATTGTGTGAGGGTGTCAGTAGGTACTAAAAAATTAGTATAAAAGGATGGAAGAAGGGGGTAAGGAGAATGGAAAAGGAGAGAGAGGGAGAGGGAGAAAAAGAAAAAGAGATAGAGGAGGAGACAGACAGACACACACACACACACACACACACACACACACACATAGATTATGAGGGTCTGAAAACAGAAAGGTTGGAGACCGTATGGCATTTTAGCATTACGTTTGGGAAGCAAAGGTAAGACTGATCTGTGGTAGATAGAGGAAATATAAAGGACAGTTTTATATCAGTTTTATAGAAAAAATATCAGTTTTATAGAAGACATGGGCTGAGGAAAGGCTTAAGAAAAGATTGACTCTTCCCCAGTTTCCCTTCTTGGCACCTACCTATCCACAAACATTGTAATATAATCTGCCATCTCATTGAAATGTTTCCTGTAAAGTGAATTTTGCCACAAAGAGACCAGAAGTTAAAGACAGATATAATTACATGTTAAGCAGAGAGCCCAACTTCTGCCTAAATATTAGTAATGTTCATAACTGGGGGCTTGGAGTCATTGTTACTAAACTCACAATTCTCCACAATAAACTCACTGAAATCAAAAAGGAAGGAGGCATGTAGACCATAGGGGCCACAATTTGTTATAATTATTACAACTAAAAGAAACTAAGGACTCTCTCTCTCTCTCTCTCTCTCTCTCTCTCTCTCTCTCTCTCTCTCCCTGGATCTCCCTATCTTTCCCAGCTGGAAGTGCAGGGGCAACCAATGGTCCCATCAGTGGAGTTTTTGACCTGCTCTGCTTTCCAACCTGGGTAGGGTCCACCCTCCTTAGGGAACCCTACCCCCATACATTCCCAGAACGTGATGGGAGCTTGCCACATTATCGCCACATCTGATAATACCTGCTGCAGCTTAGAATTCCTGAGCTCAAGAGATCTTATAGCCTCAGCCCCTCTAGTAGTGAGGATTACAGGTGTGCCCACCATGAACAATCAATTCGACTAAGAATTCTCATAGGCAGAGGTGAGGAGATAGTACATTCTAGGCTTGGGTAATAGAGTCATCCAACCTTTGCTTGAACACTTCCTGTGTCTGGAAGGTCACAACTCTGTAATGCCACATGTTCCATTGTTGGAAAGCATTAATCCTTAGGAGGTTCATCTTGATATTGCTTAGCTGAAATCTACCTCTGTGTCATTTCTGCTCTGCCTTTTGGGGCCAAGCAGATAAGAACAACTTCCTTTTCATTATTATGATCCTTCAGCTATATGAAGACAGACACAATGTTCCCCTGAAGTTTTAACTTTTTTCTTGTTATTATTAACTTTGTCCTTACCACTCTAACCATTCAAAAATAGAAACATTTTTCACAGGTTACTTGTTGTTGAAGCGAAAATAGTACAAATGGAAAGGCTTAAAGCCAGGTATCAATGTCTTTTTACCCTAAAGTCTCTGGATAGGCTTTTGTAGTTTGTTATGTCTGATTCTAACCCTGGCCACACTATGTTCTGTGTTCTAAGGCCCTTTTCAGCCCTGACATTTCCTGTTCTAAGGCCACCCCCCAGCCCTGACATTGTATATTCTAGGGTCCCTCACCACTCTGACATTCTCTTTTCTGAGTATCCTTCTAGTTCTATTTTTCTGTGAATCTAGCGCCAATTTAAAAAAAATCAATGACAGCATTATTTAATAGAAATTCGCCTAGAAACAAGCTTTCCACTCTATAAAATTGAGGTATAATATTCAATAAAAATGAGATGCAACTGTGTGGCTAGTCTATTAAAAAAAAACCCACCCTGGAGCATATATTATGACAGATAAAATATGATGATTTTTTAAAAAAGTGACCCCTTTCTGAGAAATAGAATTTGTTTGGTTCATCCAGCTTAAAGTGAGAATAAAAAAGAAACCAATGCCCCAATTAGTGGTTATGTATCTGTGTCCAGAAAGTGAGGGCTTTGGGACTGCATCCAGAGAAAGGAGGGACCTCTGTGGGGTAGGGCGGCCATGGAAGGCTTCCAGGAGATGGGATTGACAACCTGGGTCAGTGAGCAGAGCATTGATTCTGAAATCAATCAATAATCATTTATTAGTCACTTACTATGTGCCAAGCATTGTGCTAAGAGCTGGAGATACAAAGAAAGGGAAAAGATAGTTCCTGCCTTCAGGGAGCTTCCAGTCTAAAGGGATGAGGAAAGTGAGGAAAGCCTCTGGAGATAAAGTGGTTTGTGAGTTCATGTACAAAAGAGGAATATATACACACAAATAAATACACACACATACATACACAGCTATTTAATTTGGCCAGCATTTTTGAAGCCCTGCTATGTGGTTGGCATTCTGTTAAATTCTCAAGACACAAAGACAAAAAAGGATTTTTTTTTATCCTTAAGGGGTTTACTTGCTACTATTTACATGATGTATAATTGTTCTACCCCCCAGCAGAATGTAAACTCTCTATTACTAATAAGAAAAAAAATGAGGATTCACCTCACAGTCAGCACATCAGCAGGATAGCAAAAAGCAGTAATAGTCAATGTTGGAGAGGCTGTGGGAAGGTGGGTGCTGTTGTCTGTGCTGTGAATTGGTCCAACCATTCTGGAAAGCAATTTGGAATTAGGTTTTAAAAGTGACTAACTTTGATTCAGGAATATCATGCTAGGAATATAGCTGTAGGTAGGTTAGAGACAAAAACAAAGGTCTCAATTCAGTGAAATATTCATAAAATTTTTCATGGTAACAAAGAACTGGAAATAAAATAAGGTGCCCATCAGTTAAGAAACAGCGAACCAAATTGTGATTTTTGCATACAATTGAATATTTCTGTGCAGTAGAAAGATTGTGAAAACTATGAGGGATTCTGAGAGGCACAGAAAAATCAGTTAATTGATGCAGAGTGAAGTGAGCAGAACCAGGAAAACAACATATACAGTCTCTCCAACAATGTAAACACAAAGAAAAATAACCACAAAACTCACCCTGAAATTGTGTCCTATGTTAATTATAGTGATTAAACTTAGCCCTGAGAAGGGTTGAGAAAATGCACCCCGCCCCCTTCATTGCAGAGGCGAAGGACTATGGATGTGGAATACTGCATATTGTCAGATGAAATTCCTGTTGATTAGTTTCGTTGAATTTATTTTTATTTTTCTTAACTTTTTTTTAAAACAAAAGATAGCTTCTGGATAGAGATGTGGCATATATTTGAAAATGAAGGTGATATAAGAAAAAGGCATCCATATTTATCTTTACATGCATTTACATATATGTGTGTGTAAATTTGAACATATACATACACACATATGTATGCACACCAAAGAATATAAGCTCTTTGAAGCCAGGATCTGTTTCTAATTATTTCAACGCTGAGGCAGCCAGGTGGAGCAGTGCATAGAGCCCTGGGCCTGGAGTCAAGGAGACCTGACTTCAAATTCAGCCTCAGATACTTCCTAACTGTGTGGCCCCAAGCAAGTCAATTAACTTGTCTGCCTCTCTTTCCTCATCTGTAAAAAGGGAATGATAATAGCATGCACCTATCTCCCAGGGTTGTTCTGCGGATCAAGCGAGCTAATATTTGTAAAGTTGTTATGAGCCGAGTGTCTGATGCACAAGCTGATTCCTCTCCCTCTCCCTTCTTTCTATACCCCCAATATCAGGTGCAAGCCCTTGCACATGGTATGTGCATAATAAATGGTCTTTTGATAAGATTGGATTGAATCAATTTACAGGTAATGAATGCGATAAATAGTCATTGGGGGCCAATTTTATCTGAGGGAGCTCTCTGCAGGTCAGTGGAGAGCCCAGCATTCGGACCCAAACACACACTAGTTTCTTCAGGGTGTGAGCTCCAGCCCAAATAATTAGAAAAGCAGAAAGAGAATGAGGGATGGAGTAAAGGCTGTTTCTGGGAAGAGCAGCCCAGACTCTTGGTACATCAACAACAGCCCATCGGCTTCCTTAGGAACAATGGAATAGGACAATGGGGACTCCGAAGCTCAACTTCTGGCTGGGCTTTAAAAGCCAAGACATGCTGGAAGCCTTGCAGAAGGGGATTAATCTCCCCCACCCCAGCCCTGCCCCAAACACCAGCTCCTGGGGCTTGGAGATTTGCATTCAAAGTTTCAAAACCGGAGTGAATTCTGACAATTAAATCCCAAATCCCTGGGAAATCGCCTCTTGTAACAGGCAGCTCTGACAAGCTTTAATTAGGCCAGCCTGAGGAGTCTGGGATCCCAGGGACCGAGGAAGCCGAGAGCTCAGGCGGTCTGTCTCCCAGTGAATGTCCCTGCTCCCATTGAAATTAACCTAGGAAATGGGGGTCTTCAGGAAAACTCAGAGGCAACAGGAAAATATTGGTTCTTTTAAAGGTCTTAGTGGGTATGTTTTGTATTAGATTAGATGCTCGTGTTTGCTTTTTGTTCTGTTTGGTTATAAAAAAGGACCTAAGGCATTCTGGGGACTTTCATTTCTCTCTGAGTGAAGAGGAAATGAAAGCCTGCCTATGAAATAAGAGGCAGAGAAAGTGCTTGAAGATGTACACATGAGAGGTGAGGTCAGCTCCCAATTTAACCTTTGTTAATTGTTAGACTGGCATGACCTTGACTGTCTACACATTCACTAGCCTGACAGCTGCTAAGTAAGGGGCATTCCTCCCATCTAGGCCTTAGTTTCTCAGATTGTATAATGAAGGGCTTGGCCTCAGGGCATGGTGGGAAAAGCCTGGCAGCTGGAGTCAGGAATCAGGCTGCGCCTCATCAGCAAACTTGGGCAAGTCATAGAATGTCCTGGAGCATCAGTTTCCTCATCTGTAAAATAAAATCTGGATTATAGATCCTCGAAGCCCCCTCCCAGCCCTGACATCCCCATTCTAAGGCCCCTCCTAGCTCTGACCTTCCCTGTTCTGAGGCCCCTCTCAGCTCTGACCTACCCTGTTCTGAGGCCCCTCCCAGCTCTGACATCCCCTGTTCTGAGGCCCCTCCCAGCTCTGACATTCCCTGTTCTGAGGCCCCTCCCAGCTCTGACATCCCCTGTTCTGACGCCCCTCCCAGCTCTGACCTTCCCTGTTCTAAGTCTGTATCAGTGAATTGAATTGATAGAGGCACCCTCAGACACCTTTCATTGATATCTACTTTCCGTCATGATTCAGTGTGATTCTATCCCATTGGCCTGCCAGTGTCAGGGTCAGATAACATCAGGGAAGGGATGTTTGAGTGAAGCTGGGGTCCTTGTCCTGCCTCCATAGCCCATCACCACAGCCATATTTTCAGCAAGTAGAGGCAAGGAAACAGAAGAAGTTTGGAGTTGTTGGCCCTGCTCCCATGATTTGCCTTTCGACAGTTCAGTTAGCACAGGAGTGGGAAATGCTCCCATGTGTGAAAAGCAACCAGGCTGTAAGATGGGGTACCTCCAGGGAGAGATGAATCTAAAAGAGAAAGCACTAGGTCCTTTGTCCCCAAACCTTCAAATCCACGTTGTAGAATACCATGTTCAGAAAAAAATCAGATCAAATTCATTTCTATTTAGCAAATATTCATAAAGTGTGTGAATCAAGGCAGACCTCTCTTTAGAGAGTTTAGATTTCTCTTTCCCCCAAAGGGGGAAGATATCCAGAGAATGCAAAGGGAGAGATCCAAATCCTTCTTTTCTCTAAAGGGAAGTAAACTAGAGGAAGATGATGCCAATGAAATTAAAGAAGATTTTTATTAAGCAGGGAAGTAAAACATGCCCATGGGAACAGCCAGCCTAATGCTGAGCAGCTCACCTAACTAATGCATGTGGAGGCTATGGATAGTTTTCAAACAAAGGAAGGCAGGGAATTGGGGAGAAAGGCAGCAATTGGACTGGTCCCAGAAAGGAATGAGGCAGGGAGCCCCATTCCCAAGGGGAAGGGGAGATCCAGGAAACAGGGAGAAGGAGGAATTCCAGGTGTCAGAGCTGTGGCCCTTTGATACACAAATCAGAAGGCATCCTTGGTGACGATTCAAGGCAAGAGCACAGACAATAAGATAAGGGGATGTCTCCAAAAACCATAAAACAGAATGTATCTGAGAGCCCCGTAACCAACAGGTAAGGGAGTCTCTGAAGATAAGGGTGTCTCCCGAAGGTCTATAAACCACTAAATGGCTCAGGGTCTGCTTCAAGGCCAATATGAACTTAATTGGCTTCAGAGTTACTGATTTTCTACATGTCCAGCTGTGTTCACTCTTAGTCACCGCAAAGGATTGTTGGTATGTCCAGCCACTCTGTGTCCTAGCTAATATAGCCAGTCCTCATACACCTCTTCTCAGGTTACCTGGGTAATTGGGGAGCTCAAGTAAGTCAAGTAGTTCGTATATTCATTTACAAATTCACTCATACAAGTGCTTATTAGAAAGAAGGTGCTGTCCTAGGTACTGTGGAATAAAGATTCAAAAAAATGAGGCAAAAGTATCTGCCTTCAGGGGCTTACATTCAAAGTGGGGGAGGGGAGCCTGCAGCAAGTGCACGTAAAGGGAAATTAAAAATAATTTCAGGAGGGAGAAAGAATTAACAAGGAAAGGAAAGAGGAACACCTTCCTGTAGGAAAAGGCCCCTGAGCTGAAGGAAGAAGAGAAAGGAATATATTGTAGGCCTATGCAAAGAGACAGGAAGGGTCATGTTAAGGCCAGGAACAGAGAGCACAGGAAGGGAGTAATGAGAAATAGGTCTGGAAAGGAAGGTGGGAGCCAGATTGTGGAGCCTGTAAATGTCAGACCAGGGAGGTTTATTTCATTCTAGAAGCAATAGGGAGCCACTGAATATTTTTGAGTATGTGTTGTGGAAGTGGGGGGTGAGAGGAACACATGATTATACCTCTATCTCTGGAATATTAATTTGGTGAAATTAATATGGATTTGGTAGCCTGGGCAGAGGGAAAAGTCTGGAAGCAGGCAGACCAGTTAGGAATAGTCCAAAGAAAAAATAATGAATCTAACATAAAGGGGCAGCTAGGTGTTGTAGACTCCAGGACTGGAGTCGGGAAGACTTATCTTCCTGAATTCGAATCTGGCCTTAGATATTTACTAGCTGGGTGACCATGGACAAGTCATTTCACCATTTTTTGCCTCAGTTTCCCCATTTGTGAAATGAGCTGAAGAAGGAAATGGCAAACCACTCCAGTATCTCTGCCAAGAAAACCCCAAATGGGGTCACAGAGAGTCAAACACGACTGAAAAATTACTAAAATAATAACAACAAAATAAAGTAGGTGCTGAATAAATGAAGAAAAAAGAGAAAGACCTCAGAAGTAGGCTGAGAATATGAGAGCTGGGAGGGGCCTTAGAACAGGGAATGTCAGAGCAGGGAGCTAGAGGCAGCTAGGTGGACAGAGGGATGGACCTGGAGTCAGGAAGTCCTGAATTCAAATCTGATCTCAGGCACTTACTAGCTGTGTGACCTTGGCAAGTCACTTAATCTCTGTCTGTCTTAGTTTCCTCAACTGTAAAATGGGGTTGTTACAAGGATCAAATGAGAATATTTTTACTGCCACATAGTAGATAATAAACGCATGTTTCCTTCCTTTTGGGGAGGGTCTTTAGAACACAGAATGTCAGAACTGGGGGAGAACTTAAAATTTAGAATGTTATCCTTGGAAAAGCTCTTAAAGGTCATCCATCCAGTCTACCCTGTCGCCCATTTTATAAGGGAGAAGACTGAGGCCCACAGTAAATATGACTTATCCTTAGGTCTCAACCCTCCATAATGGCTGAGCTGTGTCCAGCACCCAGATCTCTTTCTATTATATCTCATGTTGCCTCTCCAAATAATATTTTTGATTTTTTAGAAAACAATAGACTTTTCAAACAAGCTCTTAATTAAAAGTGTGGGATCATTTCAGGCTTGAGGAAAGATTACAGGGGAGGTTTTTTGGCTCCAGGGGTCTCTCCACTTGTACCAAGTAGCCAAGTGCACAGTCTACTACTGATGGCGTAGGCTACCACGTGATCATGAATGCATGATGCCTATGGTTTCTTTTTGTCTCTGTTATGTTTATTCCTTCCTGCTCTTAGGTGAATGCGTATCAGAATGGGATGGACCAGGTTATTATCTCCTGGGCATCTAAAGGTCGGAAAAGCCACCAGCAGCTACAGTCCATGAAAGATTTTTTGTAGCTGCAGCAGCCCTAAGGAGCCAGATCTGAGTAGTGACCTGCTTGATCCAGCCCAGCAGTGACTAGATCTAGTGGCCAAGATATCATGTCTTGCAGGCAAGGAAGAAACTTATCATCATAACCATCATTTATGTAGCCGACATTAATGAAGTTGGTCGAGGGAAATGTTGGTAGTCAGGAGTGTCTGATTCTGGTACTAAGATGATCAAAAAGGGTGGTCTTTTCATTTGGGAGGTTTATGTACTCTGGTTCCTGTTATCTTTTCAGTAAACATTTCTTTGTAAAAACTGACTTACATTAATTAGTTAATTCATATTACAGAGATATCAGTCAGCTGTCAATTACGTTGAAGAGATAAGTGGTCAAAATGATATTAGAGTAATAACAGCAAACACTGGTTAGATGATATTGAGGAGATAGTAACTTGTTCATTGATATTGGGGGTTGGGATGGGTATTTGAGAGTAATCATATTAGAGAAAAATTCCCGATCCCTCAGAGTTAACCTAGAACCCTGGGGGAGGAGGAGAAGTAGCTAGCCATGCTCTAGGGACTGAACTTACCAGTGGGAGTAAGGGTTGAGAGAATAAATCTAGAACCCATTGCTATACCAAGTACAAGCTTCTTTATCTGACTTGGAAATTTTACCTTTGTCATTTTATCACATGCAAGTCCAACAATTAAATTAAGGTGTCATTCATTGCTGCTGTCTTAGCTGGTTGTGATGGGCATCTCTAAAAGGTCTCTAAGAGATCGGGTGACTGGCCTACAGTGGCACAGATAGTAAGCAACAGAGACAGATTTCAAAGCAAATCTGCCCACTCTCAGCTCTAGGGCTCTCACCACTGTGCCACACTGCCCCTCCAGGAAGTTTTTGATTCTGAGGATGGAAACTGGAGAAAGGAGGGACCAGGGATTATTGGTTTTAGAGCTCTTATGTATGCCTCCCCTCTCTAAATAACAGTGGAGCAGAACGGCATCGATTGTCACAAGCCTGCAGCCTTGGATACTTGGGAGCTCCTCACATCCCCGGCTGAGGGGCTCCCACAGGTGCTGTTATCTTCCACCCAGCTGTGCAAATTATCACCCTTGCCTAGAGCGTCTCTGAAGGCACCAGGCAGACAAGCCAGAGCTGGTCTTCCCTTCATTCCAGCTGGGCTAGGGGCTAAGGGGAGAAGGGGTGCAAAGAAGAAGCAGTATTGAGTCATTCTAGGAGAAGAGGGAAGAGAGATGGAGAAAGGGGAGCTGAGGGAGGGAGTGGGGAGCTGAGGAAATCGAAGAAGGGAGAAATGATGTAGGGAAGGTGCTTGAAAAGAAAGAGGAGAAAAGTGGGGGAAAGAGGCATGTCAGCTCCTTGAAAAGGGGGGGAAGGTTGTTTTGTTTTCTTTGGAGTTGTAGAGTTGCCTCAATTCCTAATAAGTGATTTTTGTGATTTTATTGGCATTGGGAACTTCTAGTGAAGGACAGTGTGACTGAAAAGGGAGTCCTGAGAGATCCCTTCAGAGCTCAGCACCAGTAACCCTTTACTTCTCCTCATCCCCATTGGGCAACCTTGCCCTTCTCTTCCCTTTTCCTTCCTTTCCTTTTCCCTCCCTTCCCCCTTCCTTTTCTTCCCTCTTTATCCCTTTCCTTTTCTCTCCCTTCCCCCTTCCTTCTCTTCCCTTTCCCCCTTCCTTTTGTCCTCCTCT